>NC_141874.1:434945446-435248675 GCF_056163025.1 Triticum urartu
AACACCAAATAGAGCATCAGGGGCTACTGTCTATGCGGTAATATTTTTCCTATATTTTAAATACTTACCTCAAAGCCTGTTAGAAGGCTGGCACAAGCTTCAGTCAGTCTGCTCTTGGCGGACTGAACCTTCTTGATCACCGCACTCATAATAGTGTGATGCTCTTCGTCGATGGAAGCGCCGCGAAGCGCTCCCATCAGGTTGTCCGGTGCCTCTGGATGGACAGAGGTCACCGACACAGGCGTCTTACCCCTTTTGGAAGGGAGCCGCCTGCCTGAGTCCGGAACCACTGGAGGTTCCGGCGCGGTGTTCGGCTGAGAGCCGAACTTGGAGCCCCCGGGAGCCTTGCTCCCTTTGCTCATGGAGTCCGGAAGGTCGCCTTGAGGTGCCTCCGGGACTGTCTCCCCCCGGCTCGGTGCCCCTTGAGACAATACCTCGGCATTGTCCGTAGGGCAAGGGGAGGAGGCGGTCGGAAGTGGATCGCTATCCATGTCCGATGAGTCCAAGGAACCGTCCGACGAGGATACGTCGATACGGGCTTGGGGCGGTCTGCATAATCATATTCGGCATTAGGAGAAGTAGTGTGACAACGCTATGCTATGAGTTACTCTGGTATCCGAATACTTACGACTTCGCCAGGGGCTTGGCCCTGAGCATCCACTCGTCTTCGCCTTCGGCGGTGGTGGTGGAGCACTCCGGAAGAAGAGTCCTTCTTGGACCCTCCGGCCTCCCCGGTTGGGGTGGCCTTCCTTTGCTTGTCTCCCCTGGCTGGAGGGGGAGCATCTTCATCTTCCTCCTCGCTTTCATGGGAGGAGTGCATCGCGGAGTTATCAGACGATGAGTCCGATACCACCTGGCGCCGGGAACTCTTTCGGGTTCCCTTGGCCTTCTTCTTGGTCTTCTCCGGCACCTTGTAAGGAGCCGGAGTCAGCATCTCCGTAAGGAGAGCGTCCATGGTGTCTTCGGGCAGGGGGCTGGACAGTTAATCTGCTCCGAGGTCTCCACCCAGTCCTGTCAAAGGCATGGGAGCTCAGACCCCGCACATGGTTAAGCTATGGGAAATAAACACCCTACCAGATGTACAGAACTTACCGGATTCGCAGAATGCTTCGCGCTTAGCCCGTGGTCCTCGGTAAGAGAGGGAGGGACCTCGGCGCCCTTGAACAGCACCCTCCAGATGTCTTTGTGCGTTGTGTTGAAGAGCTCGCTTAGAGTCTGGTGCTGGGCCAGGTCAAACTCCCATAAGTTGAAATCCCGTTGTTGACACAGGAGGATCCGGCGGAAGAGCATGACCTGGACTATGTTGACAAGCTTAAGTTTCTTGCTTATCATGTTCCGGGCACATTTCTGGAGTCCGTCCAGCTCCACCGATGAACCCCAGGACAGGCCCTTCTCCTTCCAGGAAGTGAGCCGCGTGGGGAATCCGGATCGAAACTCAGGGGCCGCCACCCAGTTGGTGTCGTGCAACTCGGTGATGTAGAACCACCCCGATTGCCACCCCTTTACGGTCTCCATGAAAGAGCCCTCGAGCCATATAACGTTGGGCATTTTGCCCACCATGGCTCCGCCGCATTCCGCTTGTTGGCCGCCCATCACCTTCTGCTTGATATTGAAGGTCTTTAGCCACAGGCCTAAGTGGGGCCGGATGCGGAGGAAGGCCTTGCACACGACGATGAACACCGAGATGTTGAGGATGAAGTTCGGGGCCAGATCATGAAAGTCCAGCCCATAATAGAACATGAGGCCGCGGACAAATGGATGGAGGGGAAACCCCAGTCCACGGATGAAGTGGGGGAGGAAGACCACCCTCTCGTGAGGTTCTGGGGTAGGGATGACCTGCCCCGCGGCTGGCAGCCAGTGCACGATATCCGCGGCTAAGTATCCGGCACCACGTAGCTTTTTGATGTGTCCCTCCGTGACGGAGGAGGCCATCCACTTGCCTCCTGCTCCGGACATATTTGGAGTTGAGGAGAAGGATGTGGACTTGGGTGTTGGAGCTCGAGTGCGCGAGAATGGATTAGCAAGGAGGAAGAAGGCGTGGGAAGAAAAAAGGTGAGATCTTATCCCTTTATAAGGGCAGATTAAACTATGCGCCCCCACTAGCCTGGTAAAACTCGCTTATCCACCAAGCACCGTAATTGATGGCACTGGGTTACCCACGTCCGTATTGATGAGAATCCCGTAATAAGGGGAACACGATCTCTGCTTTGACAAGACGTGTCAAGAAACCGCCTCGCGTTATGTGCGGGGCTGGTTAAAGAAAAACGGTTCGAATAATTACCGAGCCATGGCATGATGTCATGCTGCCAAGACGTGTCAGCAGATTAGATTTGTGGAAATATTATTCTCTCTATGGTGGTATGTGGAACTTATTTTGCAGGGTCGGACACTATCCTTCTATTCAAACTCTTCTGTGGTGTATTCGGAGGAGGAACCCGCCTTGCAATGCCGAAGACAACACTGCGCGCCGGACTCATCGTCATTGAAGCCTGGTTCAAGGGCTACTGAGGGAGTCGTGGATTAGGGGGTCGCCGGACAGCCGGACTATATCCTTTGGCTGGATTGTTGGACTATGAAGACACAAGATTGAAGAGTTCGTCCCGTGTCTACATGGGACTCTACTTGGCGTGGAGGGAAAGCTAGGCAATACGGATATGTATATCTCCTCCTTTGTAACCGACCTTGTGTAACCCTAGTCCCCTCCGGTGTCTATATAAACCGGAGGGTTTTAGTCCATAGGACAACAGACAATCATACCATAGGCTAGCTTCTAGGGTTTAGCCTCTCTGATCTTGTGGTAGATCAACTCTTGTACTACTCATATTATCAAGAATAATCAAGCAGGACGTAGGGTTTTACCTCCATCAAGAGGGCCCAAACCTGGGTAAAAGATCGTGTTTCCCGCCTCCTGTTACCATCCGCCTTAGACGCACAGTTCGGGACCCCCACCCGAGATCCGCCGGTTTTGACACTGAGGGAGTCCTGGATTAGGGGGTGTCCGGATGGCCGGACTATACCTTCAGCCGGACTCCTGGACTATGAAGATACAAGATTGAAGACTTCGTCCCGTGTCCGGAAGGGACTTTCCTTGGCGTGGAAGGCAAGCTTGGTGATACGGATATGTAGATCTCCTACCATTGTAACCGACTTTGTGTAACCCTAACCCTCTCCGGTGTCTATATAAACCGGAGGGTTTTAGTCCGTAGGACAACATACAGAACAGCAATCATACCATAGGCTAGCTTCTAGGGTTTAGCCTCTCCGATCTCGTGGTAGATCTACTCTTGTACTACCCATATCATCAATATTAATCAAGCAGGACGTAGGGTTTTACCTCCATCAAGAGGGCCCGAACCTGGGTAAAACTTTGTGTCCCTTGCCTCCTGTTACCATCCGGCCTAGACGCACAGTTCGGGACCCCCTACCCGAGATCCGCCGGTTTTGACACCGACATTGGTGCTTTCATTGAGAGTTCCTCTGTGTCGTCGCCGTTAGGCTTCATGGCTCCTACGATCATCAATAGCGATGTAGTCCAGGGTGAGACCTTCCTCCCCGGATAGATCTTCGTCGTCGGCGGCTTCGCACTTCGGGCCAATTCACTTGGCCATCTGGAGCAGATCAAAAGCTATGCCCCTGGCCGTCAGGTCAGATTTGGAAGTTTAAACTACACGGCTGCCATCCGTGGGGACTTGATCTTCGACGGATTCGAGCCACTGCCGAGCGCGCCGCACTGTCACGACGAGCATGATCTAGCTCTGCCACCGAACAGTGCCCTGGAGGCCGCACCCGCATCGGCTTCGACCCTTAATTCGGAGCCAACTGCGCCGATCGAGGATGGGTGGTTGGACGCCGCCTCGGGGGCTGCGATCCCAACGGCGATCGAGCCGAACACCAGCCCCGCACTCCGCGAGACTCATGACTCCAAGGAGCCGGACTCCTCTCCAGACTCTGAACCCTCCGCGCCCCTGCCAATCGAATCCGATTGGGCGCCGATCATGGAGTTTACTGCCGCGGACATCTTTCAGCACTCGCCTTTCGGCGATATTTTGAAGACACTAAAGTCTCTCTCTTTATCAGGAGAGCCCTGGCCGGACTACGGTCAGCAAGGTTGGGATACGGACGATGAAGAAATTCAAAGCCCACCCACCACCCACTTTGTAGCCACTGTCGACGATTTAACCGACATGCTCGACTTCGACTCCGAAGACATCGACGGTATGGACGCCGATGAAGGAGACGATGAAGAACCAGCGCCTATTGGGCCCTGGAAAGCCACCTCATCATATGACGTATACATGGTGGATGCACCAAAAGATGACTACGAGGAGTGGAAGGACGCACCGAAGGCTTGTTCCCTCGAGAAGCAGTCAAAGTGGCGACGCAAGCGCCGCCCCAAATCCCGCCCCGATAGAAATAACGACCACACAGACCCAGCGCTGGAGCATGGTGAACCACTGCCGGACAACGGCAATCCAGATAATCAAACCGAACAAACAAATTCTAGCAAGGATAATGGTCTGGACGACATAACGCCGGATAGGCACCCGGAGCAGCAGAATGCCCGTAAAAGGCTTGTTGCCACCGCGAGGAGTCTTAAAAAGCAAAAGCAAAGGCTCAAGGCTGCACAAGACACACTCCAAATCAGATGGAATAAAATACTCAACACAGCAGCGAGGTACGGCGACAATCGCCCCTCCAAGAGCTACCCAAAGCGGAAGCTGCTACCTGAATTCGATGAGGAGGCCTCAGACACCCCACAACCCTGGGGTCTGGATTGAGGACTACATCCTTCATATCCATATGGCTCGAGGAGATGATCTCCACGCCGCCAAGTACTTACCCCTCAAGCTCAAAGGGCCAACTCGTCACTGGCTTAAAGGCCTCCCCGAAAGCTCCATTGGAAATTGGGAAGAGCTCGAAGACGCCTTTCGAGCAAATTTTCAGGGGTCTTATGTCCGACCTCCGGATGCGGACGATTTGAGTCATATAACTCAACAGCCCGGAGAGTCAGCCCGAAAGCTTTGGAACATGTTTCTTACTAAAAAGAACCAGATTGTCAACTGTCCGGACGCCGAAGCCTTGGCAGCTTTTAAGCATAGCGTCCGTGACGAATGGCTCGCCAGACACCTCGGCCAAAATAAGCCGAGAACGTTGGCCGCATTAACAAACCTCATGACCCGCTTTTGCGTGGGTGAGGACAGATGGCTAGCCAGATGCAGCACGAGCGACCCCAATACATCTGAAGTTAGAGATGGAAACGGGAAATCACGGCGCAACAGCAATAACAAACGCCGGAATAAAGAAGACAACATGAAGGGCACGACAGTAAATGCCGGATTCAAAAGCTCTCGGCCAGGTCAAAAGCTGCCCTCTAAAGGCACCAGGGATGAACTGTCCAGCCTCAACAAAATTCTAGACCAAATATGTCAGATCCATAGTACCCCTGGTAAACCTGCTAATCATACCCACAGAGAATGTTGGGTCTTCAAGCAGTCCGGCAAGCTCAACGCCGTACACAAGGGGGAGGATACACCAAGTGAAGACGAGGACGAGCCTCCCAAGCAAGACACTGGGGAACAAAAGAAATTACCACCAGAAGTCAAAACAGTAAACGTGTTACACGTGATCAAGGGAAAAAACAACGCGGCACTCCCAGGAAAATATACCCAAGTGCCTGTCACCGCGAAGTCCTGCCACTGGTCGTCTCAACCGATCACTTTCGACCATCGCGATTACTCAGCAAGTATCCGACGCGCAGGATGGGCTGCCCTGGTATTAGACCCAGTAATTGGCGGATATCACTTCACACGAGTCTTGATGGACGATGGCAGCAATCTAAACCTAATATATCAGGATGCAATCTGCGGGATGGGGTTAGACCCAACAAAAATTCACTATAGCAATACTACCTTTAAAGGAGTAACGCCAGGCCCAGGGGCTCATTGTACGGGCTCCCTCCTACTACAAGTTATATTCGGCTCCCCCGATAACTTCCGTCGCGAGCATTTAACCTTCCACATCGCTCCGTTCCAAAGTGGCTATCAAGCACTGCTCGGACGCGAAGCTTTCGCTCGCTTTAATGCAATACCACACCACGCCTCCCTCACACTCAAGATGCCCGGTCCACGTGGCATCATTTCAGTGAACGGAAATATCAAGCCATCTCTGCGCGCCGAAGAGAGTGCGGCTGCCTTGGCAGCCGCACACTAAAGGCGCCCGGACCAGTGAAAGCATCCAATAGGTCGTCAAGACCTCAGACACAACTAATCAAGTCCGGCACCACTATTTATACCGAATAAATGGTCACACCCCCATTTGTCAACACAAGGGGCTCAACGCGCGCAGACAAGTGGCAATTTCTTCTCATCTTGAATTATACATGGTTTCTTTAAAAACTATCTTTTTGCACGACAACTTTTTCACCTAAATTCCTCTCTTTTACAGACGATCATCGTGCTACACCCGTCCAGGATACGGCACAACGGAGACACAGGCGCAGACGTGCAGCAGGGACCCGCTCCAAGGATTCTTTTTAGGTTAAGACCCTGCGTAAACCTTTTTTACTATCTCTTGTTGATACATATCCACCGTTGAGAAGGATGATGACGTCTTGGCATGTGGCCATGCCAGAACAATGCATGTACCTGGACACAAGGGGCTTCTTACAAAGGCCATTATTTAGGCCCGGTTTATACCACAAAGACCGAATACCTTAGGGAGTGTTCGGCGTCGCGAGTTTTGCCCTATATGCACCAGCTCCGAATCATTGTCTTTGGTTAAATGTTGGGTTTGCCCGGCTCCTGTGTTTTGGTGCCTTACATTCCGCTTTACCGGCTAAGGTAGCACCAGGAGAACTACTGCGATTGTTCCCTGGTTCATCCGGACGAGCACCTCAGTAGAGAAAGCCGAAAACTGACTGTCATGATATAGCATGAGACTGGTCAACCACTCGATGACCTGTTGGAATGTTAGAATTCCTCTGCCTTAACGAAGGGCCGTTTTCCGGCCAGGCATGTACGCACCCCGGGATCGGGAGAGTGCGGGGCCACCAGGGGCTATCTAGTAGCCCCACTGTCAAACTCCTATGGCTAAGTGAAAGTGCTAAAGCATTATAGTCCGGCTGCCTCGCTCGCTCCGCTGTCACGTCCTTAATAGGACCAAGACGTTGGGTTAAGTGTGAACGCGTGTTTTTTGCGAGCACCTCCGCATTATATGCGTGGGGGTTGAAGCCGACGGCTGCAATCTTTCAGGTTATACACATGTATACATAAACGGCCGCCCAGGAGGCATCATATTACTTTCAGACAAAAGTATAAAAATATCCTTATAAAAATTCATAAAAGGGTTTCGCTTACAATGAGATTACATATCACTCAAACATAATATTTTTTGAGCACTGGGTCTCTATCAAACGAGCACCCTCAAGAACTTCTTCAAAGTAGTGCTCAGCAGCCATTCGACCTATGGCCGAATCCCGCGCTGCAACAGTGGTAGCATCCATCTCCGCCCAGTATGCTTTAACATGGGCAAAGGCCATCCGTGATCCCTCTATACACGCCGACCTCTTCATCGCATTAATGCGCGGCGCCACGTCAAGGAACTGCTGCACCAAGCTGAAATAGCTGTTCGGTTTTGGCCTTTCCGGCCATAGCTGATCCACAACAGCCCTCATGGCGAGTCCGGACAACCTATTTAGTTCGGCCCATTCGGCTAATTGGTCAGTCAATGAAAGCGGACGCTCGGGAGAATGGAATTGTGTCCAAAACAACTGGTCCACTTCACAGTCCGTCTGACCCTGGAAGTACTTGGCCGCATCGGCAGCGCTCGCCGCCAAATCCATATACGCATCCTCCGAACTCCACAGCCGATCCAGAGAGGCATACCGTGGATCTCCGAAATTCCTCCGCGACATAAAGGATTTCCCAGCTACAATATCCCCGGCTTCCCACAGCTCCTCCTTCTTCGCCCTCATAGCAGAGCGGATGTCTTTTCTCGTTGTAGCAGCCTTCTCAAGGTCCGATGCCTTTGCTAGGTTTTCCTTTTCAAGAACCCGGCAATGGTCGGTGGTGGCTTTTAATTCTACGGCCATCTTGGCCATCTTATCTCGGCTCTCGCCATGCGCGGCCTTCTCGGCTTTCAACTCTTTGGCCGCCTTCAATGCAGCCGCATTATCAAACCTCGCTTGTTCCTTGGCTCGGGCAACTTCTTCCCGCAAGGCTTCAACAGTGGCAGCTCCATCTGCAGTCACAACATATTAAAGATACTGGCATCATGCTGCTCTTACTATGTGGCGTTTACCAGATAATGACACTTACCCTGTGCCTCGTCAAGCCTTTTGTTAACAAGCTCGATGTCGGCGTCTGCCGCATCCAACTGCCGTTTTAAACGGGAAAACTCGCTAGTCCGGCTAGCCACCGGAGCTTCCATCACCTGCACATAGAGGCAGTATGGTTATTACCTGGGAATATGATCCTCTGTTCGTCGTCGTTTCCGACGACAACCAGAGTCTCAGCGGCTACTATCTACACAGGGCACACCTAGCATGTGCAGGACTATCATACATTATTTCATGTACCTCAAAGCCTGTCAGTAGACTCATAAAAGCTTCATGCAATCCGTTTTCGACGGACGAGATTCTCTCCATCACCGTATTCATCAGCACACGGTATTCATCTGAGATGGCCGCTCGCCCCACCAACTCCCTCAGAACATCCGATTGCACACCAGATGGTGCCGAACTCTTTTTTCCGCTCTCTTCGAGAGCCGAACACTGGGAGCTTTGGGGGTCAATGGTATTATCTTCTGGCCTCACCGGATTCAGAGAGGTCCTCCGCGACGACACTTCGGGGTCGCCCGCTTCCGGAGCGGAGGAGTCCGGAGGAGGCGTTTCGCTCTCCATCATCTCTGGAAGAAGATCCCCCGAAGACGAGCTCATTTGAGAGGGGCTAAGGCCCGAACTGCAAAGATATATGCGGTGGTTATTTTCTCAGAAGAAAAAGATGGCATACATGTACTATTAAAGTATTTCGGGTCACTTATGACTCGCCAGAGAATTGATCCCCTCGCGGACTTTGTGCGGCAAAAGCACCCCCCGAGGTAGGACCCTCTATGGGAGACTTCTTCTCCCGTTTGGAAGCTTCGGCTTCCGAATCCCTGGGCGCAGTCCTTTTCCTCCTCCGGTCGTCTTCCTTCATGGAGACGCTCGCTCCCTCGGTTAGAATGGGCAGCATTGGGGGCCCGCGTCTGCCCGTATTATCCTCTCCAGTATCTTCCTTCAAGGGCTCTGGGTAAGGTGCGACCCGGAGCATCTTTTCCAATACCAGATTGTCCAAACCCTCAGGGAGGGGGGCCGAACACCGAATCAACTTCGCCTTTGTTAGCCAGTCCTGGTCAAAAAGCGAACTCTTAGAAATAACTTCGTAACAAATGAGAGATAGTATGTTCGGCCGGAATATTCCTTACCTGTTCGGTGGCGTGGTTACTGCTCAGGCCCACGTCCTCGGTGATTTCCGGACACTCTACCTGAGGTCCGAAGAATGACTTGTACATCTCCTCGTGCGTCAGGCCGAGGAAATTTTGGATGACACGCGGTCCCTCGGGATTGAACTCCCACAAGCGAAGAGGCCGGCGTTTGCAAGGCTGGACTTGACGAACCAGCATAACTTGTATTACTACAACCAAACTAAAATATCCATTGAAGAGATCTCGAACGCGGCTTTGCAGTATAGGCACATCCTTGGCTGGACCCCAGCTCAGACCTCTGCTGATCCATGACATCAGTTGTGGTGGAGGGCCCGAGCGGAAAACAGGGGCGGTCACCCACTTGGCACTTCTAGGAGCCGTGATGTAGAACCACTCCTGTTGCCACAATTCAGACACCTCTGGAATGGAACCTTTGGGCCATGGGGCTCCCTTCATCTTGCGTATTGAGGCACCTCCACACACTGCATGTTGCCCCTCGATCATCTTCGGCTTTACTTCAAAGGTCTTGAGCCATTGGCCAAAGTGAGGGGTCACCCGCAGGAAGGCCTCGCACACGACGATAAATGTCGTGATATGAAGAAAGGAGTCCGGAGCTAGATCATGGATGTCTAGCCCGTAATAAAACATCAACCCCCTGACGAAAGGATCCAGAGCAAGGCCTAGACCTCGGAGGAAGTGGGAGACGAACACAACGCTCTCGTTGGGTTCGGGGGAGGGGACGGCCTGCCCTCGGGCAGGCAGCCGATGCAAAATCTCGGCGGTCAGATATCTGGCCTCCCTCAATTTTTTGATGTCTTCTTCCATGACGGAGGAAGGCACCCATCGGCCTTGAAGGCTAGATTCGGACATGATTGAAGGTTCGGAGCACCTGACCTGAACTTTGGGTGTTTGAGCTTGAGGTGGGGGAAGGATTCGATTGAGCATGGGAGGAAAAAAATAAAATCCTTGTCCCTTTATAAAGAGGGTGAATATCAAGCGTCCTCTCCGTGGCCGTTTGGACTTGCCTATAGTCTAGGAGTCCTATAAGCGGTTGGGTTACCCACGCCCGTATTGATGAGAATCCCAGAATAAGGGGACACGATCTCTGCTTTAACAAGACGTGCCAAGGAAACCGCCTCACATGACGCACTGAGGTGGGATAATAAAACGATTCGGATAAAGGCTTGGCCGTGGTGTGTCACACTACGGAATACGTCAGCAGATTAGATTTGTGTAAATATTATTCTCTCTATGGCAATATGTGGAAATTTATTTTGCAGAGCCGGACACTATCTTTGTGTTCAAAATCTTCTATGAAGTACTTGGAGGAGGAACCCGCCTTGCAATGCCGAAGACAATCTGCGCGCCGGACTCGTCGTCATTGAAGCCTGGTTCAGGGGCTACTGAGGGAGTCCTGTATTAGGGGGTGTCCGGATGGCCGGACTATACCTTCAGCCGGACTCCTGGACTATGAAGATACAAGATTGAAGACTTCGTCCCGTGTCCGGAAGGGACTTTCCTTGGCGTGTAAGGCAAGCTTGGCGATACGGATATGTAGAACTCCTACCATTGTAACCGACTTTGTGTAACCCTAACCCTCTCCGGTGTCTATATAAACCGGAGGGTTTTAGTCCGTAGGATAACATACAGAACAACAATCATACCATAGGCTAGCTTCTAGGGTTTAGCCTCTCCGATCTCGTGGTAGATCTACTCTTGTACTACCCATATCATCAATATTAATCAAGTAGGACGTAGGGTTTTACCTCCATCAAGAGGGCCCGAACCTGGGTAAAACTTCATGTCCCTTGCCTCCTGTTACCATCCGGCCTAGATGCACAGTTCGGGACCCCCTACCCGAGATCTGCCGGTTTTGACACCGACAGACACCGACATAGACCTTCGGGTCCGTAGTTAGTAGCTAGATGGCTTCATGTCTCTCTCTCTTGATTCTCAATACAATGGTCTCTTGGAGATCGATATGATGTAACTCTTTTTGCAGTGTGTTTGTTGGGATCCGATGAACTTTGAGTTTATGACTAGTCATATCTTTTTATATCCATGAAAAGTCATTTGAGTTTCTTTGATCTCTTATATGCATGATCTCTTATAGCCTCGTATTTCTTCTCCGATATTTGGGTTTTGTTTGGCCAACTTGATCTATTTATCTTGCAATGGGAAGAGGTGCCCGGTTGTGGGTTCGATCTTACGGTGCTTGATCATAGTGACAGAAAAGGAAACCAACATGTATGTATCGTTGCTACTAAGGATAAAAATATGGGATACATATCTACGCAATAGATAAACATATCTTGTCTACATCATGTCATCATTCTTTTTGCATTACTCCATTTTTCCATGAACTTAATACACTAGATGCATGCTGGATAGCGGTCGATATGTGGAGTAATAGTAGTAGATGCAGGCAGGAGTCGGTCTACTAATCTTGGATGTGATGCCTATGTAATGATCATTTGCTGGATATCGCCATAATTATTTGAGGCTCTATCAATTGCCCAACAGTAATTTGTTTACCCACCATTTGCTATCTTTCTCGAGAGAAGCCACTAGTGAAACCTACGGCCCTCGGGTCTTCTTCCTCATATATTTGCTTGCGATCTACTTTTCCTTTGCATTTTTATTCAGATCTATTAAACCAAAAACACAAAAATACTTTGCTGCACTTTATTTTATTTGTGATCTATTATTTCAATCTACTACAATTTTTTGGCATCGTTACCCGAAAGGGATTGACAACCTCTTTAACACGTCGGGTGGCGAGGTGTTGTTATTTGTGTGCAGTTGCTGTTTACATTGTATTGCTTGGTTCTCCTACTGGTTCGATAACCTTGGTTTCTTCACTGAGGGAAATACCTACCGTCGTTGTGCTGCATCATTCCTTCCTCTTTGGGGAAATACCGACTTAGTCCTAGCAGACAAGAGCTTTTGTAGCGCTATAGTCAGAGGGCAAGCTAGCGCTGGCATCCCTCACATTTGAGGACAAGCGACTTGGCATCTTGGAGGGCCATGGGCCAGTAGATACCATGAGAAAGCCTTGGCCACCAGGGACCTCGAGGCGGCGTGGTGCCCGCACTCGCCCTGGTGTATGTCGAGGAGGATCTCTACACCCTTGTCCTGCTCGACGCAGCATTGGAAAATGCCCGTCGAGCTGCGCTTGACCAGCTCATTGTTGATGATGCTGTATGCAGACGCCCGGCGCTGCACTTGCCGGGCCTCGGTCTCGTCCATGGGGAGGACCCTGTTTTCCAAGAACTCTGAGATCGGCATGGCCCATGATCGATGGAGCCGTCACCATGGTGAAGACGTCCACCATGGCGGGTTCTGGGGCGGCAGCCCTCGGGTTAGAGACGACAGTGGCCGGGTTGAGCACGGCAGCCCCCGGGTCAGGTTCAGCAGTCCCTGGGTCAGGTTCCGCAACCCTCGGGATCGGGTCGGAGATGGTGTTGGCCGAGTCAGACGCGACAGTCCCCGGGCTGGGATCGGCAGCCACCGGGCCGGGTTCCACAGCTTCTGGGTCTGGGTTGAAGACAGCAGCCTCCGAGCTTTGGCCTACGGTCGCTGGGTCCATGCTGGGGAGGGGCGCGACCGGGTCATCCGGGACGAAGATGGACTCGGAGTCGGGAGACAGCTTGACAGACGGCTTGTGTAGGTGCTCGAGGGATACTCCAGACAGTATGGCCTGTCGGGATGAGCCAATCTTGGCTAGCACATCGGCGACATCGTTTTCTGCACGCGGGATGTGGAGGAACTCGCAACCGTCGAAGAAGCTGGAGAGCTGCTGGATGAGGAAGCGGTAGCTGGCCATATTGGCGTCTCGGGCGTCCCACTCGCTGGAACACTACTGCACCACTAGGTCCGAGTCGCCGTAGCATAGGATGCACCAGATGCCGAGTTCCTTGGCAAGCCGAAGGCCGTGCGCAAGGGCTTCGTACCTGGCAAGGTTGTTGGAGGTGGTGAAGTGGATCTGGAGCGCGTACCAAAGCCGGTCGCCCTTCGGAGATGACAACACGATGCCGGCTTCCAAGTTGGAGTGCATCTTGGAGTTGTCGAAGTGCATGTGCCAGTGCATTGAATCTGGCGGTAGCAGCAGGTACTAGGTCTCCTTCCAGTCGACGAGGAAGTCGGCCAAAGATTGGGACTTGACCGTAGTGCGGGGCTCGTAGAGGATGGTGTGGCCGGCTAGCTCGATTGCCCATTTGGCAACCCGGCCAGAGGCATCCCGACAGCCCATGATCTCGCCGATGGGGGCCGTGCTAACTACGGTGACAACATGCTCTTGGAAGTATTGCTTCAGTTTCTTGGTGATAACCCACAAGTATAGGGGATCACAATAGTTTTCGATAAGTAAGAGTGTCAAACCCAACGAGGAGCTAAAGGTAGAACAAATATCCCCTCAAGTTCTATCGACCATCGATACAACTCTACGCACGCTTGACGTTCGCTTTACCTAGAACAAGTATGAAACTAGAAGTACTTTGTAGGTGTTGTTGGATAGGTTTGCAAGATAATAAAGAGTACGTAAATAAAAAGTAGGGGCTGTTTAGATAAAGAAACAATAAAGTGAATATAGCGAGTGTGGAAAAGTGGTGGTAGGAGTTGTGAAATTGCCCCTAAGCAATTGACTACTTTACTAGACCGATAGCAAGTATTATGTGCGAGAGGCCACTACTAGCATGTCATCCCTGACTTGGAATTATATGCACTTATGATTGGAACTATTAGCAAGCATCTGCAACTACTAATGTTCATTAAGGTAAAACCCAACCATAGCATTAAGATATATTGGTCCCCCTTCAATCCCGTATGCATCAATTTCTATGCTAGGTTGAAGCTTCTGTCACTCTTGCCCTCCAATACATAGTCCTATCAACATACAACTAACCCTATGGTGTGATCCACGCGCGCAATCATATGATGGGCACCAAAGGACAACAACATAACCACAAGCAAATTAAATCAATCATAGCAATTCATCAACCACCGCTAGGACAATGAAAATCTACTCAGACATCATAGGATGGCAACACATCATTGGATAATAATATGAAGCATAAAGCACCATGTTCAAGTAGAGGGTATAGCGGGTTGCGGGAGAGTGGACCGCTGTAGATAGAGGGGAGAAGGTGATGGAGATGTTGGTGAAGATGGTGGAGGTGTTGGTGTAGATCGCGGTGATGATGATGATGGCCACGACAGCGTTTCGGCGCCACCGGAAGAGAAGGGGAGAGGGGCCCCCTTCGTCTTCTTCTTCCTTGACCTCCTCCCTAGATGGGAGAAGGGTTTCCCCTCTGGTCCTTGGCCTCCATGGCATGGGAGGGGCGAGAGCCCCTCCAAGATTGGATATGTCTCTCTGTCTCTCTCTGTTTCTGCATTCTCAGATTCTTCCCTTTCACCGTTTCTTATATTCCCGGAGATCCGTAACTCCGATTGGGCTGAAATTTTAACACGATATCTATCCGGATATTAGCTTTCTTGCGGAGAAAGAAGGGCACCAACGGCCTTACGGGTGGCCCACGAGGGTCACAGGCGCGCCCCCTGCCTCGTGGCCACCACGGGCACCGTCTTGCGTGGATTTTTCTTCCCCAAAATCATATATATTCCAAAAAAAATCTCCGTCAGTTTTTATCCCGTTTGGACTCCGTTTGATTTGGATATTCTGCGAAACAAAAAACATGCAACAAATAGGAACTGGCACTGGGCACTAGATCAATATGTTAGTCCCAAAAATAGTATAAAAAGTTGCCAAAAGTATATGAAAGTTGTAGAATATTGGCATGGAACAATAAAAAATTATAGATACGACGGAGACGTATCAGCATCCGCAAGCTTAATTCCTGCTCGTCCTCAAGTAGGTAAATGATAAAAAAGATAATTTTTGATGTGGAATGCTACCTAGCATAATCTTGATCATGTCATCTAATCATGGCATGAATAGTAAGATACGAGTGATTCAAAGCAATAGTCTATCATTTGACATAAAAACAATAATACTTCAAGCCCACTAATAAAGCAATCATGTCTTTTCAAAATAACAAGGCCAAAGAAAGTTATCCCTACAAAATCATATAGTCTGGCTATGCTCCATCTTCACCACACAAAATATTCACATCATGCACAGCCCCGATGACAACCCAAGCAATTGTTTCATACTTTTGACGTTCTCAAACCTTTTCAACTTTCATGCAATACATGAGCGTGAGCCATGGACATAGCACTATAGGTGGAATAGAATATGATGGCGGAGAAGACAAAAAGGAGAAGATAGTCTCACATCAACTAGGCGTATCAACGAGCTATGGAGATGCCCATCAATAGATATCAATGTGAGTGAGTAGGGATTGCAATGCAACAGATGCACTAGAGCTATAAGTGTAAGAAAGCTCCAACTGAGACTAAGTGGGTGTGCATCCAACTTGCTTGCTCATGAAGACCTCGGGCATTTGAGGAAGCCCATCATCGGAATATACAAGCCATGTTCTATAATGAAAATTCCCACTAGTATATGAAAGTGATAACTCAAGAGACTCTCTATATGAAGAACATGGTGCTACTTTGAAGCACAAGTGTGGAAAAAGGATAGTAGCACTGCCCCTTCTCTCTTTTTCACTCATTTTTTTATTTTTTTGGTGGGCTTCTTTGGCCTCTTTTTTTTATTTGGGCTTCTTTGGCCTCTTTTATTTATTTTTTAAGTCCGGAGTCTCATCCCGATGTGGGGTAATCATAGTCTGCATCATCCTTTCCTCACTAGGGCAATGCTCTAATAATGATGATCATCACACTTTTCTTTACTTACAACTCAATATTACAACTCGATACTAGAACAAAGATATGACTCTATATGAATGCCTCCGGCAGTGTACCAGGATGTGCAATGATCTAGCATTGCAATGACATCAAAAAACGGACAAGCCATGACAACATCATGCTAGCTATCTTATGATCATGCAAAGCAATATGACAATGAATGCTCAAGTCATGTATATGATGATGATGGAAGTTGCATGGCAATATATCTCGGAATGGCTATGGAAATGCCATGATAGGTAGGTATGGTGGCTGTTTTGAGGAAGGTATATGGTGGGTTTATGGTACCGGCGAAAGTTGCGCGATACTAGAGAGGCTAGCAACGGCGGAAGGGTGAGAGTGCGTATAATCCATGGACTCAACATTAGTCATAAAGAGCTCACATACTTATTGCGAAAATCTATTAGTCATCGAAACAAAGTACTACGCGCATGCTCCTAGGGGGATAGATTGGTAGGAAAAGACCATTGTTCGTCCCCGATCGCCACTCATAAGGAAGACAATCAATAAATAAATTATGCTCCGACTTTGTTACATAACAGTTCACCATGCGTGCATGCTACGGGAATCACAAACCTTAACACAAGTATTTCCACTAATCCACAACTACCCACTAGCATGACTCTAATATCACCATCTTTATATCGCAAAACTATTGCAAGGAATCAAACATATCATATTCAGTGATCTACAAGTTTTATGTAGGATTTTATGACTAACCATGTGAATGACCAGTTCCTGTCATCTCTGTAAATAGATATAAGTGAAGCACGAGAGTTTACTTCTTTCTACAAAAGATATGCCCACGCTCTAACAAATATAAGTGAAGCAAGAGAGCATTCTACAAATGGCGGTTGTCTATGTAAAGAGAAAGATGCAATCCAAACTTCAAATGATATAAGTGAAGCACATGAAGCATTCTATAAAGCCATACTCAAAAGATATAAGTGAAGTGTATAGAGCATTCTATAAATCAACCAAGGACTATCTCATACCAGCATGGTGCATAAAAGAAAAAATAAAAATTAATGCAAAAGACGCTCCAAGATTTGCACATATCGCATGAACGAAACGAATCCGAAAACTTACCGATACTTGTTGAAGAAAGAGGGGATGCCTTCCGGGGCATCCCCAAGCTTAGACACTCGAGTCTCATTGAATATTTACTTGGGGTGCCTCGGGCATCCCCAAGGTTGAGCTCTTGCCTCTCTAACTTCTTCTCACATCAAGACCTTCTCGATCATCGAACACTTCATCCTCACAAAACTTCAACAGAAAACTCGGTAAGATCTGTTAGTATAATAAAGCAAATCACTACTCTAAGTACTGTTGCAAACCAATTCATATTTTGTTTTTGCATTGTGTCTACTGTAATATAACTTTTCCATGGCTTAATCCACTGATACAAATTTATAGTTTCATCAAAACAAGTAAACTATGCATCAAAAACAGAATCTGTCTAAAACAGAACAGTCTTTAATAATCTGAACATTCACCATACTTCTAATACTTGAAAACTTCTACCAAAATTAGGAAAAATAAAAAATTTGTATAGGAAGACAGTTCAAAAAGAATCAGAACCATTTGACATTCCAGATAAAAATGTAAAATCGCGCACTACAGCCAAAGTTACTGTCCTGCACCGTACAAACCATCAAGCAAATGTAAACATCCTAAAGGAAAACCTTGGCACATTATTTTTATAATACAATGGAATTGTACAAGGGGATAATTATTTTTATTGAAAATTTTCTGTAATCAAGATTCTCAAAGTTTCCGTGAGCATGAACAAAGTTCAAGGCTAGCTCCCACTTCAACAATGCTTGTCTTTCTCACTTTCGCTTTCCTTTTTGAAAAAGTTTTGGGTTCCCATCTTTACTTTTGTTGTTTTTAAACTATATAAAAGCACTCAACAGAAATAAATGACTCTCTAAAACTTCCGGGTTGTCTCCCTGGCAGTGCTTTCTTTAAAGCCATTGAGCTAGGCATACAGTGCTCAAGTAATGAATCCACCCGGATCCCAAGGTATATCAAAGCCAATTTTAATTAACAATGATTTGTAATTTAGTAGTGAGCACAAAGTAACATATATCATGTAATGACAAAGTCTAACTCTCTTCCTATGCATCGGCATGTCATAAAAGAACAATTCATGCACACATAGTAAAGGCCAATGCATAGTATAAACAGTTTCTTGCAATTTTACCATGTTGGAAACATAGAGAGGTGGAGATATAGTTCCTCTCTCATAATAATTGCAAGTAGGAGCAGCAAGCACATGCATATTATATTCATCAAAATCATCATGTGCAACGGTAAAAGGCAACCCATCAATATAATCCTTAATAAGTGCAAACTTCTCCGATAGAGTGTAGTCGGGAGAATTCAAAAAGATAATAGGACTATCATGCGTGGGTGCAATAGCAACAATTTCATGTTTAACATAAGGAACTATAGCAAGTTCATCTCCATAAGCACAATTCATATTGGCATCTTGGCCACAAGCATAGCAGGCATCATCAAAAAAGGGATATTTCAAAAGAATCAACGGGATCATAACAATCATCATAGCAATCATCCTTTGGTAAGTACGAAGGGAAATTAAACAAGGTATGAGTTGGAGAGTTACTCTCATTAGAAGGTGGGCACGGGTAGCTAATCCTCTCTTCCTCCTTTTATTCTTCGCTCTCCTCATCATCTTTTTCATCCAATGAGCTCACAGTTTCATCAATTTCTTCTTCCATAGACTCCTGCAAAATATTAGTCTCTTCTTGGACAGCGGAGTAGTACTCAATATATGGTTCAACATAGGCATTAGAAGCATAATCATCATAGCAATATTTAAGTATGGCAAAAATTTCAGATTTGTAAAGAGTAGCATCATACTTTTCAATCAAAGAAGCAATTTCATAAGCACCCTTAAAAGCAACAAATTCTTTAATTTGTTGAACATCATAGTAATTATAAACACCCTTAGCATAAGAAGATACGATTCCATTATCATTAAACAAACATTGGTAGGGAAGGTGTTTCTTAGGGTCTTCAGAACAACAAGTATAATCATATATTTCACAAAAATTCCAAGCATAGCATTGCAAACGATGAATTTGATCCAGTAAAAGTTTCCCTTTTTCAGATATTCGGTGTCGCACATAACAAGCATGCTCATCTAAAGATTTGCCCTCAACTAAGCTAGTTGGGGTTTCAGCACGAGCACATAGGGATCGAAGATGATCCAAGTAATAAGCTTCAGCGGTGTGATAGATTCTGAGTGGTTCTTCAACCATTGGTTTAGTAGGTACAACTAATTTTTTTGGTATTGTGCGTTTCCTACCCATAAATAAAGATAGAAAACAACTAAGAACAGCAAATAAAAATTACTTAGTGATAAAGCAAACAAGCACACATGAGAATATTCACCCCACGCTATTGCTCCCCGGCAACGGCGCCAGAAAAAGGTCATGATAGCCCACAAGTATAGGGGATCACAATAGTTTTCGATAAGTAAGAGTGTCGAACCCAACGAGGAGCTAAATGTAGAACAAATATTCCCTCAAGTTCTATCGACCACCGATACAACTCTACGCTCGCTTGACGTTCGCTTTACCTAGAACAAGTATGAAACTAGAAGTACTTTGTAGGTGTTGTTGGATAGGTTTGCAAGATAATAAAGAGTACATAAATAAAAAGTAGGGGCTGTTTAGATAAAGAAACAATAAAGTGAATATAGCGAGTGTGGAAAAGTGGTGGTAGGAGTTGTGAAATTGCCCCTAAGCAATTGACTACTTTACTAGACCGATAGCAAGTATTATGTGGGAGAGGCCACTGCTGGCATGTCATCCCTGACTTGGAATTCTATGCACTTATGATTGGAACTATTAGCAAGCATCCGCAACTACTAATGTTCATTAGGGTAAAACCCAACCATAGCATTAAGATATATTGGTCCCCCTTCAATCCCGTATGCATCAATTTCTATGCTAGGTTGAAGCTTCTGTCCCTCTTGCCCTCCAATACATAGTCCTATCAACATACAACTAACCCTATGGTGTGATCCATGCGCGCAATCATATGATGGGCACCAAAGGACAACAACATAACCACAAGCAAATTAAATCAATCATAGCAATTCATCAACCACCGCTAGGACAACGAAAATCTACTCAGACATCATAGGATGGCAACACATCATTGGATAATAATATGAAGCATAAAGCACCATGTTCAAGTAGAGGGTACGGCGGGTTGCGGGAGAGTGGACCGCTGTAGATAGAGGGGGGAAGGTGATGGAGATGTTGGTGAAGATGGTGGAGGTGTTGGTGTAGATCGCGGTGATGATGATGATGGCCACGACAGCGTTTCGGCGCCACCGGAAGAGAAGGGGAGAGGGGGCCCCTTCGTCTTCTTCTTCCTTGACCTCCTCCCTAGATGGGAGAAGAGTTTCCTCTCTGGTCCTTGGCCTCCATGGCATGGGAGGGGCGAGAGCCCCTCCGAGATTGGATCTGTCTCTCTGTCTCTCTCTGTTTCTGCGTTCTCAGATTCTTCCCTTTCACCGTTTCTTATATTCCCGGAGATCCGTAACTCCGATTGGGTTGAAATTTTAACACGATATCTATCCGGATATTAGCTTTGTTGCGGCGAAAGAAGGGCATCAACCACCTTACGGGTGGCCCATGAGGGTCAGGGGCGCGCCCAGGGGGGCAGGCGCGCCCCCTGCCTCGTGGCCACCTCGGGCACCGTCTCGCGTGGATTTTTCTTCACCAAAACCATATATATTCCAAAAAATCTCCATCAGTTTTTATCCCGTTTGGACTCCGTTTGATATGGATATTCTGCGAAACAAAAAACATGCAACAAACAGGAACTGGCACTGGGCACTGGATTAATATGTTAGTCCCAAAAATAGTATAAAAAGTTGCCAGAAGTATATGAAAGTTGTAGAATATTGGCATGGAACAATCAAAAATTATTAATACGACGGAGACGTATCACTTGGCGGTACAGCATGCCATAACACATCTTTTGGTAGTGCGAGTAGTTTTGCTTGGAGGAGAAAAGCACCTCGCTCAGGTTAGTAGACTAGACGCTGGATAGACTGGATCTTGCCCTTCTCTGGTCGCTCGACCACCATCACCGTGCTGACCGACTGCGAGGTGGCGGCAATGAAGAGCAACAACGACTCCTTCTCGGTTGGTGCGGCTAGGACGGGTGTAGTGGAGAGCATGCGCTTGAGATCCCGGAAGGCTTCGTCCGCCTGGTCGATCTACTCGAACGGCGACATCTTCTTCATCAGCTGATACACGGGCAATGCCCTCTTGCCCAACCGACTGAGAAACCGGCTGACCGAGGCCAAGCAGCCGGTGAATTTCTGGACATCATGCAGCCGGGCCGGCTTGCGTATGCGCTCGATGGCCTTGATCTTCTTCGGGTTCGCCTCAATGCCGCGCTCCGAGATGAGGAAGCCAAGTAGCTTTCCGGCCAGTACGCCGAAGACGCACTTTGTAACGCCCCAAATGCAACTTTCCATATTTGTACTCCGACTCTTTCCATTGTCGGCTCTAAGTTATGAGATTCCCTTCGTGGTTGGGTTTTTGTCTTCGTTTTGCATTTTGCTCATGTCTTGCATTCCATATCATGTCATCATGTGCATCACATTTGCATTCGTGTTCGTCTCATGCATCCGAGCATTTTCCCCGTTGTCCGTTTCACAATCCGACACTCCTACGTGCGCCAGCGTCCCCTTTTGTCTCTTTTCGTGAGCGGGTGTTAAACATTCTCGAAATGGACCAAGATTTGCCAAGCGGCCTTGATAACCCACAAGTATAGGGGATCACAACAGCTTTCGAGGGTAGAGTATTCAACCCAAATTTATTGATTCGACACAAGGGGAGCCAAAGAATATTCTCAAGTATTAGCAGCTGAGTTTTCAATTCAACCACACCTGGAAACTTAGTATCTGCAGCAAAGTGTTTAGTAGCGAGAACCAGTATATGGAAAACTCGTAGGCACCGGATCAGTGATGGATAATTATGCCGGATGCGGTTCATCATGTAACATCATAACATAGGGTGACACAGAACTAGCTCCAATTCATCAATGTAATGTAGGCATGTATTCCGTATATAGTCATACGTGCTTATGGAAAAGAACTTGCATGACATCTTTTGTCCTACCCTCCCGTGGCAGCGGGGTCCTATTGGAAACTAAGGGATATTAAGGCCTCCTTTTAATAGAGAACCGGAACAAAGCATTAGCACATAGTGAATACATGAACTCCTCAAACTATGGTCATCACCGGGAGTGGTCCCGATTATTGTCACTTCGGGGTTGCCGGATCATAACACATAGTAGGTGACTATAGACTTGCAAGATAGGATCAAGAACTCACATATATTCATGAAAACATAATAGGTTCAGATCTGAAATCATGGCACTCGGGCCCTAGTGACAAGCATTAAGCATAGCAAAGTCATAGCAACATCAATCTTAGAACATAATGGATACTAGGGATCAAACCCTAACAAAACTAACTCGATTACATGATAAATCTCATCCAACCCATCACCGTCCAGCAATCCTACGATGGAATTACTCACGCACGGCGGTGAGCATCATGAAATTGGTGATGGAGGATGGTTGATGATGACGACGACGACGAATCCCCCTCTCCGGAGCCCCGAACGGACTCCAGATCAGCCCTCCCGAGAGGTTTTAGGGCTTGGCAGCGGCTCTGTATCGTAAAACGCGATAATTTCTTCTCTCTGATTTTTTTCTCTTCGAAAGCAAATATATAGAGTTGGAGTTGGCGTCGGAGGGTTTCCAGGGGGCCCATGAGGTAGGGGGCGCGCCCTAGGGGGGGGCGCCCCCCACCCTCGTGAGAAGGGTTTGGGCCCCCTGGTCTTCATCTTTGGCGAGGATTTTTTATTGTTTTTTCTAAGATGTTCCATGGAGTTTCAGGTCATTCTGAGAATATTTGTTTTTTGCACATAAAACAACACCATGGTAATTCTGCTGAAAACAGCGTCAGTTCGGGTTAGTTCTATTCAAATCATACAAGTTAGAGTCCAAAACAAGGGCCAAAGTGTTTGGAAAAGTAGATACGACGGAGACGTATCAACTCCCCCAAGCTTAAACCCTTGCTTGTCCTCAAGAAATTCAGTTGACAAACTGAAAGAAAGAAAAACTTTTACAAACTCTGTTTGCTCTTGTTGTTGTAACTATGTCAAGCCAGCATTCAAGTTTTCAGCATAGATCATAACTAACCACATTTGCAATAATTCTCAGGTTTCACAATTACTCATATCAATAGCATAATCAACTAGCAAGTCATAATAATAAATCTCGGATGACAACACTTTCTCAAAACAATCATAATATGATATAACAAGATGGTATCTCGCTAGCCCTTTCTGAGACCGCAAAACATAAATGCAGAGTACCTTTAAAGATCAAGGACTGACTAGACATTGTAATTCATGGTAAAAGAGATCCAATCATAGTCATAGCCAATATAAATTAACAGTGATGAATGCAAATGACAGCTATGCTCTCCAGCTAGTGCTTTTTAATAAGAGGGTGATGACTCAACATAAAAGTAAATGGATAGGCCCTTTGCAGAGGGAAGCAGGGATTTGTAGAGGTGCCAGAGCTCGGTTTTGAAATAGAGATAAATTGTATTTTGAGCGGTATACTTTCATTGTCAACGTAACAACTAAGAGATGGCGATATCTTCCATGCTAAACACATTATAGGCGGTTCCCAAACAGAATGGTAAAGTTTATACTCCCCCTCCACCAACAAGCATCAATCCATGGCTTGCTCGAAACAACGAGTGCCTCCAACATACATCAGGTCCCATGGGGAGTTTTGTTTGCAATTAATTTTGATTTAGTTTGCATAAAGCATGGGACTAGGCATCCCGGTGACCAGCCATTTTCTTGTGAGTGAGGAGCGAAGTCCACTCCTCTTGAGAATAACCCGCCTAACATGGAAGATAAGGACAACCTTGGTTGATACATGAGCTATTCGAGCATACAAAACAGAATGATTATTTGAAGGTTTAGAGTTTGGCACATACAAATCTACTTGGAACGGCAGGTAGATACCGCATATAGGAAGGTATGGTGGACTCATCTGGAATAACTTTGGGGTTTAAGGGATTGGATGCACAAGCAATATTCCCGCTTAGTACAAGTGAAGGCTAGCAAAAGACTTGGAAGCGACCAACTAGAGAGCGACAACAACCACGTACATGCATTAAAATTAATAAACATTGGATGCAAGCATGAGTAGGATATAATCCACCATGAACATAAATATCGTGAAGGCTATGTTGATTTTGTTTCAACTACATGCGTGAACATGTGCCAAGTCAAGTCACTTAAATCATTCAAAGGAGGATACCACCCCATCATACCACATCATAATCATCTCAATAGCATGTTGGCATACAAGGTAAATCATTATAACTCATAGCTAATCAAGCATGACACAAGCAACTATGATCTCTAATTGTCATTGCAAACATGTTTATTCATAATAAGCTGAATCAAGAACGAGGGACTCATCATATTTACAAAAACAAAAGAGGTCGAGTTCATACCAGCTTTTCTCGTCTCAGTCAGTCCATCATATATCATCATAATTTCCTTTCACTTGCACGACCGAACGGTGTGAATAATAATAAGAGTGTACGTGCATTGGACTAAGCTGGAATCTGCGAGCATTCAATAAACAGGAGAGACAAGGCAATATGGGCTCTGGGTTAAATCAACAATAATGCATATAAGAGCCACTTCAACAATTTAATTATGGTCTTCTCCTACCGACCCCCAAATAAAAGAAAAGAAATAAAACTATTTACACGGGAAAGCTCCCAACAAGCAAAAGAAGAACTGGAAATATTTTTGGGTTTTCTTTTTAATTATTACTACTACAACAGAAAAATAAACTACTACTAATTTTTTTGTTTTTCTTAAGGTTTAACAAACACACAAGAAGAAAGCATGAAAAAGAAAATAAACTAGCATGGATATTACAGTGAAAAAGTATGAGCACCGACATCTAGCAATGAGTGTGTGTGAGCATAAATGTAATGTCGGTGAGAAATACGTACTCCCCCAAGCTTAGGCTTTTGGCCTAAGTTGGTCTATGGCCACAGCTGGCCTGGCGGATATCCATAATAATAGTTGTTGGGGTTGTACTGTGATGAGGAGGAATAGTTGGGATCATACTGTGATGAAGAAGAAGACTCTGACTGCCACTGGCTGACAGTCATCTCTGGATCCCAAGAATAAACAGATTGTCGTGGAGGCTCATCTTGTGGTTCCTGTTCCGGGGCTGGTGCGGGATTCTTGTAAGCTTGGATGACAGCCCATGTAACGAGGTAGGGTCCTACAAAATTAAATAGAGAAGGAGCAGGCAGGATAATAGTCTCAGGATGATGTTTGTTAAAGAACAATTGATATTTAAGCTCTCCTGCCCTATTCTTAACAATAAAATCATGTGCCACCATACTTTTATGATCTAGATAAACATGGGGCAACACCTTTTCTTCCTTCTCAGCGTGCCTAATAGGTATGTTAAAATGTGCAGCTAGGCATGTGGCATAGACGCCTCCAAAGATGGGACCCTTAGTACGGTTCATACTTAACCGTCTAGCAATAATACCGCCCATACTAAAAGTGTTATCACTGTATAAACCGTGGTGCAGAATAATTATATCAGGGATACAAAGATTTCCACTGTTTCCGCGTCCAATTAAACAACTACTAGCAAATAATGCAAAGTAACGTAAAACAGGAAAATGTATGCTAGTGATTCGTGCATCGGAAACCTTTCTAGTTTCTCCTACAGTGATAGTATCAATAAACCCAGCCACATCATCATGATGTGGTTCTTCTGTCTTGCCCTCAAAAGGGATTAAACAAATCCGACAGAAATCATAAAGTGACATCTCCTTATGCTCATCATATAAATGAAACTCCACTGCAGGTGGTGAGTTCCTAGAATGAAAATGAAAGTTTTGCGCAAAAGTATTTGTGAGTAAGAGATACTGATCGCATTGGTCGTGGAGGAAAGCGGTGAGGCCTGCATTGTGAGCCAATTCATGAAAAATCTTCATAGATACCGGCTGCTCTCAAGAAATCTTCAAAAGGCCATTCACACGCCCGAATCTCCGCAGTGCGCGACAAATTATACTTAGGCTTCGGTGCCTTTTCCTTCGAGCTTTGGCTCGACGAGCCCCTCAAAAATCTCCTCATTACTTTTCTGAAACAATCTGAAATTTTTAGTAACTTCAAACAAAAGTGAACCAACTTCAATAAAACTGATAGCAACTACTCCTACAAGTGCCTAGAGCCTATATCAAGCATTAGAACTACTTGGAACCATATAAATTTGACATGCAAGCTCAAGAACATGGTCACCTATGCAGCACAAATTTGCAAAGAATAAAGCGCTAGAACAAAAACTAATTGGACCAATGGAGGAGTCACATACCAATGAACAATCTCCCCAAGCAGTTTTGTGAGAGGTGCTTTGAGCAAGGAGATCGAAAATAACAGCAAAAGTGGCTGGAACTCGTGCTTGAGTTGGTTTTTCGGGTTTGTGTGAGACAGGGGAAAAAGATGGGTGCTGGGATAAGTGGAGGAGGGCCACCGTGGGCCCACAAGGCAGGGGGCGCGCCCTAGAGGGGGGGGGCACCACCCTCGTGGCCAGGTGGCAGCTCCTCCCGCGGTAATTTTCGCACAGTAAATCCTCAAATATTCCCGAAAAAATCATATTAAATTGGCATGTCATTCTGAGGACTTTTATTTTCGGGATATTTTTATATTGCATGGATAAGTCAGGAACAGACAGAAAAATACTATTTTTACTTTATTTCTAGTAATTGACAGAAAATAAAGAGAAGGTACAGAAGGTGGTGCTTCTAGTTTCATCCATCTCATGCTCATCAAAAAGAATCCAGTAACAAGGTTGATCAAGTCTTGTTAACAAACTCATTCCGATAATCATGAAACTGGAGAAATTTCGAATAACACTAAGTTACCTCAACGGGGATATGCACATCCCCTATAATAAGTATATCACGTTTCTTTTTGATAGTAGGATGAGGAAATTCAAAACCTCCAATTATAATCGATGGAATTTTTCCAATGGAGTTGATACTATGAACTTGAGGTTGTTTCCTCGAAAAGTGTACCATATGCTCATTACCATTAACATGAAAAGTGACATTGCCTTTGTTGCAATCAATAACAGCCCCTGCAGTATTAAGAAAAGGTCTTTCAAGAATAATAGACATACTATCATCCTCGGGAATATCAAGAATAACAAAGTCTGTTAAAATAGTAACGTTTGCAACCACAACAGGCACATCCTCACAGATACCGACAGGTATAGCAGTTGATTTATCAGCCATTTGCAAAGATATTTCGGTAGGTGTCAGCTTATTCAAGTCAAGTCTATGATATAAAGAGAGAGGCATAACACTAACACCGGCTCCAAGATCACATAAAGCAGTTTTAATATAATTTCTTTTAATGGAGCAAGGTATAGTAGGTACTCCAGGATCTCCAAGTTTCTTTGGTATTCCACCCTTATAAGTATAATTAGCAAGCATGGTGGAAATCTCAGCTTCCGGTATCTTTCTTTTATTAGTAATGATATCCTTCATATATTTAGCATAAGGATTTGTTTTGAGCACATCAGTTAATCGCATACGCAAAAAGATAGGCCTAATCATTTCAGCAAAGCGCTCAAAATCCTCATCATCCTTTTTCTTGGATGGTTTTGGAGGAAAAGGCATGGGTTTTGAACCCAAGGTTCCCTTTCTTTACCATGTTTCCTAGCAACAAAGTCTCTTTTATCATAACGTTGATTCTTTGATTGTGGGTTATCAAGATCAACAACAGGTTCAATTTCTACATCATTATCATTACTAGGTTGAGCATCATCATGAACATCATCATTAATATTTTCATTAGGTTCATGTTCATTACCAGATTGTGTTTCAGCATCAGACATAGATATATCATTTGGATTATCAGGTGGTTCAGCAATAGGTTCACTAGAAGTTTGCACAGTTCTATCATTTTTCTTCTTCTTCTTTTTAGAAGAACTAGGAACATCAATATTATTTCTTTGAGAATCTAGCTCGATTCTCTTAGGGTGGCCTTTAGGATACAAAGGTTCCTGAGTCATTCTACCAGTTCTAGTAGCCACTCTAACAGCATAATCGTTTTTCTTACTATTCATTTCATTAAGCACTTCTTTTTGAGCCTTAAGTACTTGTTCTACTTGAGTGGTAACCATAGAAGCATGTTTGCTAACAAGTTTAAGTTCACTTTTAATATTAGCCATATAATCACCCAAGTATTTAAGCATATCGAAATCATATTTCAATTGTCTACCAAAATAAGCATTGAAATTTTCTTGTTTGACAATAAAATTATCAAACTCATCAAAGCATTGCCTAGCAGGCTTAGAGTGAGAGATATCACCTTCATCAAATCTATAGAGAGAATTTACCTTTACTACCTATGTCGGGATATCGGGATGAGGAGGTTCTTCAGTAAATAAATAATTAAGCTCATATGTTTCTTCAACAGGTGGTATATTAAGACCATGTATTTCTTCAATAGGAGGTAAATTCTCAACGTCTTCAGCTTTAATACCTTTTTCTTTCATAGATTTCTTTGCCTCTTGCATATCTTCGGGACTGAGAAATAAAATACCTCTCTTCTTCGGAGTTGGTTTAGGAATAGGCTCAGTAATTGGAGTAGGAGATGGCTCAGGAGGTGCCCAATTATTTTCATTTTTCAACATATTATTCAATAGAATTTCAGCTTCATCCGGTGTTCTTTCCCTGAAAAGAGAACCATCACAACTATCCAGGTAATCTCTGGAAGCATCGGTTAGTCCATTATAAAAGATATCAAGTATTTCAGGTTTCTTAAGAGGATGATCAGGCAAAGCATTAAGTAACTTGAGAAGCCTCCCCCAAGCTTGTGGGAGATTCTCTTCTTTAATTTGCACGAAGTTGTATATTTCCCTCAAAGCAGCTTGTTTCTTATGAGCAGGGAAATATTTAACAGAGAAGTAATAAATCATATCCTGGGGACTACACACACAACCAGGATCAAGAGAATTAAACCATATCTTAGCATCACCCTTTAATGAGAACGGAAATATTTTGAGTATATAAAAGTAACGCGATCTCTCATCATTAGTGAACAGGGCAGCTATATCATTTAACTTAGTAAGATGTGCCATAACAGTTTCAGATTCATAGCCATAAAACGGATCAGATTCAACCAAAGTAATTATATCAGGATCAATAGAGAATTCATAATCCTTATCGGGAACACATATAGGTGAAGTAGCAAAAGCAGGGTCGGGCCTCATTTTATCTCTAAGTGATTCTTTGTTCCATTTAACTAATAGCCTCTTAAGCTCATATCTATCTTTGCAAGCTAAAATAGCGGCAGAAGATTCCATATCAAAAAGATAGCCCTCAGGAATAACAGGCATATTTTCATCATCACTATCATCATCGTATTTAGATTCAATAATTTCTTTTTCTCTAGCCCTAGCAATTTTTTCATCAAGAAATTCACTAAGGGGCACAGTAGTATCACGCATAGAAGCAGTTTCATCATAAGTATCATGCATAGCAGAAGTGGCATCATCAATAACATGCACCATATCAGAACGAATAGCAGAAGCAGGTGTAGGTGTCGCTAGCTTACTCATAACAGAAGGTGAATCAAGTGCAGAGCTAGATGGAAGTTCCTTACCTCCCCTCGTAGTTGAGGGATAGATCTTGGTTTTTGGATCTCTCAAGTTCTTCATAGTGTCCAGCAGATATAAATCCCAAGTGACTCCAAGAATAGAGCTATGCAACCCGGCAACGACGCCAGAAATTAGTCTTGATAACCCACAAGTATAAGGGATCGCAACAGCTTTCGAGGGTAGAGTATTCAACCCAAATTTATTGATTCGACAAAAGGGGAGCCAAAGAATATTCTCAAGTATTAGCAGCTGAGTTGTCAATTCAACCACACCTGGAAACTTAGTATCTGCAGCAAGGTGTTTAGTAGCAAAGTAATATGATAGTGGTGGTAGCGGCAACAAAAGTAAAGACAACAAAAGTAATGTTTTTGGTATTTTGTAATGATTGTAACAGTAGCAGCGGGAAAGTAAATAAGAGAGAACCAGTATATGGAAAACTCATAGGCACCGGATCAGTGATGGATAATTATGCCGGATGCGGTTCATCATGTAACAGTCATAACATTGGGTGACACAGAACTAGCTCCAATTCATTAATGTAATGTAGGCATGTATTCCGTATATAGTCATACATGCTTATGGAAAAGAACTTGCATGACATCTTTTGTCCTACCCTCCCGTGGCAGCGGGTCCTATTGGAAACTAAGGGATATTAAGGCCTCCTTTTAATAGAGAACTGGAACAAAGCATTAGCACATAGTGAATACATGAACTCCTCAAACTATGGTCATCACCGGGAGTGGTCCCGATTATTGTCACTTCGGGGTTGCCGGATAATAACACATAGTAGGTGACTATAGACTTGCAAGATAGGATCAAGAACTCACATATATTCATGAAAACATAATAGGTTCAGATCTGAAATCATGGCACTCGGGCCCTAGTGACAAGCATTAAGCATAGCAAAGTCATAGCAACATCAATCTCAGAACATAATGGATACTAGGGATCAAACCCTAACAAAACTAACTCGATTACATGATAAATCTCATCCAACCCATCACCGTCCACCAAGCCTACGATGCAATTACTCACGCATGGCGGTGAGCATCATGAAATTGGTGATGGAGGATGGTTGATGATGACGACGGCGACGAATCCCCCTCTCCGGAGCCCCGAACGGACTCCAGATCAGCCCTCCCGAGAGGTTTTAGGGCTTGGCGGCAGCTCCATATCATAAAACGTGATGATTTCTTCTCTTTGATTTTTTTCTCGCCGAAAGTAAATATATAGAGTTCGAGTTGGCGTCGGAGGGTTTCCAGGGGGCCCACGAGGTAGGGGGGCGAGCCCTAGGGGGGGCGCCCCCACCCTTGTGAGAAGGGTGTGGGCCCCCTGGTCTTCATCTTTGGCGAGGATTTTTTATTGTTTTTCCTAAGGTGTTCTGTGGAGTTTCAGGTCATTCCGAGAATATTTGTTTTCTGCACATAGAACAACACCATGGTAATTCTGCTGAAAACAGCGTCAGTCCGAGTTAGTTCCATTCAAATCATACAAGTTAGAGTCCAAAACAAGGGCAAAAGTGTTTGGAAAAGTAGATATGACAGAGACGTATCAGGCCTTGGTACACCACCGGTAGACCGCCTGTCAAATTTCGTGTCATTTGGAGTCCGTTTGATGCTCCAACGGTTAACCGGGGAACCGTAAAGGCCTCTTGTGTGTTGCAGCCTAACACCCCTCCAAAACGGCCCAATAACCCATCCAAACCACTCCCATGTCCTCCGCCGCTGGATCGCGATCGCGTGGGCGAAAACTACACTCCATTTAAACACTCCTACCACCTCCTACCTATAAATATGTGCACCCCTCCAAATTTTCACAGTCCAAACCCTAGCCACCTCCCCTCCATCGCCGCCGGACATGTCCGGATCCAGCCGGACATACCACGCCGCCGCCCCGCACCAGTGAGCCGCCGCGTGGTGAGCGCCGCCGCCTCCCGCGCCGGCCCGCTCGGGCCCGAGGCAGCACCCCGAGCCCATCTCCTCTGCGCCGCCTCGCGTGCTCCCCGCCGCCGAGCGCTACTCCCGCGCCGCCACCTTCGCGCCGTCGTGCTGCGCCGCCTCCACCGCACGCCGCCGCCCCGCCAGCTTCGTCCCGCCACCACCGGTGGGCTGCAGCCCGCCGCCCGGCCGCGCCCATGTCGCCCCGTCGTTGCCGGCCCTCCTCCGGCCAGATCCGGGCCGGCGCCGCCCGGATCCGGTCGCTCCGGCCTCCCCAGCGCCTCCTTCCACCGCCACCGTCCCCTTCCGCTCCGGCGAGGTCCGGCCTACCTCGGGAGTCGCGCCCTAACCCTAGATCTGATCTAAGGTTGACCCCGAAATAATCCTAAGTCTTTTAATTATTGCATTCTGGTGCCTCCTTTGACATGCCATAGTTTCTTGTGTGCTGCTCCGTTTTATGCGCATGATATATCAAAATGTTCATCATGATGTGTTCTTCATTTCATTCCATTGTGACATGCTTGTTTGAGTCCATATTGATGCCCAAATCATTGATGCAAGAGTGCTTTAAAATGTTAGCTCCTGTTACTTAGCAGATTATGAGGATTTGTCAATTTTGTCACATTTGTTGTGTGCTGCATATGGGCATGAGCTCTACATGTGTTTTGATCTATGCCATGCCAGCTTTACAGGGGTGCTTGCTATGTATTTTTGTTATCAATGTGGTGACTAGCACAAGCATGCAAAGTAGCCTTTGTGATATTGCTGATTTCACGGACTTAGGATTTTTGCTAAGTCCTTGCTCTGCTGTTATTTTTATGCCATGTAAACATGATGCTACAGTGAGATACATGCTAGTTTTGAGTTACTTCAGTAAGGATGATTCGAACATATGGTTATTTTGTATCCATCCATGCCCCTGTTTGCAATTATGGAGTGCCCTAGAATTTCTTAATCTTGCTCTACTTTTGCTATAAAATGTTCTTGGCAGATTGTTTACATGTTAATCAATTTTGCCATGGTTGTTGTAGTTGATCCATGCATGCTATGAACTTTTTCTTGCCATGTTTAGCTTCATGAACATGCCTTCTTGCTGTAGGTATGCTTGTCTTGTCATGCGATGCCTTGTGATGAGTGATTTGAGCTCACAAAGATGCCTTCATAATTCTGTTTATGCCATGCTCAGTTTTCTGCTAAGTCTGAATCTCTTAATAAAACTTGCTATGTTTACATGGGTGCCATCATATCTTCTATGCCTTTTTGGCTAATGATCAGTAAGGGACTTTTGTTCCATGCTTTTAGTAGCTTCATGCCATGCCTTGTTTTGCTATGATCTGTTCCTGTAGCATGTTGTTTGCTTGCTATAAACATGGCTTCCTGATGTTAATTTTTGGCATGTTAGTATTTTCACTAAGTCTATGAAGCTGATATCTTTTGCACTTTTGCCATGCTTGTTTGAACCTGCTCTTGTGTGATTTAGCCGTAGCTCAGTGTTCATGTTTTTCAAGCATCTTGAGTACATCACTTCCATATGCTTTGTTGGTATGTTGGAGTACAGTTGCTTAGTTTCTTGTTGCATTCTAGATGGCATCGTGCTGTTAATCGCATAATTGTGCCATTCTTGTTTTTGCTTGCCATTTGCAAACTGTGCATCCGATTCCGGTGATCTTTATATCGATTTCGACCGAAATCATCTCATCTTTCCAGCAGCACACTTGGTTTACCAAGTTGATGCCTTGTTCTTTCTTTCCCTTCCGAAGGACGCATATGCATTGCATATCACATCCCACATGTCATGCCATGTTTTGCATCATGTTGATTGTGCATTGCACCGTGATTGATTGTTGACCCTTTTGCTTGTGTTCTTTCTTTGGGTAGAGCCAGGAGACGAGTACGTGATCGAGGAACCTGTTGAGTACGCTAACGAGGATCAAGCTTTCGTCAACTCTGAGAACTTTGCAGGCAAGATGACCATTGAGGGAGTCCTGGATTAGGGGGTCTCCGGATAGCCGGACTGTCTCCATTGGCCGGACTGTTAGACTATGAAGATACAAGATTGAAGACTTCGTCTCGTGTTCGGATGGGACTCTACTTGGCGTGGAAGGCAAGCTAGGAAATACGTATATGGATATCTCCTCCTTTGTAACCGATCTTGTGTAACCCTAACCCTCTCCGGTGTCTATATAAACCGAAGGGTTTTAGTCCGTAGGAAAACAATCACAACATACAATCATATAGTAGGCTAGCTTCTAGGGTTTAGCCTCTCTGATCTCGTGGTAGATCTACTCTTGTAATACCCATATCTTCAATATTAATCAAGCAGGACGTAGGGTTTTACCTCCATCAAGAGGGCCCGAACCTGGGTAAAACTTCATGTCCCTTGCCTCCTGTTACCATCCGGCCTAGACGCACAGTTCGGGACCCCCTACCTGAGATCCGCCGGTTTTGACACTGACATTGGTGCTTTCATTGAGAGTTCCTCTGTGTCGTCACCGTTAGGCTTGATGGCTCCCACTATCATCGGTAGCGATGCGGTCCAGGGTGAGACTTTTCTCCCCAGACAGATCTTCGTATTAGGCGGCTCTACACTGCGGGCTAATTCGCTTGGCCATCTGGAGCAGATTGAAAGCTACGCCCCTGGCCATCAGGTCAGATTTGGAAGTTTGAATTACACGGCCAACATCCGTGGGGACTTGATCTTCGACGGATTCGAGCCACAGCCGGGCGTGCCGCACTGTCGCGATGGGTATGACCTAGCTCTGCCACCGGACAGTACCCCAGAGGCCGCGCCCACATCAGCTCCGACCCTCACCTCGGAGCCAACTGCGCCAATCGAGGACGGGTGGCTAGACACCGCCTCAGGGGCTGCAGTCTCAACGGCGGTCGAGCCAAACACCAGCATAATCCTCCGCACGGGCCGTGACTCCAAGGTGCCGGACTCTCTTCCGGACCCAGAATCATCCACGCCCCCGCCAATCGAATCCGATTGGGCGCCGATCATGGAATTCACCACCGCGGATATCTTTCAGCACTCGCCCTTCAGTGACATCCTGAATTCACTAAGGTCTCTCTCTTTGTCAGGAGAGCCCTGGCCGGATTATGGCCAACAGGATTGGGATGCAGACAACGAAGAAATTCGACGCCCACCCACCACCCACTTTGTATCCACTGTCGAGGATTTAACCGACATGCTCGACTTCGACTCCGCAGACATCGGCGGTATGGACAACGACGCGGGAGGCGAAGATGAACCACCGCCCACAGGGCGCCGGACGTCCACTTCATCATATGACGTATACATGGTGGACAGACCAAAAGAAAATGACGACGAGGAACGGAAGGACGCACCGAAGGCTTGTTCCCTCGAGAAGCAGTCAAAGCGCCCCAAATCCCGCCTTGCCAGAAATAACGACCACACAGACCCAGCGTTCGAGTAGGGCGAATCACTGCCGGACCATGGAAATACGGAAAATCAAACCGAACAAACCAATTCTGTCAAAGATAATAGTTCGGACGACACAATGCCGGACAGGCACCCGGAGCAGCAGAATGCCCGTTAAAGGCTTGTTGCCACCGTGAGGAGCCTAAAAAAGCAGAAGCAAAGGCTCAAGGCTGCGCAGGACACACTCCAAATCAGATGGAGTAAAGTACCCAACACAACAGCGAAGTACGGCGACAATCACCCCACAAAGAGCTACCCAAAGCGGAAATTGCTACCTGAATTCGATGAGGAGGCCTCAGACCCCTCACAACCAAAAATCAACATGGCCACCTGGCCGGATAGACGACCTCATGGCCAACATCAAGCGGCAAACAACACCACTCACAAGTCAATACGCGACCCACGCGAGGGCTCGCACCAAAAGGACGGCGCAACGAGATCCATCTATGGACCACGCAAGCACGCCCCAGCTTACAATGTAACACAACAAACATCCGAACAACGCGGTACACCCAGATACAGGGGTGCAGCACACCCCCTATGTTTCACCAATGAGGTGATGGACCATGAATTTCAAGAGGGATTCAAACCCGTGAACATAGAGGCATATGACGGAACAACAGACCCTGGGGTCTGGATTGAGGACTATATCCTCCATATCCATATGGCTCGAGGAGATGATCTCCATGCCATCAAGTACTTACCCCTCAAGCTCAAAGGGCCAGCCCGCCACTGGCTTAAAGGCCTCCCCGAAAACTTCACTGGAAGTTGGGAACAGCTTGAAGACGCTTTTCGGGCAAATTTCCAAGGAACTTATGTCCGGCCTCCGGACGCGGATGATTTGAGCCATATAACTCAACAACCCGGAGAGTCAGCCCAACTTTGGAACAGGTTTCTTACTAAAAAGAACCAAATTGTCGACTATCCGGACACCAAAGCATTGGCAGATTTTAAACATAGCGTCCGTGATGAATGGCTCGCCAGACACCTCGGCCAAGAAAAGCCGAGAACGATGGCAACATTAACAAGCCTCATGACCCGCTTTTGCGTGGGTGAGGACAGCTGGCTAGCCAGATGTAGCACCAGCGACCCTAGTACATCCGAAGTTAGAGATGGAAATGGGAAATCACGGTGCAACAACAATAACAAACGCCAGAACAAAGGAGACAGCACGAAGAGCACAACAGTAAACGCCGGATTCAAAAGCTCTCGGCCAGGTCAGAAGCCGCCCTCTAAAGGCGCCAGAGACGAACTGTCCAGCCTAAATAAAATTCTGGACCAAATATGTCAGGTCCATAGCACCCCTGGCAAACCAGCCAATCATACCCACAAAGAATGTTGGGTCTTCAAGTAGTCCGGCAAGCTCAACGCCGTACACAAGGGGGAGGATACACCAAGCGAAAATGAGGATGAGCCTCTCAAGGGAGACGCTGGGGAACAAAAGAAATTTCCACCAGAAGTCAAAACAGTAAACGTGCTACACGTGATCAATGGAAAAAACAAAATGGCACTCCCAGAAAAATACGCCCGAAGGCCTATCACCGCGGAGTCCTGCCACTGGTCGTCTCAACCGATCACTTTCGACCATCGTGATTACTCAGCAAGTATCCGGCGTGCAGGATGGGCTGCCCTGGTATTAGACTCAATAATTGACGGATACCGCCTCGCACGAGTCCTGATGGACGGTGGCAGTAGTCTAAACCTGATATACCAGGATACGATCCGCGAAATGGGGATAGACCCAAGAAAAATTCACCATAGCAATATTACCTTTAAAGGAGTAACGCCAGGCCCAGGGGCTCGTTGCGCGGGCTCCCTGCTACTAAACGTTATATTCGGCTCCCCTGCTAACTTCCGTAGCGAACATCCAACCTTCCAGACCGCTCCGTTCCAAAGTGGCTATCAAGCACTACTCGAACGCGAATCTTTCGCTTGCTTTAATGCAATACCACACTACGCTTCCCTCACACTCAAGATGCCCGGTCCACGTGGCATCATTACAGTGAACGGAAATATTTAGCGATTTCTGCGCGCCGAAGAGCGTGCGGCTGCCTTAACAGCCGCACACTAAAAACGGCCTCACCAACTAATTAGCAGGCCCCCTACTACAATACAAGGGGCTCAACGGGCGCAGACAAGTGGCAATTCTTACTCACCTTGAATTATACATGGTTTATTTAAAAAAACTATCCTTTTGCACGACAACTTTTTTACCTAAGCTCCTCTCTTTTACAGATAATCATCGTGCTACACCCGTCCAGGATACGGCACAACGGAGACACAGGCGCATACGTGCAGCAGGGACCCGCTCCAAGGATTCTTTTTAGATTAAGACCATGCGTAAACCTTTTTTACTGTCTCTTGTTGATACATATCCACCGAATTCTCAGCATAATTGAGAAGGATGCTGACGTCTTGGCATGTGGCCACGTCAGAATAACGCACATACCTGGACACAAGGGGCTTCTTACAAGAGGCACTATTTCGGCCTGGTTTATACCATAAAGACCGAATACCTTAGGGAGTGTTCGGCGTCGCGAGTTCGTCCTTATATGCATCAGCTCCGAATCATTGTCTTTGGTCAAATGTTGGGTTTGCCCGGCTCCTGTGTTTTGGTGCCTTACGTTCCACTTTGCCGGCTAAGGTAGCACCAGGAGAACTACTACGATTGTGCCCTGGTTCATCCGGACGAGCACCTCAGTAGAGAAAGCCGAAAACTGACTGTCATGATATAGCATGAGACTGGTCAACCACTCGATGACCTATCGGAATGTTAGAATTCCTCCGCCTTAATGAAGGGCCGTTTTCTAGCCAGGCATATGCGCACCCCACGATCGGTAGAGTGCGGAGCCACCAGGGGCTATCTAGTAGCCCCACTGTCAAACTCCTATGGCTAAGTGAAAGTGTTCAAGCATTATAGTCCAGTTGCCTCGCTCGCTGTGCTATCACCTCCTTATCAGGACCAAGACGTTGGGTTAAGTGTGAACACGCGTTTTTTGTGAGCACCTCCGCATTATATGCGTGGGGGTTGAAGCCGACGGCTGCAATCTTTCAGGTTATACACATGTATACATAAACGGTCGCACAGGAGGCATCATACTACTTTCAGGCAAAAGTATGAACACAGCCTTATAAAAACTTCATAAAAGCATTATGTTTACAATGAGAATACATATCACTCAAACATAATATTTTTCGAGCACTGGGCCTCTATCAAACGAGCACCCTCGAGAACTTCCTTGAAATAGTGTTCGGCAGCCACACGGCCTATGGCCAAACCCTGCGCCGCAACAGTGGTAGCGTCCATCTCCGCCCAATATGCTTTAACACAGGCAAGATCCATCCGCGAGCCTTCTATGCACGTTGACGTCTTCATCTCATTAATGCGCGGCACCGCATCAAGGAGCTTTTGCACTAAGCTGAAATAGCTGTTCGGCTTAGGCCCTTCCGGCCATAATTGATCCACAACAGACCTCATGGTGAGTCCGGACAACCTATTCAGTTCGGCCCATTCAGCTAGCTGGCCAGTCAATGAAAGCGGACGCTCTGGAACGTGGAATTGCGTCCAGAACAGCTTGTCCACTTCACGATCTGTCTGACCTTGGAAGTACTTGGCCGCATCGGCAGCGCTCGCCGCCAAATCCATATACGCATCTGCCGAGCTCCACAGCCGATCTAGAGGGGCATACCGTGGATCTCCGAACTTCCTCCGTAACATGAAGGGTTTTCCAGCCGCAATATCCCTGGCTTCCCGCAGCTCCTCCTTCTTCGCTCTCATAGCAGAACGGGTGTCTTTGTCTGCCTCCGCGTCCTTCTCAAGGTCCGTTGCCTTCGCTTGGTTCTCTTTCTCAAGGACCCGGCAATGGTCGGCAGTGTCTTTCAATTCTACGGCCATCTTGGCCATCTTCTCTTGGCTCTCGCAATGTGCGGCCTTCTCGGCTTTCAACTCTTCAGCCGCCTTCAAAGCAGCCGCATTACTACTCCTCGCTTGTTCCTTGGCTCGGGCAAGTTCCGCCCGCAAGGCTTCCATGGTGGCAGCCCCATCTGCAGTCACAACATATTAAAGATACTGGCATTATGCTGCTCTTACTATGTGGCAATCACCGGATAATAACACTTACCCTGTGCCTCGTCAAGCCTCTTGTTAACAAGCTCGATGTCGGCGTCTGCCGCATCCAATTGTCGTTTTAATTGGGCAAACTCCCTAGTCCGGCTAGCCACCGGAGCTCTCACCACCTGCGCATAAAAGCAGATTGGTTATTGCCTGGGAATTTGATCCTCTGTTCGCCGCCGTTCTCGACGACAACCAGAGTCTTAGGGGCTACTATAACATGTGCAGTACTATCACATATTATCTCACATACCTCAAAGCCTGTCAATAGACTCATAAAGGCTTCATCTAATCCGCTTTCAGCGGACGAGATTCTCTCCATCACCGTACCCATCAGCGTATGGTGCTCTTCTGAGATGGCCGCTCGCCCCACCAACTCCCTCAGAACGTCCGACGGCACACTTGACGGTGCCGGACTCTTTCGTATGCTCTCTTCGGGAGCCGGACACTAGGGACTTCTGGTGTCTACGGGACTATCTTCTGGCCTCACCGGATCCGGAGAGGCCCTCTGCGACGACACTTTGGGCTCACCCGCTTCTGGAGCGGAGGAGTCCGAGGGAGACGTTTCGCTCTCCATCATCTCCGGAAGAAGATCCCCCAAAGACGAACTCATTTGAGAGGGGCTGAGGCCCGAACTGCAAGATATATGCGGTGGTTGTTTTCTCAGAGGAAAAAGATAGCATACTCTTACTATTAAAATATTTTGGATCACTTACGACTCGTTGGAGGGGAGATCCCCTCGCGGACTTTGTGCGGCAAAAGCACCCCCCGAGGCAGGACCCTCCGTGGGAGACTTCTTCTCCTGCTTGGAGGCTTCGGCTTCCGGATCCTCAGAAGCAGTCCTTTTCCTCCCTCGATTGTCCTCCTTCGTGGAAACGCTCGTTCCCTCGGTCGGAGCGGGTAGCGATGGGGACCCGTGTTCGCCTGTATTATCCCCCTCGGTATCTTCCTTCAAGGGTTCCGGGTAAGGTGCGACCTCGAGCATCTTCTCCAATACCGAATTTTCCAAACCCTTAGGGAGGGGGGCCGAACACCGAATCATCTTCGCCTTCGTTAGCCAGTCCTGGTCAAAAACCAAACTCTCAAAAATAACCTCGAATAAAAGACAGTGTGTTGGGCTAGAGGATTTCTTACTTGTTCGGCGACGCGATCACTGCTCAGGCCCACATCCTCGGTGATATCCGGACACTCCACTTGAGGTCCAAAGAATGACTTGTACATCTCCTCGTGCGTCAGGCCGAGGAAACTTTGAATGGCATGTGGTCCTTCTGGGTTGAACTCCCACAAGCGTAGGGGCCGGCGTTTGCAAGGCTGGACTTGACGAACCAGCATAACTTGTATTACCGCAACCAAATTAAAATCTCCCTCGAAGAGATCTCTGATGCGGCTTTGCAGTATAGGCATGTCCTTGGCTGGACCCCAGCTCAGGCCCCTGCTAATCCATGACATCAGTTGTGGTGGGGGGCCCGGGCGAAAAGCGGGGGCAGCCGCCCACTTGGCACTTCTGGGAGCCGTGACGTAGAACCACTCCCGTTGCCATAATTTGGATTTGAACCTTTCGGCCATGGAGCTCCTGCCATCTTGCCTATTGATGCACCTCCGCACGCTGCATGCTGCCCCTCGATCACCTTCGGTTGTACTTCAAAGGTCTTGAGCCAGAGGCCGAAGTGAGGGGTCACACGGAGGAAGGCCTCACACACGACAATAAATGTCGTGATGTGGAGAAAGGGGTCCGGAGCTAGGTCGTGGAAATCTAGCTCGTAATAGAACATCAAGCCCCTGACGAAGGGATCCAGAGTGAGGCCTAGACCTGGGAGGAAGTGGGAGACGAACACAACATTCTCGTTGGGTTCGGGAGTAGGGACGACCTGCCCTCGGGTAGGCAGCCGATGCGAAACCTCGGCGGTCAGGTATCTGGCCTCCCTCAACTTCTTAATGTCCTCTTCCGTCACGGAGGAGGGCATCCATCGGCCGTGAAGGCCGGATCCGGACATGATTGAAGATCCGGAGCACCTAACCTGGGCTTTGGGTGTTAGAACTCGAGGCGGGGGAAGGGTTTGGTTGAGCACGAGAGGGAAAAAGCGAAAACCTTGTCCCCTTATAAAGAGGGTGAATATCAAGCATCCTCTCCGTAGCCGTTTTGGACTTAGCTATAATCTAGGAGTCCTAGACACGGTTGGGTTACCCACGAACCGCATTAATGAGAATCCCGTAATCAAGGGAACACGATCTCTGCTTTGGCAAGACGTGTCAAGAAACCGCCTTGCGTTATGTGTGGAGCTGGTTAAGAGAAACAGTTCGAATAATCACTGGGCCACGACGTAACGTCATGTTGCCAAAACAAGCTAGCGGATTATATCTGCGAAAGCATTATTCTCTCTACGGTGGAATGTGGAACTTATTTTGCAGGGTCGGACACTATCCTTGTATTCAAATTCTTCTGTGATGTATTCGGAGAAGGAACCCGCCTTGCAATGCCGAAGACAAGTGCGCGCCGGACTCATCGTCATTGAAGCCTGGTTCAGGGGCTACTGAGGGAGTCCTAGATTAGGGGGTCTCCGGATAGCCGGACTGTTAGACTATGAAGATACAAGATTGAAGACTTCGTCTCGTGTCCGGATGGGACTCTACTTGGCGTGGAAGGCAAGCTAGGCAATACGTATATGGATATCTCCTCCTTTGTAACTGACCTTGTGTAACCCTAACCCTCTCCGGTGTCTATATAAACCAAAGGGTTTTAGTCCGTAGGACAACAATCACAACATACAATCATACCGTAGGCTAGCTTCTAGGGTTTAGCCTCTCTGATCTCGTGGTAGATCTACTCGTAATACCCATATCTTCAATATTAATCAAGCAGGACGTAGGGTTTTACCTCCATCAAGAGGGCCCGAACCTGGGTAAAACTTCGTGTCCCTTGCCTCCTGTTACCATTCGGCCTAGACGCACAGTTCGGGACCCCCTACCCGAGATCCACCGGTTTTGACACCGACAACCATACCCTCGAAATCACTTCTATCTTTGCTTGCTAGTTGTTCGCTCTTTTGCTATGCTGCGATACCTACCACTTGCTATATCATGCCCCCTATATTGCCATGTCAAGCCTATAACCCACCTTTCCTAGCAAACCATTGTTTGGCTATTTTACCGCTTTGTTCAGCCCCCTCTTATAGCGTTACTAGTTGCAGGTGAAGTTGAAGTTTGTTCATTGTTGGAACATGGATATTGTTGGGATATCACAATACCTATTATTTTAATTAATGCATCTATTACTTGGTAAAGGGTGGAAGGATCGGCCTTATGCCTGGTGTTTTGTTCCACTCTTGCCGCCCTAGTTTCCGTCATACCAGTGTTATGTTCCTTGATTTTGCATTCCTTACGCGGTTGGGTGTTATGGGAACCCTTGATAGTTCGCTTTGAATAAAACTCCTCCAGCAAGGCCCAACCTTGGTTTTAACATTTGCCACCTAAGCCTTTTTCCCTTGGGTTCTGCAAACTCAAGGGTCATCTTTATTTTAAACCCCCGAGCCAGTGCTCCTCTGAGTGTTGGTTGAACCTGTCAGCCGCCGGTGACCACCAGGGGCAACTCTGTGTTGGCCTACCGGAATCTTGGACAATCCGGTGTGCCCTGAGAACGAGATATGTGCAGTTCCTATAAGGATTTGTCGGCACATGTAGATCATCTTTATAGTCACCCAGTTATGTTGTGACATTTTATAGCACACTAAGTGTTCCTCCGGTATTCGGGAGTTGCATAATCTCATAGTCATAGGAAGATGTATAAGTCATGGAGAAAGCAATAGCAATAAACTAAACGACCATAGTGCTAAGTTAATGGATGGGTCAAGTCAATCCGTTCATCAAATGACAACTCATGTCTATGGTTAGGAAACTTAACCATCTTTGATTAACGAGCTAGTCAAGTAAAGGCATACTAGTGACACTCTGTTTGTCTATGTATTCACACATGTACTAAGTTTCCGGTTATTACGATTCTAGCATGAATAATAAACATTTACCATGATATAAGGAAATATAAATAACAACTTTATTATTGCCTCTAGGGCATATTTCCTTCACTCTCCCACTTGCACTAGAGTCAATAATCTAGATTACATTGTAATGATTCTAACACCCATGGAGTCTTGGTGTTGATCATGTTTTGCTCGTGAGAGAGGCTTAGTCAATGGGTATACAACATTCAGATCCGTATGTATCTTGCAAATCTCTATGTCTCCCTCCTTGACTTGATCGCGGATGGAATTGAAGCGTCTCTTGATGTGCTTGGTTCTCTTGTGAAATCTGGATTACTTTGCCAAGGCAATTGCACCAGTATTGTCACAAAAGATTTTCATTGGACCCGATGCACTAGGTATGACACCTAGATCGGATATGAACTCCTTCATCCAGACTCCTTCATTTGCTGCTTCTGAAGCAGCTATGTACTCCGCTTCACACGTAGATCCCGCCACGACGCTCTGCTTGCAACTGCACCAACTGACAGCTCCACCATTCAATAAAAATACGTATCCGGTTTGTGACTTAGAGTCATCCAGATCAATGTCAAAGCTTGCATCAATGTAACCGTGTAGGATGAGCTCTTTGTCACCTCCATAAACGAGAAACATATCCTTAGTCCTTTTCTGGTATTTCAGGATGTTCTTGACCGCTGTCAAGTGATCCACTCCTAGATTACTTTGGTACCTCACTGCTAAACTAATAGCAAGGCACACATCAGGTCTGGTACATAGAATTGCATACATGATAGAACCTATGGCTGAAGCATACGGAATGACTTTCATTTTCTCTCTATCTTCTCTAGTGGCCAGGCATTGAGTCTGACTCAACTTCACACCTTGTAACACAGGCAAGAACCCTTTCTTTGCTTGACCCATTTTGAACTTCTTCAAAACTTTATCAAGGTATGTGCTTTGTGAAAGTCCAATTAAGCGTCTTGATCTATCTCTATAGATCTTGATGCCCAATATAAATATTTCGTTGAAAAATTCTTATTCAAGTATCCTTTTATGCTATTCAGAAATTCAATATCATTTCCGATCAGCAATATGTCATCCACATATAATATCAGAAATGCTACAGAGCTCCCACTCACTTTCTTGTAAATACAGGCTTCTCCAAAAGTCTGTATAAAACCATAAGCTTTGATCACACTATCAAAACATTAATTCCAACTCCGAGAGGCTTGCACCAGTCCATAAATGGATCGCTGGAGCTTGCACCCTTTGTTAGCACCTTTTGGATCGACAAAACCTTCCGGTTGCATCATATACAACTCTTCTTTAAGATATCCATTAAGGAATGCAGTTTTGACATCCATTTGACAAATTTCATAATCATAAAATGCGGCAATTGCTAACATGATTCGGATGGACTTAAGCATCACTACGGGTGGGAAGGTCTCATCATAGTCAACTCCTTGAACTTGTAGAAAACCTTTCGCAATAAGTCAAGCATTGTAGACAGTAATATTACTGTCAGCGTCAGTCTTCTTCTTGAAGATCCATTTATTCTCTATGGCTTGCCGATCATCGGGCAAGTCAACCAAAGTCCACACTTTGTTCTCATACATGGATCCCATCTTAGATTTCATGGCCTCAAGCCATTTTGCAGAATCTGGGCTTATCATCGCTTCCTCATAGTTCGTAGGTTCGTCATGGTCAAGTAACATGAATTCCATAATAGGATTACCATACCACTCTGGTGCGGATCTTACCCCGGTTGACCTACGAGGTTCGTTAGTAACTTGATCAGAAGTTTCATGATCATCATCATTAGCTTCCTCGCTTACTGGTGTAGGAATCACTGGAACTGATTTCTGTGAACTACTTTCCAATGAGGGAGCAGGTACAGTTACCTCATCAAGTTCTACTTTCCCCCACTCACTTCTTTACAGAGAAACTCCTTCTCTAGAAAGGATCCATTCTTAGCAACGAATATCTTGCCTTCGGATTTGTGATAGAAGGTGTACACAACAGTCTCTTTTGGGTATCCTATGAACACACATTTCTCGATTTGGGTTCGATCTTATCAGGTTGAATCTTTTTCACATAAGCATCGCAGCCCCAAACTTTAATTAGCGACAACTTGGGTTTCTTGCCAAACCACAGTTCATAAGGTGTCGTCTCAATGGATTTCGATGGTGCCCTATTTAACATGAATGCAGCCGTCTCTAAAGTATAACCCCAAAACGATAGCGGTAAATCAGTAAGAGACGTCATAGATCACACCATATCTAATAAAGTGCGGTTACGACGTTTGGACACACCATTATGCTGTGGTGTTCCAGGTGGCGTGAGTTGCAAAACTATTCCGCATTGTTTCAAGTGAAGACCAAACTCGTAACTCAAATATTCTCCTCCATGATCAGAACATAGAAACTTAATTTTCTTGTTACGATGATTTTCCACTTCACTCTGAAATTCTTTGAACTTTTCAAATGTTTTAGACTTATGTTTCATCAAGTAGATATACCCATATTTTCTCAAATCATCTGTGAAGGTCAGAAAATAACGATACCCGCCACGAGCATCAACACTCATCGGACCGCATACATCAATATGTATAATTTCCAATGAGTATGTTGCTCGTTCCATTGTTCCGGAGAATGGAGTCTTAGTCATCTTGCCCATGAGGCATGCTTCGCAAGCATCAAGTGATTCATAATCAAGTGATTCCAAAAGCCCATCAGCATGGAGTTTCTTCATGCGCTTTACACCAATATGACCTAAACGGCAGTGCCACAAATAAGTTGCACTATCATTAAATTATATCTTTTGTCTTCAATACTATGAATATGTGTATCACTACTACCAAGATTTAGTAAAAATAGAGCACTCATCAAGGATGCATGACCATAAAATATATTATTCATATAAATAGAACAATTATTCTCTGATTTAAATGAATAACCGTCTCGCATCAAACAAGATCCAGATATAATGTTCATGCTTAACACTGGCACCAAATAACAATTATTCATGTCTAAAACTAACCCCGAAGGTAGATGTAGAGGTAGCATGCTGATGGCGATCACATCGACTTTGGAACCATTTCCCACGCGCATCGTCACCTCGTCCTTAGCCAATCTTCGCTTAATCCGTAGCCCCTGTTTCGAGTTGCAAATATTAGAAACATAACCAGTATCAAATACCCAGGCGCTACTGCGAGCATTAGTAAGGTACACATCAATAACATGAATATCAAATATACCTTTCACTTTGCCATCCTTCTTATCCGCCAAATACTTGGGGCAGTTCCGCTTCCAGTGACCAGTCCCTTTGCAGTAGAAGCACTTAGTCTCAGGCTTAGGTCCAGACTTGGGCTTCTTCACTTGAGCAGCAACTTGCTTGCCGTTCTTCTTGAAGTTCCCCTTCTTCCCTTTACCCTTTTTCTTGAAACTAGTGGTCTTGTTGACCATCAACACTTGATGGTCCTTCTTGATTTCTACCTCCGCAGCCTTTATCATTGCGAAGAGCTCGGGAATCGTCTTATCCATCCCCTGCATATTATAGTTCATCACGAAGCTCTTGTAGCTTCGTGGAAGTGATTGAAGAAGTCTGTCAATGATATTATCAACTGGAAGATTAACTCCGAGCTGAGTCAAGTGATTGTGGTACCCAGACATTCTGAGTATATGTTCACTGACAGAACTATTCTCCTTCATTTTGCAGCTGTAGAACTTATTGAGACTTCATATCTCTCAATCCGGGCATTTGCTTGAAATATTAACTTCAACTCCTAGAACATCTCATATGCTCCATGACATTCAAAACGTCATTGAGGTCCCGGTTCTAAGCCGTAAAGCATGGCACACTGAACTATCGAGTAGTCATCAGCTTTGCTCTGCTAGGTGTTCATAACATCTGGCATTGCTCCTGCAGCAGGTTTGGCACCTAGCAGTGCTTCCAGGACGTAATTCTTCTGTGCAGCAATGAGGATAATCCTCAAGTTACAGACCCAGTCCATGTAATTGCTACCATCATCTTTCAACTTAGCTTTCTCTAGGAACGCATTAAAATTCAATGGAACAACAGCACGGGCCATTTATCTACAACAACATAGACATGCAAAATACTATCAGGTACTGAGTTCATGATAAATTAAAGTTTAATTAATCATATTACTTAAGAACTCCCACTTAGATAGACATCCCTCTAATCATCTAAGTGATCACGTGATCCATATCAACTAAACCATGTCCTATCATCACGTGAGATGGAGTAGTTTTCAATGGTGAACATCACTATGTTGATCATATCTACTATATGATTCACGCTCGACCTTTCAGTCTCAGTGTTCCGAATCCATATCTGCATATGCTAGGCTCGTCAAGTTTAACCCGAGTAGTCTGCTTGTGCAAAACTGGCTTGCACCCGTTGTATGTGAACGTAGAGCTTATCACACCCGATCATCACGTGGTGTCTCGGCATGACGAACTATAGCAACGGTGCATACTCAGGGAGAACACTTATACCTTGCAATTTAGTGAGAGATTATCTTATAGTGCTACCGCCATACTAAGCAAAATAATATGCATAAAGGATAAACATCACATGCAATCAATATAAGTGATATGATATGGCCATCATCATCTTGTGCCTTTGATATCCATCTCCAAAGCACCGTCATGATCACCATCGTCACCGGCTTGACACCTCGATCTCCATCATAGCATCGTTGTCGTCTCGCCAACTATTGCTTCTACGACTATCGCTACCGCTCAGTGATAAAGTAAAGCAATTACATGACGATTACATTTCATACAATAAAGTGACAATCATATGGCTCCTGCCAGTTGCCGATAACTGTGTTACAAAACATGCTCATCTGATACAACAATTTATATAATCACGTCTTGACCATATCACATCACAACATGCCCTGCAAAAACAAGTTAGATGTCCTCTACTTTGTTGTTGCAAGTTTTACATGGCTGCTACGGGCTTAGCAAGAACCGTTCTTACTTATGCATTAAAAACCACAACGCGATATAGTGATTGCTTGTTGATCTTCAGAAAGAACCCTGTTCGTTGAATCTGATTCAACTAAAGTTGGAGAAACAGACACCCACTAGCCACCTGTGTGCGAAGCACATCGGTAGAACCAGTCTCGCGTAAGCGTACGCGTAATGTCGGTCTGAGCCGCTTCATCCAACAATACCGCTGAATCAAGAATCAACTAGTGACGGTAAGCAATATGTATATACCCACGCCCACAACTCCTTTGTGTTCTACTCATGCGTATAACATCTATGCATAGACCTGGCTCGGATGCCACTGTTGGGGAACGTAGTATTTCAAAAAAATTCCTACGCACACGCAAGATCCATCTAGGTGATGCATAGCAACGAGCGGGGAAGAGTATGTCTACGTACCCTTGTAGACCGAAAGCGGAAGCATTATGAAACGTGGTTGATGTAGTCGGACGTCTTCGCTATCCAACTGCTCAAGTACTGAACGCACGACACCTCCGTGATCTGCACACGTTCAGCTCGGTGACGTCCCTCATACTCTTGATCCAGCTGAGGCCGAGGGATAGTATCATCACCACGACGGCGTGATGACGGTGATGATGAAGTTACCAACGTAGGGCTTCGCCTAAGCACTACAATGATATGACCGAGGTGGAAATCTGTGGAGGGGGGCACTGCACATGGCTAAGACAACTGTCAACTTGTGTGTCTATGGGGTGCCCCCTCCCCCGTATATAAAGGAGGGGAGGAGGGGAGGGCCGGCCCTCTCTATAGCGCGCCCAAGGGGGAGTCCTACTCCCAGTAGGAGTAGGTTCCCCCCTCCCTAGTTGGAGTAGGAGAAGAAGGAAGAGGGAGAGAGAGGGAAGGAAAGGGGGGCTGCCCCCACCCACTTCGGATTGGGCTTGGGGGGGGGGCGGCCTCCACCTGGCCGCCTCCTCCTCTCTCCTACTAAGGCCCAATAAGACCCATTGACTCCCCGGGGGGTTCCGGTAACCCCTCGGTACTCTGGTAAATGCCCGAACTCATCCGGAACCATTCCGATGTCCAAACATAGCCTACCAATATACTGATCTTTATGTCTCGACCATTTGGAGACTCCTTGTCATGTCTGTGGTCACATCCGGGACTCCGAACTACCTTCGGTACATGAAAACACATAAACTCATAATACCGATCGTCATCGAACATTAAGCGTGCGGACCCTACGGGTTTGCACTATGTAGACATGACCGAGACTCACTTCCGGTCAATAACCAATAGCGGAACCGGGATGCACATATTGGTTCCTACATATCCTATGTCGTGTAATTTTCACGGCAGATGTCCTAGTGAAAGGACTTAGTCATGGAGCCATCGCAACTAGGAAGCTTAAAGGGGTTAATCAAGACAAAGGACACGAGAGGTTTATACTGGTTCGGCCCCTTGCGGTGAAGGTAAAGCCTAGTCTAGTTGCTGTGGTATTGCTAGGTTTCGATGATCAAGGAGCGAATACGCTAGCTTGGCTCTCGATCTGTTGTTTCTTGCCATAAGCCGCCGCCGGGTCGTCCCCTTATATACACGGGTTGACGCCCTGCGGCCTACAGAGTCCCGGCCGGCTCATACAACGTGTCCGGCTCGGTGACATTGTTACCTCTTGAGCACTGCGTTGGATTTCCCTGAAGAGGAGAGGATGATGTAACAAAGTAGCGTAAGTATTTCCCTCAGTTTTTGAGAACCAAGGTATCAATCCAGTAGGAGGCTACGCACGAGTCCCTCGTACCTACACAAAAACAATAGCTCAACGCAACTGTCGGTGTCAAAACCGGCGGATCTCGGGTAGGGGGTCCCGAACTGTGCGTCTAGGCGGATGGTAACAAGAGGCAGGGGACACGATGTTTTACCCAAGTTCGGGCCCTCTTGATGGAGGTAAAACCCTACTTCCTGCTTGATTTATTCTTGATGATATGGGTATTACAAGAGTTGATCTACCACGAGATCAGAGAGGCTAAACCCTAGAAGCTAGCCTATGGTATGATTGTATCTTGTCCTACGGACTAAAACCCTCCGGTTTATATAGACACCGGAGAGGGTTAGGGTTACACAAGGTCGGTTAGAAAGGAGGAGATATCCATATCCGTACTTCCTAGCTTGCCTTCCACGCCAAGTAGAGTCCCATCCGGACACGAGACGAAGTCTTCAATCTTGTATCTTCATAGTCCAACAGTCCGGACAAAGGATATAGTCCGGCTGTCCGGAGACCCCCTAATCCAGGACTCCCTCAGTAGCCCCTGAACCAGGCTTCAATGACGTCGAGTCCGGCACGCAGTATTGTCTTCGGCATTGCAAGGCGGGTTCCTCCTCCGAATAGACCCCGGAAGAATTTGAATACAAGGATAGTGTCCGACCCTGCAAAATAAGTTCCACATATCACTGTAGAGAGAATAATATTTCCACAAATCTAATCTGCTGACACGTTTCGGCAACATGACATCAGGCCATGGCTCAGTGATTTATTCAAATCATTTTTCTTCAACCAGCTCTACACATAACGCGAGGTGGTTTCTTGACACGTCTTGTCAAAGCAGAGATCGTGTTCCCCTAATTACGGGATTCTCATCAATACGGTCATGGGTAACCCAACTGTGCCTAGGACTCCTAGATTTTAGGCAAGTCCCAAATGGCCACTAGGAGGACGCTTGATATTCACCCTCTTTATAAAGGGACAAGGCTTTCACTTTTTTCCCTCCCGTGCTCAATCGAATCCTTCCCCCGCCTCGAGTTCTAACACCCAAAGCCCAGGTCAGGTGCTTCGGACCTTCAATCATGTCCGGATCTAGCCTTCAAGGCCGGTGGATGCCCTCCTCCGTTACGGAAGAGGATATCAAGAAGTTGAGGGAGGCCAGATACCTGACTGCCGAGGTTTCGCATCGGCTGCCTGCCCGAGGGCAGGTCGTCCCTACTCCCGAACCCAACGAGAACGTTGTGTTCGTCTCCCACTTCCTCCGAGGTCTAGGCCTCACTCTGGATCCCTTCGTTAGGGGTTTGATGTTCTATTACGGGCTAGATTTCCACGATCTAGCCCCGGACTCCTTTCTCCACATCTCGGCATTTATTGTCATATGTGAGGCCTTCCTCCGCATTACCCCTCACTTCGGCCTATGGCTCAAGACCTTTGACGTGAAGCCGAAGATGGTCGAGGGGCAGCATGTAGCGTGCAGAGGTGCATTAATAAGTAAGATCGCTGGAGCTCCATGGCCAAAGGGTTCCTTTCCAGAGGTGTCCGGATTATGGCAACGGGAGTGGTTTTACATCATAGCTCCCAGAAGTGCCAAGTGGGTGGCTGCCCCTGCTTTCCGCTCGGGCCCTCCACCACAAGTGATGTCATGGATTAGCAGAGGGCTGAGCTGGGGTCCAGCCAAGGACGTTCCTATACTGCAAAGCCGCATTCAAGATCTCTTCGAAGGAGATTTCAGTCTAGTTATGGTGGTGCAAGTCATGCTGGTTCGTCGAGTCCAGCCTTGCAAACGCCGGCCCCTCCGCATGTGGGAGTTCAACCCAGAAGGACCGCGCACTATTCAGAATTTCCTCGGCCTGACGCACGAGGAGATGTATAAATCATTCTTCGGACCCCAAATAGAGTGTCCGGATATTACCGAGGACGTGGGCCTGAGCAGCAGCCACACAGCTGACCAAGTAAGTAATCCTCTAGCCGAACACACCATCTTTCATTTATCATGACGTCATTCCGAGAAATCGCTCTTTGACCATGACTGGCTAACAAAGGCGAAGATGATTCAGTGTTCGCCCCCCTTCCTAAGGGTTTGGACAATCCGGTACTGGAAAAGATGCTCGAGCTAGCGCCTTGCCCGGCGCCCTCAAAGGAAGATAAAGGGTGGAATAATGAGGGCGAAAGCCCCCACCGCTACCAATTCCAACAGAGGGAATAAGCGCCTCCATGAAGGAGGATAACCAAGGGGAAGAATCTGACATTCTCTCGCTCCGGGGAAGGAAGAGGACTACGTCTGAAGAGCCGGAAACCAAGGCTTCCAAACGGGAGAAGAAGTCTCCACCAGAGGGTCCTGCCTCAGAGGGTGCTCTTGCCGCACAAAGTCCGCGCGGGGATCAGCCCTCTAACGAGCCGTAAGTGATAAAAAATGCTTAATAGTAAAGATATTATACCTTACTTCCGAGGAAAATAACCGAAGTGTTTATCTTGTAGTTCGGATCTTGGCCCTTCTCAACAGAGCTCGTCTTCAGGGGATCTTCTTCTGGAGATGATGGAGAGCGAAACGCCTCCCCCGGACTCCCCTGTTCAAGAAGCGGGTGACCTTGAGGTGTCGTCACGGAGGGCCTCCCCGGGTCCGGTGAGGCCAGAAGATAATCCTATGGTCACCCGAAGTCCCCAGTATCCGGCCCTTGAAGAGAGCAAACAAAAGAGTCCGGCGCCGTCTGGTACGCGGTCGGATGCACTGAGGGATCTACTGAAGCGAGCGACCATCTTAGAAGAACACCGTATGTTGATGGGCACAGTGACGGAAAGGATTTCGTCCGCCGAAAGCGGGTTGCATGACGCCTTTATGAGTCTACTAACGAGCTTTGAGGTACGTAAAATGATATACATTTGTGATAGTACCGCACATTTTTAGGTGTGCCCTGTGTAGGTAGTAGCCCCTGAGACTCTGGTTGTCGCCGAGAACGGCGGCAAACAGAGGATCGTAGTCCCAGGTAATAACCATACCGCTTTTATGTGCAAGTGGTGGAAGCTCCGGTGGCTAGCCGGACTAATGAGTTTGCCAAACTAAAGCGGCAACTTGATGCGGCAGATGCCGACATCGAGCTTGTTAACAAGCGGCTTGACGAGGCATAGGGTAAGTGATATTTTCTGGTGAATGTCACATAGGAAGAGCAGCGTGATGCCAGTATCTTTAATATGTTGTGACTGCAGATGGAGCTGCCACCGTGGAGACCCTTCGGGCGGAACTTGCCCGAGCCAAAGAACAAGCAAGGAGTAGTAATGTGGTTGCTTTGAAGGCGGCCGAAGAGTTGAGAGCCGAGAAGGCCGCGCATTGCGAGAGCAAAGAGAAAATGGCCAAGATGGCTGTAAAGTTAAAAGACAGTGCCGACCGTTGCCAGTTCCTTGAAGAAGAAAACCGAGCAAAGGCGACGGACCTTGAAAAGGCCACGATGGCGACCAAAGACACCCGCTCTGCTATGAGAGCGAAGAAGGAGGAGTTGCGTGAAGCCGGGGATATTGTGGCTGCGAAGCCCTTTATGCTGCGGAGGAAGTTCGGAGATCCGCGATACGCCCCTCTGGATCGGCTGTGGAGTTTGGCAGACGCATACCTGGACTTGGCGGCGAGCGCGGTCGATGCGGCCGAATACTTCCGAGATCAAACAGATCGTGAAGTGGACAAGCTGTTCTAGTCGCAGTTTAATGTTCCAGAGCGTCCACCTCCATTGACTGATCAGCTAGCCGAATGGGCCGAACTCAATAGGTTGTCCGGACTCGCCATGAGGTCTGTCGTGGATCAGATGTGGCCGGAAAGGCCAAAGCCGAACAGCTATTTTAGCCTGGTGCAGCAGTTCCTTGGTGCGGTGTCGCGCATCAATGCGATGAGAGAGGTCGGCGTGCATAGAAGACTCGCGGATGGTCCTTGCCCGTGTCAAAGCATACTGGGCGGAGATGGATGCTACCACTGTTGTGGCGCAGGGTTCGGCCATAGGCCGAGTGGCTGCCGAGCACTATTTTGAAGAAGTTCTTGAGGGTGCTCGTTTGATAGAGGCCCAGTGCTCGAAGAATATTATGTTTGAGTGACATGTATTCCCATTGTAAAAACAATGTTTTAGTAAATTTATCAAGGCTGTATTTATACTTTTGCCGGAAAGTAATATGATGCCTCCTGTGCGGACGTTTACGTATGTATATCCTGAAAGATTGCAGTCGTCGGCTTGAGCCCCCACGCATATAATGCGGGGGTGTTCGTAGAAGACACGTGTTCACACTTAATCCAACGTCTTGGTCCTATTAAGGAGGTGATAGCGCAGCGAACTAGGCAACCGGACTATAATGCTTTAACACTTTCACTTAGCCAGAGGAGTTTGACAGTGGGGCTACTATATAACCCTTGGTGGCTCCGCACTCACCCGAATTCGGGGTGCGTACATGCCTGGCCTGGAAACGACCCTTCGTTAAGGCAGAGGAATTCTAAGATTCCGATAGGTCATTGAGTGGTTGACCAGTCTCACGCTATATCATGACAGTCAGTTTTCGGCTTTCTCTACTGAGGTGCTTGTCCGGATGAACCAGGGCACAATCACAGTAGTTCTCCTGGTGCCGTCTTAGCCGATAGAGCGGAACGTAAGGCAGCAAAACACAGGAGCCGGGCAAACCCAACATTTGACCAAAGACATGATTCGGAGCTGATGCATATAAGGCCAAACTCGCGACGCCGAACAGTCCCTAAGGTATTCGGTCTTTATGGTGTAAACCGGGCCTAAACAGTGCCCTTTGTAAGAAGCCCCTGGTGTCCAGGTACGTGCATTATTCTGACGTGGCCACATGCCAAGACGTCAGCATCCTTCTCAATTGTACTGAGAATCCGAGGGATGTGTATCAACAAGAGACAATAAAAAAGGTTGACGCAGGGTCTTAATCTAGAAAGAATCCTTGGAACGGGTCCCTACTGCACGTCTGCGCCTGTGTCTCCGTTGTGCCGTATCCTGGACGGGTGTAGCACGATGGTCATCTCTAAAAGAGAGGAACTTAGGTGAAAAGTTGTCATGCAAAAAGGTAGGTTTAAAGAACCATGTACAATTCAAGATGAGTAAAAATTGCCACTTGTCTGCGCGCGTTGAGCCCCTTGTATTTGTAATAGGGGTGTGGCCATCAAACCTGTGTGAATTACATATAGCTGCGTCGGACTGGTCTAACCGTGTCCGTAGTCTTGACGACCTATCGAATGCTTTAGTTGGTGAGGCCGTTTTAGTGTGTGACTGCCAAGGCAGCCGCACTCTCTTCGGCACGCAGGGATCGCTCAATATTTCCATTTACTGTAATGATGCCACGTGGACTGGGCATCTTAAGCGTGAGGGAAGCGTAATGCGGTATTGCATTAAAGCGAGCAAAAGCTTCGCGTCCAAGTAGTGCTTGATAGCCACTTTGGAATGGAGCAATGTGGAAGGTTAAATTTTCACTAAGGAAGTTATCGGGGAAGCCGAATATAACCTCTAGTAGCAGGGAGCCTGTGCAATGAGCCCCTGGGCCTGGTGTTACTCCTTTAAAGGTAGTATTGCTGTGGCAAATTTTCGTTGGGTCTATCCCCATTTTGCGGATTGTGTCCTGATATATCTGGTTTAGACTGCTGCCACCGTCCATCAGGACTCGTGTGAAGTGGTATCCATCAATTATTGGATCTAATACCAAGGCAGCCCATCCTGCGCGCCGGATACTTGCCGAGTAATCCTGATGGTCGAAGGTGATCGGTTGAGACGGCCAGTGGTAGAACTCCACGGTGATAGGCATTTGGGCATATTTATCTGGGAGTGCCGCTTTGTTTCTCCCCTTTATCACGTGTAACACATTTACTGTTTTGACTTCTGGTGGAAATTTCTTCTGTTCCCCAGTGCTTTGCTTGCGAGGCTCATCCTCGTCTTCGCTTGGTGTATCCTACCCCTTATGTTCGGCATTGAGCTTGCCGGACTGCTTGAAGACCCAACATTCTCTATGGGTATGATTTGCAGGTTTATCAAGGGTGCTATGGATCTGACATATTTGGTCCAGAATTTTGTTTAGGCTGGACAGTTCATCTCTGGCGCCTTTAGAGGGCGGCTTTTGCTGACCTGGCCGAGAGCTTCTGAATCCTGCGTTTACCGCCGTGCTCTTTGGGCTGTCTTCTTTATTCCGGCGCTTATTATTTTTGCTGCATCATGATTTCCCGTTTCCATCTCTAACTTCGGATGTACTTGGGTCGCTGGTGCTGCATCGGGCTAGCCAGCTGTCCTCGCCCGCGCAAAAGGGGGTCATGAGGCTTGTTAATGCTGCCATTGTTCTCGGCTTTTCTTGGCCGAGGTGTCTGTCAAGCCACTCGTCTCGGAGGCTGTGTTTAAAAGCTGCCAAGGCTTCGGTGTCTGGACAGTCGACTATTTGGTTCTTTTTAGTAAGAAACCTGTTCCAAAGCTTTCGGGCTGACTCTCCGGGCTATTGAGTTATATGACTTAAATCGTCCACATCCGGAGGTCGGACATAAGTCCCTGGAAAATTTGCCCGAAAAGCATCTTCGAGCTCTTCCCAGCTTCCAATGGAGCTTTCAGGGAGGCTTTTAAGCCAGTGCCGAGCTGGCCCTTTGAGTTTGAGGGGTAAATACTTAATGCCGTGGAGATCATCTCCTCGAGCCATATGGATATGGAGGATATAGTCCTCAATCCAGACCCCAGGGTCTGTTGTTCCGTCGTATGCCTCTATGTTTACAGGTTTGAATCCCTCTGGAAATTCATGGTCCAGCACCTCGTCGGTGAAACATAGGGGGTGTGCGGCACCACTGTATCTGGGTGTACCACGTTGTTCGGATGTTTGTTGTGTTGCATCGTATGTTGGAGCGCGCTTGCGTGGTCCATAGATGGATCTGGTTGCGCCGTCCTTTTGATGCGAGCCCTCACGTGGATCGCGTATTGGCTTATGTGCGACGTTGTTTGCCGCTCTATGTTGGCCGTGAGGTCGACTATCCGGCCAGATGGCCGTTTTAATTTTTGGTTGCAGGGGATCTAAGGCCTCCTCATCAAATTTAGGTAGCAACTTCCGCTTCGGGTAGCTCTTGGTGGGGCGATTACCGCCGTACTTCGCTGCTGTGTTGAGTACTTTACTCCATCTGATTCTGAGTGTGTCTTGCGCAGCCTTGAGCCTTTGCTTCTGCTTTTTTAGACTCCTCGTGGTGGTAACAAGCCTTTGACGGGCATTCTGTTGCTCCGGGTGTCTGTCCGGTGTGATGTCGTCCGGACTATTATCTTTGACAGAGTTGGGTTGTTCGGTTTGATTCTCCGTGTTGCCGTGGTCCGGCGATGGTTCACCCTGCCCTAACGCTGGGTCTATATGATTGTTGTTTCTGCCGAGGCGGGATTTGGAGCGGCGCTTACACTGCCGCTTTGACTGCTTCTCGAGGGGACAACCCTTTGTTGTGTCCTTCTGTTCCTCGTCGTCGTTTTCTTTTAGTGTGTCCACCATGTATACGTCATGTGATGAAGTGGGCGTCCAGTGCCCTGTGGGCAGTGGTTCCTGTTCGTCTCCTGCATCGTCGTCCATACCGTTGATGTCTTCGGAGTCGAAGTCGAGCATGTCGGTTAAGTCATCGACAGTGGCTACTAAGTGGGTGGTGGGTGGGCGGCGAATTTCTTCGTCATCCGCATCCCAATCCTGCCGGACATAGTTTGGCCAGGACTCTCCTGACAAGGAGAGAGACTTTAATGAATTCAGTATGTCGCCGAAGGGCGAGTGCTGAAAGATATCCGCGGAGGTGAACTCCATGATTGGCGCCCAGTCGGATTTGATAGGCACGGGCGCAGGCAGTTCGGAGTCCATGGCCGGGGAAGGATCCGGCAGTTTGGCAACACGACTCTCGTGAAGGGTAAGGTCGACATTCGGCTCGATCGCCGCTGAGGATACGGCCTCCGTGACGGGGTCTATCCACCCGTCCATGGATGGCGCAACTGGCTCCAAATTGAGGCTCGGAGCGGCTGCCGGTGCGATCTCCTGAATACGGTCCGATGGTAGAGCTAAATCGTACTCATCGTGACCGCGAGGCGCACAAGGCAGGGGCTCAAATCCATCAAAGATCAAGTCTCCGCGGATATCGGCCGTGTAATTTAAGCTTCCAAACCTGACCTGATGGCCAGGGGCGTAGCTTTCAATCTGCTCCAGATGGCCAAGCGAGTTGGCCCGTAGTGCGAAGCCGCCGAACACAAAGATCTGTCCGGGGAGAAAAGTCTCACCTTGGACTGCATCGCTATCGATGATAGAAGGAGCCATCAAGCCTAACGGCGACGACACAAAGGAACTCTCAATGAAAGCACCAATGTCGGTGTCAAAACCGGTGGATCTCGGGTAGGGGGTCCCGAACTGTGCGTCTAGGCGGATGGTAACAAGAGGCAGGGGACACGATGTTTTACCCAGGTTCGGGCCCTCTTGATGGAGGTAAAACCCTACGTCCTGCTTGATTTATTCTTGATGATATGAGTATTACAAGAGTTGATCTACCACGAGAGCAGAGAGGCTAAACCCTAGAAGCTAGCCTATGGTATGATTGCTACGTCTTGAGCTTGCGTTGGTTTTCCCCGAAGAGGAAGGGATGATGCAGCAGAGTAGCGTAAGTATTTCCCTCAGTTTTTGAGAACAAATTACTGTTTTTGGTATTTTTGGTATAGAGATGCAAAGTGAAAAGTAAAAGGCAAAGTAAAAAAGCAAAGCAAGATTAAAGTGATGGAGATTGATATGATGAGAATAGACCCGGGAGCCATAGGTTTCACTAGTGGCTTCTCTCAAGAGCATAAGTATTCTATGGTGGGTGAACAAATTATGTTGAGCAATTGACAGAATTGAGCATAGTTATGAGAATATCTAGGTATGATCATGTATATAGGCATCACGTCCGAGACAAGTAGACCGACTCCTGCCTGCATCTACTACTATTACTCCACTCATCGACCGCTATCCAGCATGCATCTAGAGTATTAAGTTAAAAACAGAGTAATGCCTTAAGCAAGATGACATGATGTAGAGGGATAGTTTCATGCAATATGATAAAAACCCCATCTTGTTATCCTCGATGGCAATGATACAGTACGTGCCTTGCTGCCCCTTCTGTCAATGGGAAAGGACACCGCAAGATCGAACCCAAAGCTAAGCACTTCTCCCATGGCAAGAACAACCAATCTAGTAGGCCAAACCAAACTGATAATTCGAAGAGACTTGCAAAGATAACCAATCATACATAAAAGAATTCAGATAAGATTCAAATATTATTCATAGATAGACTTGATCATAAACCCACAATTCATCGGTCTCAACAAACACACAGCAAAAAGAAGATTAAATCGAATAGATCTCCATGAGAGAGGGGGAGAACATTGTATTGAGATCCAAAAAGAGAGAAGAAGCCATCTAGCTACTAACTATGGACCCGTAGGTCTGAAGTAAACTCCTCACAGTTCATCGGAGAGGCTTGGATGATGATGTAGAAGCCCTCCGTGATCGATGCCCCCTCCGACGGAGCTCCGAAACAGGCCCCAAGATGGGATCTCATGGATACAGAAAGTTGTGGCGATCGAATTAGGTTTTTGGCTCCATCTCTGATCATTTGGGGGTACGTGGATATATATAGGAGGAAGAAGTACGTCGGTGGAGCTTCGAGGGGCCCACGAGGCAGGGGGCGCGCCCTAGGGGGGTGCCCTCCACCCTCATGACCGCCTCGTGGCTTTCTTGATGGAGGGTCCAAGTCTCCTGGATCTTATCTGATGAGAAAATCACGTTTCCGAAGGTTTCATTCCGTTTGGACTCCGTTTGTTATTTCTTTTCTTTGAAACCCTAAAACAGGCAAAAAACAACAATTCTGGGCTGGGCCTCCGGTTAATAGGTTAGTCCCAAAAGTAATATAAAAATGGATAATAAAGCCCAATAATGTCAAAAACAGTAGATAATATAGCATGGAGCAATCAAAAATTATAGATACGTTGGAGACGTATCATGCATCCCCAAGCTTAATTCCTGCTCGTCCTCGAATAGGTAAATGATAAAAACAGAATTCTTGATGCGGAGTGCTACTTGGCATAATTTCAATGTAAATCTTCTTAATTGTGGTATGAATATTCAGATTCAAAAGATTCAAGACAATAGTTCATATTGACATAAAAATAATAATAGTTCAAGCATACTAACAAAGCAATTATGTCTTCTCAAAATAACATGGCCAAAGAAAGCTATCCCTACAAAATCATATAGTCTGGCTATGCTCTATCTTCACCACACAAAGTATTTAAATCATGCACAACCCCGATGACAAGCCAAGCTATTGTTTCATACTTTTGACATTTTCAAAACTTTTTCGATCTTCACGCAATACATGAGCGTGAGCCATGGATATAGCACTATATGTGGAATAGAATGGTGGTTGTGGAGAAGACAAAAAGAGGGGAAGATAGTCTCACATCAACTAGGCGTATCAACAGGCTATGGAGATGCCCATCAATACATATCAATGTGAGTGAGTAGGGATTGCCATGCAATAGAAGCACTAGAGCTATAAGTATATAAAAGCTCAAAAGAAACTAAGTGGGTGTGCATCCAACTCGCTTGCTCACGAAGACCTAGCGCATTTTGAGGAAGCCCATCATTGGAATATACAAGCCAAGTTCTATAATGAAAAATTCTCACTAGTATATGAAAGTGACATAATGAGAGACTCTCTATCATGAAGATCATGGTGCTACTTTGAAGCACAAGTGTGGTAAAAGGATAGTAACATTGTCCCTTCTCTCTTTTTCTCTCATTTTTTTGTTTGGGCCTTCCCTTTTTTCTTTTTTATGGCCTCTTTTTTTTTATTTTTCGTCCGGAGTCTCATCCCTACTTGTGGGGGAATCATAGTCTCCATCATCCTTTCCTCCCTTGGGACAATGCTCTAAAAATGATGATCATCACACTTTTATTTTTCTTACAACTCAACAATTACAACTCGATACTTAGAACAAAATATGACTCTATATGAATGCCTCCGGCGGTGTACCGGGATATGCAATGAATCAAGAGTGACATGTATGAAAGAATTATGAACGGTGGCTTTGCCACAAATACGATGTCAACTACATGATCATGCTAGCAATATGACAATGATGGAGCATGTCATAATGAACGGAATGGTGGAAAGTTGCATGGCAATATATCTCGGAATGGCTATGGAAATGCCATGATAGGTAGGTATGGTGGCTGTTTTGAGGAAGGTATTTGGTGGATGTATGATACCGGCGAAAAGTGCGCGGTATTAGAGAGGCTAGCAATGGTGGAAGGAAGGAAAGTGCATATAATCCTTGGACTCAACATTAGTCATAAAGAACTCATATACTTATTGCAAAAATCTAGAAGTTATCAAAGCAAAGTATTACGCGCATGCTCCTATGGGGATAGATTGGTAGGAAAAGACCATCGCTCGTCCCCGACCGCCACTCATAAGGAAGACAATCAAAAAATAAATCATGCTCCGACTTCATCACATAACGGTTCACCATACGTGCATGCTACGGGAATCACAAACTTTAACACAAGCATTTCTCAAATTCACAACTACTCAACTAGCATGACTCTAATATCACCACCCTCATATCTCAAAACAATTATCAAGCATCAATTTTTCCTAGTATTCAACGCAGTCAAAAGAAAGTTTTAAAAATCTTGAATACCAAGCATATTTATTATTAAGCAAATTACCATGCTATTAAGACTCTCAAAATAATCTAAGTGAAGCATGAGAGATCAATAGTTTCTATAAAACAAATCCACCACCGTGCTCTAAAAAATATAAGTGAAGCACTAGAGCAAAATTATATAACTCAAAAGATATAAATGAAGCACATAGAGTATTCTATCAAATTCAAAATTATGCACGGCTCTCTCAAAAGGTGTGTACAGCAAGGATGATTGTGGTAAACTAATAAGCAAAGACTCAAATCATAAAAGACGCTCCAAGCAAAACACATATCATGTGGTGAATAAAAATATAGCTCCAAGTAAAGTTACCGATAGAAGTAGACGAAAGAGGGATGCCTTCCGGGGCATCCCCAAGCTTTGGATTTTAGGTGTCCTTAGATTATCTTGGGGGTTCCATGGGCATCCCCAAGATTAGTCTCTTGCCTCTCCTTGTTCCATAATCCCTCAAATCTTTACCCAAAACTTGAAAACTTCACAACACAAAACTTAAAGTAGAAAATCTCGTGAGCTCCGTTAGCGAAAGAAAACAAAAGACCACTTCAAGGTACTGTAATGAACTCATTCTTTATTTATATTGGTTTTATACCTACTGTATTCCAATTTCTCTATGGATTATAAACTATTTTACTAGCCATAGATTCATCAAAATAAGCAAACAATACACGAAAAACAGAATCTGTCAAAAACAGAACAGTCTGTAGTAATCTGTAGCTAGCGCAAGATCTGGAACCCAAAAATTATAAAATAAATTTCTGCACGTGAGGAATTTATCTATTAATCATATGCAAAAATAATTAACTAAATATCACTCTCCAAATAAAAATGACAGCAGTTCTCGTGAGCGCTAAAGTTTCTGTTTTTTACAGCAAGTTCAACAAGACTTTCCCCAAGTCTTTCCAACGGTTCTACTTGGCACAAACGCTAATTAAACACAAAAAACACAACCAAAATAGAGGCTAAATAATTTATTTATTACTAAAAAGTAGAAAAAAAGCAAGGAATAAAAATAAAATTGGGTTGCCTCCCAACAAGCGCTATCGTTTAACGCCCCTAGCTAGGCATAACAAGCAAGAATAGATCTAGGTATTGCCATCTTTGGTAGGCAATCCATAAGTGGCTCTCATGATAGATTCACATGGTAATTTTATTTTCTTTCTAGGGAAGTGTTCCATGACATTTTTAATGGAAATTTAAATCTAATATTCCCTTCCTTCATATCAATAATTGCACCAACCGTTCTAAGGAAAGGTCTACCGAGAATAATAGGGCAAGAAGGATTGCAATCTATATCAAGAACGATAAAATCTACGGGAACATAATTCCTATTTTAAAAAATAAGAACATCATCAATTATTCCCATAGGTTTCTTAATAGTGGAATCCGCAAGATGCAAATTTAGAGAGCAATCATCAAAATAACGGAAATCTAGCAAATCACACAAAGTTTTGGGAATAGTAGAGACACTAGCACCCAAATCACACAAAGCATAAAACTCATGATTTTTAATTTTAATTTTAATAGTAGGTTCCCACTCATTATAAAGTTTTCTAGGGATAGAAACTTCCAATTCAAGTTTTTCTTCATAAGATTGCATCAAGGCATCAACGATATGTTTAGTAAACGCTTTATTTTGAATATAAGCATGAGGAGATTTTAGCAGGGATTGCAACAAGGAAATACAATCAATCAAAGAGAAATTTTCATAGTTAAATTCCTTGAAATCCATAATAGTGGGTTTAGTAACATCTAGGGTTTTAATTTCTTCAATCCCACTTTTATCAAATTTAGCATCAAGATCAACAAATTCCGAATTCTTACAACGCCTTCTAGGTAAAGGTGGATCATATTCAGTCCCATCATTATCAATATTCATATTTCAAAACAAAGATTTAATAGGGGACACATCAATAACTTTTAGATCTTCATCATTATTTTCATAGGAACTAGAAGAACACGCTTTTATAAAGGCATCTTTCTTAGCACGTATCCTAGCGGTTCTTTCTTTGCACTCGGCAATGGAAATTCTCATGGCTTTGAGAGACTCATTGATATCATGCTTAGGTGGAATAGATCTAAGTTTCAAAGAATCAACATCAAGAGCAATTCTATCAACGTTCCTAGCCAAATCATCAATCTTAAGCAATTTTTCTTCAATCATAGCATTAAAATTATTTTGAGAAGAAATAAATTCTTTAATATTAGATTCAAAATCAGAGGGCATCTTATTATAATTTCCATAAGAATTGTTGTAGGAATTACCATAATTATTAGAGGGATTACTAGGATAAGGCCTAGGATTGAAATTTCCTCTATACGCGTTGTTACCAAAATTGTTCCTACCAACAAAATTCACATCCATAGATTCATTATTATTATCAATGAAAGTAGACAAGGGCACATCATTAGTATCAGAAGAAACACTCTCATCAGCAAATAATTTCATAAGTTCATCCATCTTTCCACTCAAAACATTAATTTCTTCTATCGCATGCACCTTTTTAGTAGATCTTTCAGTATGCCATTGAGAATAATTAACCATAATATTATCTAGGAGTTTAGTAGCTTCTCCTAAAGTGATTTCCATAAAAGTGCCTCCCGCGGCCGAATCTAAAAGATTTCTAGAAGCAAAATTCAATCCGGCATAAAAATTTTGTATAATCATCCACAAATTTAAACCATGAGTAGGGCAATTACGTATCATTAATTTCATTCTCTCCCAAGCTTGTGCAACATGTTCATGATCAAGTTGCTTAAAATTCATAATATCATTTCTAAGAGAGATGATCTTAGCGGGAGGAAAATACTTAGAGATAAAAGCATCTTTGCACTTGTTCCATGAATCAATACTATTTTTAGGCAAAGATGAAAACCAAGCTTTAGCACGATCTCTAAGCGAAAAAGGAAATAGCTTCAATTTAAGAATATCATTATCGACATCTTTCTTCTTTTGCATGTCACACAAATCAACGAAGCTATTAGGATGGGTAGCAGCATTTTCACTAGGAAGGCCGGAGAACGGATCTTTCATGACAAGATTCAGCAAAGCAGCATTAATTTCACAAGATTCAGCATTGGTAAGAGGAGCAATCGGAGTGCTAAGGAAATCATTGTTGTTGGTATTGGTGAAGTCACACAATTTAGTATTATCTTGAGCCATTGCGACAAACAAGCAATCCAACACACGAGCAAACAAAAAGCAAACGGGCAAAAGAGGCAAATAGAGAGAGAGGGAGGATAGAGAGAGAGAGGGCGAATAAAATGGCAAGGGTGAATTGGGGCAGAGGAAAACGAGAGGCAAATGGCAAGTAATGTAATGCGGGAGATAGGGATTGTGATGGGTACTTGGTATGTTGACTTTTGCGCAGACTCCCCAGCAACGGCGCCAGAAATTCTTCTTGCTACCTCTTGAGCACTCCGTTGGATTTCCCCGAAGAGGAGAGGATGATGCAGCAAAGTAGCATAAGTATTTCCCTCAGTTTTTGAGAACCAAGGTATCAATCCAGTAGGAGGCTACGCACGAGTCCCTCGTACCTACACAAAAACAATAGCTCAACGCAACCAACGTGCTTAGGGGTTGTCAATCCCTTCACGATCACTTACGAAAGTGACATCTCATAGAGATGATAAATAATATTTTTGGTATTTTTGGTATAGAGATGCAAAGTAAAAAGTAAAAGCAAAGTAAAAGCAAAGCAATAATAAAGTGATGGAGATTTATATGATGAGAAAGAGACCCGGGGGGCATAGGTTTCACTGGTGGCTTCTCTCAAGAGCATAAGTATTCTACGATGGGTGAACAAATTACTGTTGAGCAATTGACATAATTGAGCATAGTTATGAGAATATCTAGGTATGATCATGTATATAGGCATCACGTCCGAGACAAGTAGACCGACTCCTGCCTGCATCTACTACTATTACTCCACTCATCGACCGCTATCCAGCATGCATCTAGAGTATTAAGTTAAAAACAGAGTAACGCCTTAAGCAAGATGACATGATGTAGAGGGATAGTTTCATGCAATATGATAAAAAACCCATCTTGTTATCCTCGATGCAACGATACAATACGTGCCTTGCTGCCCCTTCTGTCACTGGGAAAGGACACCGCAATATCGAACCCAAAGCTAAGCACTTCTCCCATGGCAAGAACAACCAATCTAGTAGGCCAAACCAAACTGATAATTCGAAGAGACTTGCAAAGATAACCAATCATACATAAAAGAATTCAGAGAAGATTCAAATATTATTCATAGATAGACTTGATCATAAACCCACAATTCATCGGTCTCAACAAACACACCACAAAAAGAAGATTACATCGAATAGATCTCCACGAGAGAGGGGGAGACCATTGTATTGAGATCCAAAAAGAGAGAAAAAGCCATCTAGCTACTAACTATGGACCCGTAGGTCTGAACTAAACTACTCACACTTCATCGGAGAGGCTTGGATGATGATGTAGAAGCCCTCCATGATCGATGCCTCCTCCGGCAGAGCTCCAGAACAGGCCCCAAGATGGGATCTCGTGGATACAAAAAGTTGCGGCCGTGGAATTAGGTTTTTGGCTCCATCTCTGATCGTTTGGGGGTACGTGGATATATATAGGAGGAAGAAGTACGTCGGTAGAGCTTCAAGGGGCCCACGAGGCAGGGGGCGCGCCTTAGGGGGGGTGCCCTCCACCCTCGTGACCGCCTCGTGGCTTTCTTGACTAGGGTCCAAGTCTGCTGGATCTTATCTGATGAGAAAATCACATTTCCGAAGGTTTCATTCCGTTTGGACTCCGTTTGATATTCCTTTTCTTCGAAACCCTAAAACAGGCAAATAACAGCAATTCTGGGCTGGGCCTCCGGTTAATAGGTTAGTCCCAAAAATAATATAAAAGTGGATAATAAAGCCCAATAATGTCAAAAACAGTAGATAATATAGCATGGAGCAATCAAAAATTATAGATACGTTGGAGACGTATCGGACATCTCTTTCATGCCTTGCATTACAAGTCTATTCATACATGGCGGTTTATACTTACGGGCCTTAAGCCGCCTCTGGGCTTGGGCCTATTATAAGCCTTATTGTAAACTGTCACCTTGTATACTCTTCGGGCTTCATTCATGTAACCCGCCATTGTGGTTGACCCGGCCCCTCCTGGGTGGGTCATACCTGGTAGTCATATCCCCAACATTAGGCTCCAGGTTGATTTGAACTTTGTTCATGTCAATCTTCAACACTTAGAAGAAATCCATCTTCCACTGCTTGTAAAAGCTCTGTAACCCGCCATGACGTCACCTTCAGAAAATTTGGAAACCCGCCACGACGTCATCTTAACGGATCCTTATCTTAAATGCCTTCCGGAAATCGAGGCGTCTAATTAGCTGGATAATCATCATTTTGGCCTTCCTCATTTTTCGCGCCTGCCTGTTCACCTATCTCCTTATAAATAGGCACGGCTGGTCTTCCTCATTCTTCTTCTTCTTCTTCATTCTATCACAACCCCTCTATCGCTCAAAATCCGCCGCCACCGCAGCGCTCACCGTCGTCCTCAACCTTGGCCGCTGCATCAACCTGAGCTTGTCCCGAGAACGGCGGCGATCCTCCGTAGTAGAACTGCGTCCGTAAGTTGTTTCTTTTACGCACCTTTGATCCGCATTAGGGTTTGCAAGTTCTTTTGTGTTCTTCGCTGTTCATCACAGATTCTTCGTAGTTTCTCCACCACATCCTCTTTTGATCTAAAAGAAGTATGGAACTCATGCAGTAGCTGTTTCGCATCCATTTTAGATGCTATTAGATCCCCTTTTCTTGCACAAAGGCCTACTTAGAACTGCTGAACTCCTCTGTACTGGTTTTTTAGGTCTATACTTATTTTCCTTTTTTGAACAATCTTGATCCAAAATAATAGCAACAGCCTGTGAAACTTGTTTATCTCAGTACTTAGCCAATTTTTTGTCGCTGGCAACTTTTGAATACCTTTAGTCATGGCGGATTATCATGCCGGCTCATTTTTCCTTCATATATCATTAGCCCTTACTTAAGACGCCATTACCCATCTGTATTGCAATCATTAACCTGTGATTCCACCAATTAACTTGAACCGACAAATTACTTTCTTTTTAGCTTGTCCTTTTTCACCATGCCGCCAAAGACGACAACATTCTGGAATTGGGTCCCTTCCACGGTCACTGATGACACCTTGAAGGATTTTTTCACCATCGGGTATCTACCAGAGAAGAACATTATGTCCTATCGCGCCCCTGACCCGGCCGAAGAAAAACCTCAGCCCAAAGATGGTGAAGTCTTCGTCTTTACTGACCATATGAGTCGGGGTTTTTCACCGACCGGCTCAAAATTCTTTAGAGATGTTCTACACTTTTTCAAGCTTCATCCACAAGATCTTGGACCCAATTCCATATCAAATATCTACAATTTCCAAGTTTTCTACGAGGTTTATCTTCAAGAAGAACCTATTGTTGAACTCTTCAGAGAGTATTTCTATTTAAACCACCAGAATGAATACACCAACGGCTCCAGCTTGGAACTTGGTGGAATTTCGATTCAGCGCAGACGGGATGCTGTCTTTCCCTTAGTAGTCTTGCCAAGCCATCCCAAGGATTGGAACCAAACTTGGTTTTACTGCAAAGACACGTCGCCAGCCGATGAAAAACCAATGTCGGGTTATCGCGCGGAGCGTCTTGACGCTAAGTTTTCACTCCCTGACAAGCTTTCTGCCGCTAAACGTAAGAAGCTCATCCCAACCATCAAAAGGGTTCAAGCTTTGCTGGGAAACGGCTTAACTGGTGTTGACTTGATCCGCTGTTGGATCGCATGCGGATCATCCCTCTGAGCCGCCGGTCTGACTTAATGTACAATTACACCGGAGGAGCAGACGATCCGTTGTGTTATAGCTCTCTACGTCTGACTGAAGAAGCCATCGTTGAAATGTCAACTACCCTTGTAAACAACAAATATGAAGACTACAATAAAGTAGGATTGAATCCTTTCTGCAAACTTAACCCGGCATCAGAGGTAAATCCCCTTGACTCCTTTTTTTAGTAGTAAAGCACTTGCATGATGTTTCAATCTGTTATTTGCCTACAGGCCAAATCTGATTTTTGGAAAGTCAAATATGATCATGAGGCCGCCAAAAAAACTAGAGCCGCCACAATAGCCACAAAGAAGACCACCAGAAAATCCAAAAAGAAACCAACCGCTTCTGATCTCCTCAAGCTGGATGATGCCTCTGAGTCGGAGGTAGCCCTTGACACTCTTGGCCTGCTTTTTAACAACCTTATTGACATTGACTATTTTCAGGATGACACGGGGGCCAACCAGGCAGTAGAAGAAGAGGTAACTATTTCCTCGGACTTAGAACCTTTGCCAAGACAAAAACGTCGACTGGTAACCCAGAAAGTAAGGTTTTCACACCCTTTGGCTTATTTGGATCCTCATTTTCTTTTGAAAAAACAGCAACATGAGAGCCGCTGTCAGACCTGGACCGGCGACAACAATGAACTGCCCTCCGGCTTACCGAAAACTCCTCGGAAACGCCAAAATGAGGTTTCTTTCACCTTTGACTTTTGCCTTTATCAATGAATCTATTTCCTTGCTCTTTTTAATTGTGATTTCACTTTTGCACGAGGTCTCTCGTTCTTCTGGTGATTCTTCACAACACTACAAAAAAAGACACATCCGTGACATTTTGGGCCGAACGAAATTTTTTTCTGTCATACATATGACACTTCTATGATGATCATTGTGACAAAACCTGGTATCATCATAGATGTGGTGGGCTCCTACTTCTATGACAAAAAATCATGACAAAAAATGGGCTTTTCGTCCTGGGCGGGCCGGAGACGCAGCTGCATGACATTCTTTAGGCCGTCCATGACGGAAAACACCATGGTAGAAGCGAGGGGGGGGGATTTCGGGGAGTTCCCGGTTACGGTGGGAGGTCGGGGGCCGAGCGATGCGCACTTCTCTCGTACACGTACGCGCGTGTGTGCGAGGCGTTGGCTCTAACTGAACCCGAGTGAGGCATTGGGCTCTAACTGAACCCGAGCGATTGCACTGCAGGCTACGCGTTACTGAACCCGAGCGATCGATCGATGGCTGTTAACTAAACCCGATCGAGCGATTCCTTCGCTACTGCTGCTAACTGAAGCCGATCGATGCTGCCTCTGGATGAACAGTGAGTGTTGCGGGGGGGGGGGGGGGGGGGTTGGATGAACAGTTCCCGGTGGGGGTGGATGAACAGGACCCCGTGGTGTTGCCTCTGGATGAACAGGACCCCGATCGATCGAGCCGGTTGGGGCTGGATGAACAGGACCCTGTGGAGGGCTGGATGAACAGGACCACCCCGTGGAGGGCAGGATGAACAGTAGACGCTGGAGGGCAGGATGAACAGTAGCCCGTGGAGGGGTGGTTGAACAGGAGCCCGTGGAGAGGGCTGGTTGAACAGTAGCCGGTGGAGTAGCGCACGGTGGAGGCTAGATGAACAGGAGCCCGTGGATGAATAGTCGCAGGTGGAGGCTGGAGGAGGTCGACGGTGGATGAACAGTAGCTCGTGGAGGCTGGAGGGGGTCGATGGTGGGGATGAACAGTATCCCGTGGAGTCCCGTTTTGTGGTACGCCACACCCCTCCCGATGAACAGGACCCCCGTTTTGACAGTAGCGCTCCAACACAAGTCCGTTTTGTCTGTTTTGCGGTACGCCACACCCCTCCCGATCAACAGGACCCCCGTTTCGACCGTAGGAGGTTTGTTTCCTCCGTTTTGCGGTACGCCAGACCCCTCCCGATGAAAAGGATCCTGTTTCGAACGTGGTCGGTCGAACACAAGGCCGTTTCCTCCGTTTTGCGGTACGCCAGGCTCGTTTCCATCGCTTGTTCCGTCCAAGCCCTCCCGATGAACACGACCACGCATTCCGTTCCGACCCAGATGGTTGGCTCCCACGCGTTCTGTTGCCTCCCCATGAACACGACGCATTCCGTTGGCTCCCCATGAACACGACGACGCTGTTTCTCCGTTCCGACCTAGCCATGTACACGAACCCTGGCCGTACGTATGCGTGAGTAGGCATTCGAGACCCCGCCCGTATGTACACATACGTGGCCGTATTTTCTTTCTTGCACCCTGGCCGCTGTACGTACATGTACATGCTACGTGCGCGCCTCTACTACAACACATGCGCACCTCTACTACGACACGTGCACGCCTCTTCATCGACCAGTATGTACGTACACGTTCGCGACCAGAATGACAATGCTACGTACACTTCGACCAGGTGGGTCCCGACTGTCAGGCACTTCCTTGCGTGCGAAGATGGAGCTGGTGGGTCCCAGCAGTCAGGGGCAAACGTTTTTTTTCATGAAATACGGTGGCCCGTCCGGTGGGTCCCCGCTGTCAGGTGGAGGAATAATTATTTTGCATGTAATAAGGAGGCACTTCCTTGCTGGGCCGTGGACCCAGCTATCAGCCTCTCCACATACAGTCCACGTCCGATGGAAGCCGTTCCTTGACCACGTTGACCACGCTGCGCCGAGAGCACCAGGGCGGTGGACGACGGCGAGGCCTAGGAAGGGGATGCCGCGGAGCCGAGGAAGATGCGGCAGTGGATGCCCACGGGTAGAGGAGTATGAGGGTTCACTGGTTCGCTACGGTGTGAGGCTGCCGTCGCCGCAGAATAACAGGGGGTGTGGGTGAGTAGAGGGATGGCCTGGCCAGCGGTGGGAGTAGTAGGGGGCGGTGAGTCCTCCGCCACATCGCAGCCAGCCACGGGAGGCAGGAGCATGAGGCACGACCAGCGCTGGTTTGGGCGGCTGGAGCAAGAAGACTAGAGGTTGAAGAAGTACTACGGCCCCTGGATGGACATCGTACGGTCACTGGAGCTAGAATCGTGCATATTGACTAAGTTGACAAAGCCCTCCGTCCCCGTCAACTTAGTAGGCCCACAAGTTAGCCTCCCACCAAGGTGGGTCCCAGCTAGCAGGGGGTATTCATTTTTTGTGCGTAATAAAGAGGCACTTCCGGTGGGTCCGAGCTGACAGGAGGGGGAACTTTTTTTCACGAAATACAGTGGCCCGTCGGGTGGGTCCCAGCAGTCAGGGGCAAACGTTTTTTTTTGTGATATACTGGTGGGCGTCTGGTGGGTCCCTGCTGTCAGGTGGAGGAATAATTATTTTCCGCGTAATAAGGAGGCACTTCCTTGCGGCTGTCGTGGACCCAGCTGTCAGCCTCTCCATGTACAGTATTCTTCCGACGGAATTTGGTCGTTGACCACATTGACCACGCTGCGCCGACAGCACCACGGTGGTGGACGACGGCGAGGCCCGGGAAGGGGGCGACGCGGAGCCAGGGAAGACGCGGCAGTGGATACCCATGCGGAGACGAGTACAAGGGTTCACTGGTTCGGCTGCGCTGCCGTCACCGCAGAATAACAGGGGGTGTGGGTGAGTGGAGTGGAGGGATGGCCTGGACAGCGGTGGGAGTAGTATGGGGGCGGTGAGGCCTCCGCGGCAGCACAGCCGGCCACGGGAGGCAGGAGCAGGCGACACGACTGGCGCTGCTTTGGGCGGCTGGGGCAAGAAGACCAGAGGTTGAAGAAGCACTACGGCCGTTGGATGGACATCGTAAGGTCACTGGAGCTAGAATCGTGCATATTAACTAAGTTGACAAAGCCCTTCATCCCCATCAACTTAGTAGGCCCACTATACTGGGTCCCAGCTAGTAGGGGGGTATTCAATTTTTGGTGCGTAATAAGGAGGCACTTCCTTGCGTGCGAAGATATAGTAGGTGGGTCCGAGCTGTCAGCGGCGATAATGTTTTTTTCACGAAATACAGAGGCCGTTTCGGTGGGTCCCAGATGTCAGGTGGAGGAAATCATTATTTTGCGCGTAATAAGGAGGCATTTCCTTGCCTGTGGCCGTGGACCCAGCTGTCAGCCTCTCCACGTACAGTCCACTTCAGATGCATGTCGGTCGTTGACCACGCTGACCACACCACGCCGAGAGCACCAGGGCGGTGGACGACGGCGAGGCCTAGGAAGGGAACAACACGGAGGCAGAGAAGACTTGGCCGTTGTTTTTGTTTCCCACGCGGAGGGGAGTACGACTGTATGAGGGTTTACTGGTTCGTCTGCCTTCGCCGGAGAATAACAGCAGTGTGGGTGAGTAGAGGGATGGCTAGGCCAGCGATGGGAGTACGGTGGGCGGTGAGGCATGTGCGGCAGCACAGCCGGCCGCGGGGAGGAGGGAGCAGGCAGTCCTGCCGGCGCTTGTTTGAGCGGCTGGAGCAGGAAGAGCAGAGATTGAAGAAGCACGACGGCCATTGGATGGACATCCAACACTATACAGGCCATCTGTGGAAAGCCTCAAATCTGTGGAAAACAGCATACAACCCATCTGCCATTATTCCAAATAATTTACAACCAATTTGCTAATTCTTACGGGTTTTTTGGAGCCCATATTCTTTATGTTAGCATTACAGCCCATATTGTGGCCACGGTTAAAAAATTATATGAAATTTTGCATATGTCGGTGCGGTCTGAACTGTTTTTAATCTCGAAATTTCGAGTCACATTCAGACTGATTTTAAAAATAAATGTATATCAATATAAAATCCAATAAATTTTCCACGCATAAAAATCAATGCAATTTAAAATCTCGAAATGAAAAAAGATATTTGAAAATAATTGCTGGTTTGATTTGTTTTAAAAATGTACAGCCCATTTCTCATTACTAATAGGCCATTTTCTTGGCCAGCCGAATGAAGCTGTCCTCGTCTTGAAAGATTTGCAGCCCAACAGGCTTGATAAAGCGACTTGACAAATCACAAAAGAACTGGGCTAGCCATTTTCAGAAAGAAAAAAAAACTATTGGGCTGGTCTGTGGTAAACATAAAAAAAAAGGCTGTCTGGAAAGGCCAGAGTGTCCCGCACAGCCCAGTTGACACCCTGCTTCCGTCTCAAAAACAAATTAGATAAATGCCACTCCAATTATGGCGATTCATAAAAATGCCACTGCAATTTCCAAACTTTGAAAAATGCCACTACAATTTTTGCAAACTTTGAAAAACGCCACTGCAGTTTGCAAACTTTGAAAAACGCCACTCCAGACTTCGAAAAATGCCACTAGAAATGACATGAAATGGCATTTTTCAAAGTTTGGAAATTGCAGTGGCATTTCTCGGATACACCGGATTTGGAGTAGCATTTATCAAATTAACCCAAAACAAAAATAACTGGGCGAGCTGCTGGGTCCCTGGTGTCAGCCGCTCGTTGTGCAATTCTCTCGTTTATTGACTACGTTGACAATGGCATGGGACCCAGATGTCAGAAATCCACTAGGAGGAGCCATTTTTTTATTGGCTTGAAATAAGGAGGCACTTGCTTGCGTACTGCCATGACCTTGGCGGGTCCCTGCTGTCATCCTCTCCACGTACAATCTTCTCCTGATTGTGTACGCGTCAACTTGCTAGGCCCACAAGTCAGCCTCTAAACCGTGGAGGACAAATACAACCCATTTTCTCTGTGTACAATACTAGTTAGTCGTGCTTCAAAACTGATCGGCACGCCATTAAAAAAATAAAGGTCGATAACTAATGCGGCACCTCAGGCCAACGCGGCCAGATCGCATTTTGCACGAGAAATTACACACCATGTTTCGTTGACATGTGGTCCCGTTCCAACATATCAGTGTGACGACGACGAGTAGTAGGAGTATTTTCGATCGGACGTGTAGGCCGGGGCACCTCTTCGTGAACCGTGGCAAACTCGCAACCGTCCACCGACTCTTCGCCTTTCCCTCTCGATTTGGAACTGCTGTCGCATGCTCTTCCTCTCCCTCCTCCATTTTCCTTCAAACCTTCACCCTTTCTTCTGCCATTGTTCGATCGTCTTCTCCATGGAGGGAACAGGCCGGAAACGACCCCGTTATTCTTGCCCCGCTCTAAAAGATGACGTGGTGGAGGAACTCATTGATCGGTGCGATGTCATCACCTCGGCTAGCATGGCAGGTTCGTTCAAGCCAATTCTCGACTCAACTAATAACATCATTGCAAGGAACCCAAGAGTCAAGGAGTGGTTTGATCTCCCCTATCTTCTTCGCCGTGACCCTGATGACTGGCGCCGGCACAACGGAGGCCTCGCCTTGTGCAAGTTGATGCCGCTTGATAATGATACATATGATGTTAAGATGCCATCGCTTGAGGGCAAGGCTTGGGAGAGCGCAAATGGAGATTGGGTTGTTTACATTGGGTCCAACTGCGAGTGGGAACTTGTGAATGTGTACACTCGTCACCGGGTTCCACTTCCAAAAATCTCAGCACACTGCCCAGAGGTTGAGCACACCGGTAATGTATGCACGTTCAAATATGATCATGGTGGCTGTCTTCTACGGAAGATAGCAATTTGTCGAGTTCCCAACCGCTCTTGGAATTACAACAACTATCGAGTTGTTGCTATCTTCAACAAGCTTGTTGCTGTCTTTCGTGGTTCGACTCGATGGATATTGCTCAAAAATCAGTTTCTGTACACGGATGAGTACTGTGATGCAATTCAATACGAGGGCCTTGTGTTTGCTTCCACCACTCGTGGCACTGTTTTTGCATGGCATCCTAGTAGTTTCGGTACGTTTGTCTTCCACCGTAATTATAATTGTTTCATCCACATGCATGCAGGTAAGCAAGTTTCACTTTACTAATTAACCTTATTCTTGTGTTTCCAAGGTCCTGTGAACATCCCACCACCTATACTTGAAAAATTTTATAACCAAGGGGGAGATGCCGATGGTGATGATCACGAGCAGCGCCCATATACTCTGTGGATTCTGATGGATCACCTCTTCTTGTGTGTATACAGCCCACTGATGATGTTACTGCTAAGGAAGCAAGTGTCTCCCATGGTCGCACTCTTTGGACCTATTCCAACACCCGTTGCATGGTATTCGGGATGGATACTAGTGTGCTAGCGCCAACTCCTTCTCCCTGGCACAGAATTGATAGTCTTGGAGAAAACTCGGTCTTCCTTGGACAAAACTATCCGATGATGGTGAAAGGCGATCCAACTATTGTTGACACATTTATGAGAAGCAACTGTGTCTATACCTCGGACATTTGGGTGGTTCCCTACCCTGGTACTGATATAGTAGGCCGCTTCAGCCTGGATGATCAGTCCTGCGTTGGTCTCCAGATCGATAACAGATGGCCCGTCCCATAGAATCACTTGTGGTTCAAAGCAAGCGTTTCCAACGCCGCGGAATGGTTGAGTTGAAGTTCATTTCATGGCTTGTTATTTGTTGTGTGGTGAAAACTTTAGTATTTATAATGTATCCTCGTTGTCGATGTGGGTTGATGACCTGTTGTATGTAATAAAATGATATGCCTGTGATAAACTTACTAAATTTATGAATGGCTTTCGAGTCGCTTCTCTGAGTGAGTGGTGCGACGAGAGGCAAAAAAATATTTTCCGAATACATAATTGTATGTGCATTGCAACAGGTTATCAGATGAGGCCAATCAACAATAGTAGTACACTATTTGTACTAGCTTCACATGCTTCGCGCGTCTGGCGGGTGTTTTTACTGTAGCCATATGTTAATGTGTTCGTTGTATGTAACCAGCACCTCGAATCCTCGATACTAGTATACTATATACTCCCTCCTTTCCAGTTTATAAGGCTCAATTCAAAAATCTCACCAACCAAGGTAGATGATGAGTGGTGGAATATTTTTTGTAGTTTGCAAAAGCACCCAATTAATGCTCTTGTTTTCCTCAAAAAATTATGTTTACGAATGCATTAATTGCAATGCATGCATGCATAAAGTGCATGCATTGGTTAGTTTTCTCTTAATACTTGCATGCAATGATTTAATGCACCTTGAAGTCTGAACATGTGACGGGGAACAACCAAATTGAGCCTTATAAAATGGAAAAACTAAAATTTTTGAGATAAGCCCTATAAACCGGAAAGGAGGGAGTAGTAGGAGTAAGTAGTAGGAGTAGTAGGGTGGCATGGGCCAGAACAAGCATTCACGTCCAGGAGTACGACACATGCCACCACCACGACATCCATCTGACACCATATTATTTCTTGGAGTCCGTGCTAGAGCAATCTCTTCAACCTCGTCGTTTCTCTAACTTCAGCCATCGCGCGGCGCGCGAGGTGGGGGTTTGCCGATAGTCGGTTTCCTTAACTGCGGTCCCACTTGTAAGGCCAACTCCAATGCACAACCCCAAATGCACCTTCATTTTGCACGAACTCCAATGATACTTTTAACTAGAAAAGCAAGACCAAAGAAAACAAGAACCACAAGAATACATTTTACTACTCCTGTAAGTTGGATTGGTGCCTTCTCGATGCATTCATTGTTGATCTGCGAAGGCTCGATCTTGCTTCTGTGCTAGCTAAAAGTGATATAACATCTACTAAATTGCGCTCTATCAATATATGGATGTACTCTTCTTCCCAATACAAAAACTTGCATCCATTCTACTCCCTCCCTTGCACAATACATGCCTTCTATTTGTCAAAATATATATGTATCTAGACATGTCTTAGTATATAGGTACATCCATTTTTGGACAAATGGAAGTCAAGTATTTTGGAACGGAGGGAGTACACAATAAAAATTTTAAGTTAGCACAACTAGTCTAATCCGAGAGCAGAACCGAAGATTTGGTCGGGTTCTTCCTCCTTTTGCCAACACGTGGGACATCCAGCATCCAGGTCGTGTCATGAAAGAAAATAGAGTGGTAGTTGAAGCCACGAGATGTGCATCTTGGGTTAAACTATAAACAGAATCTTACTACTCTTGAGTAACTCCAAAAGCAGCCACCGAAGATCTTTATTGGATTTGTTTTTCATCACCACCACGTCGAGGTGAAAGATGTGCAGGTTCAGTGGGTCCTCTTGCGTTTTCACTGACATGTGGGGCCGCATGTGAGCAAACAGACGATGGGCTCCGCGCGTCCGCTGGCTGGTTGAGAAGAGAGATAGAGGAGGGCTGAGCACGGACTGCACGAAATTTGTTCTACGTACCTCGATATAGGCTCGATATAGTGGGGTGGCATGGGCCATAACTAGCATTCACGTCTAGCAGTACGGCACACGCCACCCACACGAGTCCCATCCGACACCAATTTTCTTGGAGTCCATGTTACAACCATATCTTCTCCCTCCTGTTTTCTCAGCCATCACGCAGTGGGCGGGGTGGGGTTTTTTCGATAGTTGGTTTGCTCAACTGCGGTCCCACTTGTAAGTGAAAATGCAACACCGCACGCATTCCCGCTTGAGTGGCATGCCGGACCAACCGTGTGGGGGTGCGACGCGAACACGGAAGGCTTTTCCTTTTGAACTCGTAACTTGTAAATTTTGGTTCTGCTCCATGGCACGACCGATAGATAGAAAATAACGATTTTTCCTAGAGTAATGAGAAGTTTGGTTCTGGCGCCGTTCATGCATGGAGTACATACGAAAATTATGAAGTTGATGCGAAAGGTAAGATAATTACTGTAGTATCATATACTACTACATGGATTTGACGGAAAGATAAAAATACATACGGATCCATCAATGTTCAACGACATCCTCATGCCCTAGTGCGCCGGGTCACCAACTGACGTGTGAGGAGCAGCGGCGTTGGCGGCGAGCTCAACATGCTTCTAAATAGTGCCGTCCAAGGTTGCCCTGCGCTCCAAGAAGGCCAGCGTCCTATCGTCCTCCTCTTGCATGTAGTAGTCCTTGTGGACGATTTGCGCGTAGACGTGGGTGATTATGTCGATGGTGTCTTGCTACGCCAGGCGCTGCGCGGCGAGCGCGACCTCTAGGTGGACATTCTCCAGTGCGACGGCGGGCAGTCGCAGGGCCACCAGTGCATCGAAGAGGTTGTTACCATAGTGGCCGTTGAGGGTGGCGGGCATCGCAGAGCCTAGGCGCGTCGGCTGGAGGCTTACATCAAAGTCGTCCGCAAGCTTCTTGACGATTGTGAACTTGTCGAGGAAACCGACGAGGACCTCGTCGAACAAGGAGATGAAGCTGTCGTCCAAGCGGCCCCTCGCCCTGGCGGCCTCAAGCAATACTACCTGGAGACGTTCCTCGGTGCCGGGCCGCAGGCCGACGTCGTGGACCATCTGGCACAGCCGGCTGATAATCGCGCTCATCGCCTCCATGGGTCTAGCGTAGCTTTGTAACATCCCAAATTTGCAATTTGGAATGTTATACACTAGATCATCATGCATATCATATTTTCATGCATTTTGGTTGATCCTAGAAATTTCACGCAACTCAAGGACCCACGGAGAGAGTTGGAGATTTCGTTATTTTCATAATTGAGAGTTTTCTCAAATTTTGAAAAAGGATCATTTGATTTATTTATTTCATCTTCAATTATTTTTTTCCAATATCAAAAATATAAGAGAGGGAATAAGATGACTTTCCCAAATGTAGCAAAAATGAAGATTTAATGAATAAATCAAATTTTGGTTTTGCCGGAGTTTCGTTTGCTTTTTATTTGGATAGGGAAAAATGCGTGTTTTCAAAAATTGCATTCTAGGTCCGGAGTAAAGTTCATTTTGTTCGGCTCATTCTTAGGAGTCGGGGAAAATTTACTTTAGGAATTTTGGAGTTCGTTTAGATTTTTTTTCTACGCGCGAAACCGATTTAAAAAAAAAGAGCAGCGCCCCGCCTGGGCCAAGGGCCCAGCCGGCCGGCCCAGCCGCCAACCGCCCTGCGCGCCAGCGCCAGCCCCGCCGCCTGCCTTGCGCCGCCCCCTAGGCCGAGTCCTAGTAGGACTCTAGGCCGGGCCCCCCTCCTTTTGCTTGCCCCCTCCCCCAAGAAACCCCCCCTCCTAGTATAAATACCCCCATAACCCCCCCCTCTCCTCCCCAAGCCGCCGCCGCCTATAGCCGCCGCCGCCGCCCTTGGCCGCCGCTGCCTAGCGCCGCCGCCGCCGCCCTTGCCCCACCGCCGCCGGAGCCCTCGTCGAAACCTCGCCGGAGGTAGCCGCGCAACCCCTCGCCTCGGTTCGGTTTTCCTTAAAAGAACCATTCCGTTTCTTTTCCGTTTTCTTTTTCGGTTTTTGTTTCGGTCTTTTCCGAAACCCTAGATTGGTTTTTGTTCTTCTTTCGAACCGTTCGTCTCAACGAACGTGATCACCGATTATTCCCGGTTAACGATGCCCGTTCGTTTAACCGTTCATCTCTTTCTTTTCGTCGGTTTTATTCCGCGATCGTGATCTCAGATCCGATTTTCGTTCTAGTCTTTCTTCTCGCTCGTTTATCGGAATCAGGTGATTCAAGTGCCTGGAGTTTCGTTTCGAAACTGCCGTTCCGACTAATCAACTTAAACAAGTTTTTGCCACGGTAAAATTTGACCTAGTTTCAACTTGCTAGAACCGAGTTGTTTTCTTCCGCCGTTTGTTTTCCGTTTCTTTGTTCGGTTCGTTCTTTCTTTGCAACCGGAGTTCTTAAGTTGAACTTTCTGGTTCGTTCTCTTGTTCGAGTTTTACCTATGCATTAGATGAGTACTTATTGTGTGCTTGTTGTTTGTCTGCGATAGATCACCCGGATTGCGCCGCTTGTTACTTCGAATCCCTAGGTCTCGCGGATCATCAGCAAGGCAAGTAACACTTTGATCATACCTTTTCTACAACCCATGTTTTATTGCATTAGATCAATCCTCTCACAATGCATGATTAGGATCAAATTAAATTGTGGGATGGGAAGTAGATGAGGTAGTACCTATTACCTGTATTATTATGAAACCTTTGGGAGTTACTTCTACGTTTGCTTATTATGCCATGCTATGCTAGTAGACGTGGATTGGGTGAGTGATATCCATGACAGATGTGAGTTGATAATTTTAATGGTTTATCTAAGGTGGCAACTTAAACACACATCTGGGTGGATTGAGGCACCTGATGTCTATCAGGACTTGCCTGTTTTATTTTGGACCGCCACCCAGGCTCAAAGGGATCATAAGATCATTCATGCTAGAAACTTCCGTGTGCAGCCACATGCTACTATGGGCTCTGGCATAGTTGACTAAGTTGTGCGAACTCTTACGGGGTGGACTAGCAGATGTAGGGGTTGTAGGTGGTACGGTCTACCCCACATGTAAGGGGCTAGCGCTTCTGAAAGATTATGTCTCGGTCATCCGTTTCTCAAACACCATGTAGTGCGAGAAAACAAATGGAGGCGATCGAGTCATGTGGGGAAAAGTGCGCAAACCTCTGCAGAGTGTACAAACTAATCATGATTAGCCGTGTCCCCGGTTATGGACAACTTGAGTATCTAGTACTTGAATATCATGTGAATCTCATCACGTTACTTCTAATTAATGTTGTTGGGTTTTAATTGTTCACTTAATTGGGATCGGAATGCTGTCAACCATTCTCGATGTTTAACAACTACCATGATAGTTAAATAAATTTATTCCTTTGCAGTAGGGAAAAACTGGCTTTACACAAAACTATAACCATAGAGCTTTCCACCAGCCATATATGCATATAGTATAGCTGTTTCATTCCATTACTCTCTATGTGTTACATTGCCAGCATATTCCATGTGCTGACCCGTTTTTGGGCTGCAACTTCTCATGTTGCAGACTTTTCAGACGACGAGTAAGGTGCTTTTAGGTCGTGGTTCTATACTCAGTGATGCCGTTGGAGTTGATGGACCCATTTATCTTCCGAGTCTTCCGCTGTTATCGTTATTAGATGGCCTTAAGCCATATTTATTGTAACAAGTTCTCTTTGAGACAACGATATAATAAGTGTGTGATTGCCACTCTGCTATAAATCCTTCGATGTACTGTGTGGTGTCAGCATTACTGATCCAGGGATGACACCTGAGCACAGAGCACTTGATCCATTCGGGTCGGGTCACCACAGAGATGGTATCAGAGCACACGCTGACTGTAGGACACGACCACTAAGTTAAAGCCATAGATCACCATTCTCTTCTCATTTTCTAACTCCTCATCTTTTCTACTCTTTTAGGATGACGAACGCGAAGATTAAGTACGCTCAACTGGATGAAGGCACACCTTTTGGATTTCACCTGAAGGAAGTCACCAAGTACCTGAACATTGGATTACCAAGCTTCACGGGAACCTTCAACGCCACTCTGCCTGAAGAGGAGCGCTGGAAGATTCAAGCTCACATTTCGGGAAGGACATTCGCGCCAATCACGAAGCCTATAGATAGTGTTTTCAATGCACCAACCTGGAGTCTGGGAAGGAGCATGGCAGCTCATATCACCATGGGACACATTGGAGAAGTTTATCAAGAAGACCTCAAGGACACTATCTACCAGATTTGCGGACGCCGAGATGAACAATGGGAGTTAGTCAGCACCAAGAAGGATAGATCCATTGCATCTTTCATCCAGGAGTTAAACCAGCACATTCGACGCCACGAGAACCAGATGTGCAATGATATGATAGAGTTGAAGAATGCAAAGGCAAGGATCATCGAGTTAGAAGGAGAACTGAAGTCTACACGCAAGGACTACATGGACGAGATCGTAGCTCTAGCGAGACACAATGGCGATCTTAAGCAGGTGATTGAAGAACTCAAGAGGAAGTTAGCATCAAAGGAGGAGGACGAGTACGTCGCATGTCCGGACAACTACATCATCATCGACGACACCGATTCGGATCCAAGTGAACCCGACTTTGAAGACGAAGCTGGAGCAGATATCATGGAGTCTTCCACCGGTTCAAATTTCTAGATGACCACCAGATAGTAGTAGTATTCCCCCATGTAAATATTATAGTTCGAGCACTTTTGTGATAGTTTAGACCGATTGTAAGCCCTTGTTTGATTGAATGAAGTGATTTTGTGTGCATTTGCTCATGTGCATTGGGGTAGTGGTTTCCCTTTAGACCTCACTCTATTCTTAATTCTCGTTTTTTCTAAACCCTCAGATGCCTCCGAGACATGACATTGGATTCCCACCGGAGCTCACTCAGTTGATCCAGCAGCAGAATCAATTGATGCAGATGTTAGTCTAGAACCAACAGAACAACAACAACCCACCACCACCACCACCACCTGTTGACCACTTAGCCCGTTTCCTTAGGCTGAATCCGCCGGTGTTTTCCAGTAGCACCGAGCCAATAGTAGCAAACGATTGGCTCCGCAAGATAGGAAGGGAGTTGACCACTGCAGGATGCACGGATGGTGAGAAAGTGAAGTTTGCCGCTCACCAGCTTGACGGACCCGCGGCAGCATGGTGGGAGAATTTCACAGCCACTTACCCAGTTGACACTGTCACATGGGATCAGTTTCAGCAAGCTTTCCGCACTGCCCATGTTTCAGCAGGAGCTATGGCCATGAAGAAGCGTGAGTTTCGCAACTTACGCCAAGGAGGAAGGACAGTTGGCCAGTACGTTGATGATTTCAGCAAGTTAGCACGTTATGCCCCAGATGACGTTGCTACGGATGCAGCTAAGCAGGAGAAGTTTCTGGAAGGACTGAATGATGAACTAAGCATGAAATTGATGGTAGCAAGTTTCAACAACTACCAGGAGTTGGTAGATCGTGCCATCATGATTGAAGGGAAGCAACATCAGATTGAGAACCGCAAGAGGAAATATGGACAGGGGAAGTATAACTCTGGAGCCCAGCAGAAGCCCCGTTTTACCCCTAACCCGGGATTTCAGTTTCAGCATACCCATGGAGGAGGTAGTTCGCACAACCATAATGGCCACAAGAATGGTAATGGGAATGGAGGAAGCAACGGCCAGAACCGGACCACCCCATCGACCCCAACCAAGAGAGACCTGAGTCAAGTCACCTGTTTCAAGTGTTCCAAGACCGGACATTATGCCAATGAATGTCTCGAAGGCCAGAATGGAAATGGCAATGGAAGCTCTGGGAAAAAGCCGAACCCTTTCAATAGGGGACAGGTGAACCACGTTAATGTGGAGGAGGTTGAAGATCAGCCTGATGCAGTAATTGGTAAGTTTCTGGTTAAGTCATTTACCGCACTCTTTCTTTTTGATACTGGTGCATCGCATTCATACATATCAAGGGGATTTGTGGATAAATATAACCTGCCAACCCAAGCCCTTAGGTCACCCATGTTAGTAAGCTCACCAGGAGCGGAGTTTATGGCTAGACGATGGTGTGATCGGTTACCATTAAGGATTGGTAACTATGTGTTTCCCTCAGACCTAATAGTATTGGAATCTCAAGGATTGGATGTGATATTAGGCATGGATTGGTTGTCGATGTATGGAGGAAACATCGATTGCGCTAGTAAGTCAATTTTGCTTACCACACCAGAAGGAAGAAGGATCAAGTATGTATCCCGGCATGTGCCAAACAGGACACAAGTAAACTGCCTAACAGGAGTTGTGCAAGAAGAAGTACCAGTGGTAAAGGATTTTCCTGATGTATTTCCTGAGGAATTACCAGGCATGCCACCGGATAGAGACATTGAGTTTTTGATTGAGTTATTGCCAGGTACAGGCCCAATATCGAAGCGACCGTACCGGATGCCAGCAAAGGATTTGGTGGAAATTAAGAATCAGATTAAGGAGTTATTGGATAAAGGTTACATTTGCCCAAGTTCTTCGCCTTGGGGATCACCCGTACTTCTAGTGGAAAAGAAGGATGGATCATTAAGGATGGTTGTAGATTATCGGGGATTGAATGAAGTAACCATCAAGAACAAGTACCCACTGCCAATGATCAACGATCTGTTTGATCGATTGCAAGGAGCTAAAGTGTTTTCCAAGATCGATTTGCGATCAGGGTACCATCAGTTGAAGATTCGGGAGCAGGACATACCTAAGACAACATTCACCACGAGATATGGACTGTATGAGTATACCGTTATGTCATTTGGATTGACTAACGCACCTGCCTATTTTATGAACCTGATGAACAAAGTGTTTATGGAGTTTTTGGATAAGTTCGTCGTAGTGCTCATTGATGACATCCTGGTTTATTCAAAGAATGAAGAGGAGCATAAGGAACATTTGCGTTTGGTTTTGGAGAAGCTAAGGGAACATCAGTTATACGCCAAATTCAGCAAATGTGAGTTTTGTTTGAAGGAAGTTGGATTCCTCGGACACGTTATATCCGGAGAAGGTATAGCAGTTGACCCCACTAAGGTTGAGACCGTAACTGAATGGGAATCACCAACGACAGTTGGAGAGATCCGGAGTTTTCTTGGACTCGCAGGATACTACCGTAGATTCATTGAGAACTTTTCAAAGATTGCAAAGCCTATGACTGAATTGTTGAAGAAGGATACTAAGTTCAAATGGACTGAGGAGTGTGAGGCTAGTTTCCAGGAATTGAAGAAACGCTTGGTTACCTCACCAGTATTGATTTTGCCAGATCAGACCAAGGATTATGAGGTGTATTGCGACGCTTCACGTCGAGGACTTGGAGCAGTGCTTATGCAGGAAGGAAGAGTTGTTTCGTATGCTTCACGGCAACTGAAGCCTCATGAGTTGAATTATGCCACGCATGATTTGGAGTTAGCAGCTGTAGTGCATGCATTGAAAACGTGGAGACATTTCCTCATTGGAAATCATTGTGAGGTGTACACGGATCATAAGAGTTTGAAGTACATTTTCACGCAGAAGGAGTTGAATCTCAGACAAAGGAGATGGTTGGAGCTCATCAAGGATTATGACATGAGATTGCATTACCATCCCGGAAAAGCTAATGTAGTAGCTGATGCATTGAGCCGTAAGAGCCATGTCAACACCCTAGTGACGGGAGAAGTACCAAAGGAGTTAGCAGAAAACCTTCGTGAGCTATGTTTGGAAATAGTTCCGAGAGGCTATGTAGCAGCATTGGAGATTCAGTCAACATTGATGGATAAAATCAGAGAAGCTCAGAAATCTGACAAGGAGATTGCCGCTATAAAAGAGAAATTGAGCGAAGGAAAAGCAAAGGGATTTCGTGAGGATGAGCACGATACCCTATGGTTTGAGGACCGTGTTTATGTGCCAAATGACCCGGAGATCAGGAAGTTGATTTTGCAAGAGGCACATGATTCACCGTATTCAATTCACCCAGGGAATATTAAGATGTATTTGGATTTGAAGGAAACATTCTGGTGGACCGGAATGAAGAAGGATATTGCAGCATATGTAGCAGTTTGTGACGTATGTCAGAGAGTAAAGGCAGAGCATCAGAAGCCAGCAGGATTGTTACAACCATTGCCGATACCCGAATGGAAGTGGAATAAGATAGGCATGTATTTTATCACAGGACTACCCAGGACGAAAGTAGGATATGACTCGATATGGGTAGTAGTTGATCATTTGACGAAGGTAGCACATTTCATTCCAGTTAAGACCACTTACATCAGCGCTAAGTTGGCGAAGATATACATGACTAGGATCATTTGTTTGCATGGAGTTCCGAGGAGTATCGTATCAGATAGAGGAACCCAATTTACCTCAAAGTTTTGGAATCAGTTGCATGAAACTTTAGGAACCAAACTAGAGTTCAGCACAGCTTTTCATCCGCAGACAGATGGACAGACCGAGAGAGTCAATTAGATTTTGGAAGATATGCTGAGAGCTTGTGCACTAGATTATGGATCTAGTTGGGACGATAACTTGCCGTATGCGGAGTTTTCTTATAACAACAGTTACCAAACCAGTTTGAAGATGGCACCTTTCGAAGCTTTATACGGAAGAAGGTGCAGGACACCGTTGTCATGGGACGAAGTTGGAGACCGTCAATTCTTTGGACCTGATTTGATTAAGGATTCTGAACGGAAAGTTAAGTTGATTCGCGATAGGCTCAAGGTAGCCCAATCCAGGCAGAAGAGCTACGCAGATTCTAAACGCAAGGAGACAGTTTACGAAACCGGAGACAGAGTTTATCTTCGAGTATCCCCACTTCGAGGAGTTAAGCGCTTTGGAGTTGAGGGAAAGTTAGCACCGCGTTTCGTTGGACCGTATAAGATCTTGCAACGTATGGGAGAAGTCGCTTATAAGTTGGAATTACCAGAGGGACTGTCAGGAGTTCATGATGTATTCCATGTTTCTCAGCTGAAGAAATGTCATGCCAAGATGGCAGAGGTGCCATTAAGAGATACCGTGCCACTCGAAGCGATTCAGTTGAAGGACGACTTAACATATGAGGAGAAGCCAGTCAAGATTCTCGATTATGCCAGTAGAGTTACTAGCAGCAAGGTTATCAAGTTTTGCTAAGTTCAGTGGAACCACCACTCAGAGGATGAAGCCAACTGGGAAAGAGAAGAAGATTTGCTCAAGGACCACCCTCACCTATTTTCTAGCCAACCCGAATCTCGAGGGCGAGATTCATCTTAAGGGGGGTAGGTTTGTAACATCCCAAATTTGCAATTTGGAATGTTATACACTAGATCATCATGCATATCATATTTTCATGCATTTTGGTTGATCCTAGAAATTTCACGCAACTCAAGGACCCACAGAGAGAGTTGGAGATTTCGTTATTTTCATAATTGAGAGTTTTCTCAAATTTTGAAAAAAAAGGATCATTTGATTTATTCATTTCATCTTCAATTATTATTTTTCCAATATCAAAAATATAAGAGAGGGAATAAGATGGCTTTCCCAAATGTAGGAAAAATGAAGATTTAATGAATAAATCAAATTTTGGTTTTGCCGGAGTTTTGTTTGCTTTTTATTTGGATAGGGAAAAATGCGTGTTTTCAAAAATTGCATTCTAGGTCCGGAGTAAAGTTCATTTTGTTCGGCTCATTCTTAGGAGTCGGGGAAAATTTACTTTAGGAATTTTGGAGTTCGTTTAGATTTTCTTTCTTTTATTTTTTTTCTGCGCGCGAAACCGATTTAAAAAAAAGAGCAGCGCCCCGCCTGGGCCAAGGGCCCAGCCGCCAGCCGCCCTGCGCGCCAGCGCCAGCCCCGCCGCCTGCCTTGCGCCGCCCCCTAGGCCGAGTCCTAGTAGGACTCTAGGCCGGGCCCCCCTCCTTTTGCTTGCCCCCTCCCCCAAGAAACCCCCCCTCCTAGTATAAATACCCCCATAACCCCCCCCCTCTCCTCCCCAAGCAGCCGCCGCCTATAGCCGCCGCCGCCTATAGCCGCCGCCGCCGCCCTTGCCCCGCCGCTGCCGGAGCCCTCGTCGGAACCTCGCCGGAGGTAGCCGCGCAACCCCTCGCCTCGGTTCGGTTTTTCTTGAAAGGACCGTTCCGTTTCTTTTCCGGTTTTTGTTTCGGTCTTTTCCGAAACCCTAGATCGGTTTTTGTTCTTCTTTCGGACCGTTCGTCTCAACGGATGTGATCACCGATTATTCCCGGTTAACGACGCCCGTTCGTTTAACCATTCATCTCTTTCTTTTCGTCGGTTTTATTCCGCGATCGTGATCTCAGATCCGATTTTCGTTCTAGTCTTTCTTCTCGCTCGTTTATCGGAGTCAGGTGATTCAAGCGCCTGGAGTTTCGTTTCGAAACCGCCGTTCTGACTAATCAACTTAAACAAGTTTTTGCCACGGTAAAATTTGACCTAGTTTCAACTTGCTAGAACCGAGTTGTTTTCTTCCGCCGTTTGTTTTCCGTTTCTTTGTTCGGTTCATTCTTTCTTTGCAACCGGAGTTCTTAAGTTGAACTTTCTGGTTCGTTCTCTTGTTCGAGTTTTACCTATGCATTAGATGAGTACTTATTGTGTGCTTGTTGTTTGTCTGCGATAGATCACCCGGATTGCGCCGCTTGTTACTTCGAATCCCTAGGTCTCGCGGATCATCAGCAAGGCAAGTAACACTTTGATCATACCTTTTCTACAACCCATGTTTTATTGCATTAGATCAATCCTCTCACAATGCATGATTAGGATCAAATTAAATTGTGGGATGGGAAGTAGATGAGGTAGTACCTATTACCTGTATTATTATGAAACCTTTGGGAGTTACTTCTACGTTTGCTTATTATGCCATGCTATGCTAGTAGACGTGGATTGGGTGAGTGATATCCATGACAGATGTGAGTTGATAATTTTAATGGTTTATCTAAGGTGGCAACTTAAGCACACATCTGGGTGGATTGAGGCACCTGATGTCTATCAGGACTTGCCTTTTTTATTTTGGACCGCCACCCAGGCTCAAAGGGATCATAAGATCATTCATGCTAGAAACTTCCGTGTGCAGCCACATGCTACTATGGGCTCTGGCATAGTTGACTAAGTTGTGCGAACTCTTACGGGGTGGACTAGCAGATGTAGGGGTTGTAGGTGGTACGGTCTACCCCACATGTAAGGTGCTAGCGCTTCTGAAAGATTATGTCTCGGTCATCCGTTTCTCAAACACCATGTAGTGCGAGAAAACAAACGGAGGTGATCGAGTCATGTGGGGAAAAGTGCGCAAACCTCTGCAGAGTGTACAAACTAATCATGATTAGCCGTGTCCCCGGTTATGGACAACTTGAGTATCTAGTATTTGAATATCATGTGAATCTCATCACGTTACTTCTAATTAATGTGGTTGGGTTTTAATTGTTCACTTAATTGGGATCGGAATGCTGTCAACCATTCTCGATGTTTAACAACTACCATGATAGTTAAATAAATTTATTCCTTTGCAGTAGGGAAAAACTGGCTTTATGCAAAACTGTAACCATAGAGCTTTCCACCAGCCATATATGCATATAGTATAGCTGTTTCATTCCATTACTCTCTATGTGTTACATTGCCAGCATATTCCATGTGCTGACCCGTTTTCGGGCTGCAACTTCTCATGTTGTAGACTTTTCAGACGACGAGTAAGGTGCTTTTAGGTCGTGGTTCTATACTCAGTGATGCCGTTGGAGTTGATGGACCCATTTATCTTCCGAGTCTTCCGCTGTTATCGTTATTAGATGGCCTTAAGCCATATTTATTGTAATAAGTTCTCTTTGAGACAACGATATAATAAGTGTGTGATTGCCACTCTGCTATAAATCCTTCGATGTACTGTGTGGTGTCAGCATTACTGATCCAGGGATGACACCTGAGCACAGAGCACTTGATCCATTCGGGTCGGGTCGCCACAAGCTTCTAGTCAACTGATCTTGCGATTCGAGTGATCACTCAGCCCTTGGTTAGCGTGCATAGGTGCGTAGGATTTCGTACTACTCCTCGGCCCTCTACTGCACCTGCCTTTGGCTGTATGATAGGTGGGCCAGCCACCCCCTGGGGCCACGTGTCATTCACCCAAAGGCAGTTGCCGTAAGTCAATGAAGCTGTGTGCCCCTCCGTGCCTGTGTAGTATAGTCATCTCACCGGACCTCTAGTTGGGGCCAAACCAGAGAAGTTTGATGTTTACTGGTTTATTGGCCCCCTTTGCATTTTGCACCAAGTTTTGACCTTTGATTTAACTAATAAAATGTTAATGCATGTAAACAAAAATGTTGTGTAAGTCACCTTACGAAAACCAAATAATCCCAAAATACTTAGGCACGGTGCATTAAATCCCTCCTTGTTTCTTATTTCGTGACATATCAACCAATGAGAGATGTGGGTCGTGCATGCTTTCAATGACTTGAGACTACCAAACATGACATGCAGTGTTTAGTTCATTGCATGTAATCCTATTAGTACTCTAGTTAGGAGTAGCAAAAAAACATTAAGTTCTCTCGCTGATAGGAATAAAACACCATGTATTTATTTAAAGAGGGAGTAGTACATTTTTGGTGACATGCATTAATAGATATTGCTAGTCAAATACTAAAATCCAGATGAACGTGGTAGTACTCCTAAATCTAGATGGTGGTGCTACTAGTACTAGTAGTAGTACTACCAATGTAGTTGTAGGAGTACTAGCATTGTACTACCCGTTGGTCAAATTATTACGTGCTGCTCCTCACAGTGAAGTGACAAGACCCTGCGCCGGAGATGACACCTGAGTATAGGCGACGTGTTCGGCATACCATAGTCAGCCTCACCATCTGCAGTCACTATCATCATGGCTGTAGAGCTAGCCTGCTTACAACTAGCCATGTTCGACATAATTTCCCGTGCGTAGATGCCTGTGCATTGCACGGAACACCAAGATTGGGGGTGGACGGCTCTGGCAGCGGCCATCGTGCCAGATTTTTCCACGGCCTTCTACTCCTAGATGTGGTGGGGAGGAGATGAGGCTGATTGTGAGAGACAAGGAGTTGTTTGTAAATAGGGAACAAGTGCGGGCATCTTTTTCAAAAATGGAGAAGCTTGGTTTGTATGTGTCAGATCTAGATCCGATGGCTATTGGTGAAAGATGGGAGGCACAACATCATCACCAACTCAGGACCTGTTTGATTCGCATGATTTATGAAAATGCAGGAATAGGACACGACAATATTGCAAGTTTCAAACTGATATTACAAATGTTAGGAGTAATGCTGCACCTACGAAGAGGGAATTACTAGGAAGTTTACGTAAGAACTTTCGTTACTTTAGGTGGATGCATCATTATCGTACAAACTAAAATCCACCGCCCTGACAAGTCACTAATGGGCAAATAAGTTTTCAAGTCTCTGGCCACTTGATGTTCAAAAACAAATTCAGCTTCTGTGGAGACTTTGTCATTTAGGCTTAGACTCTTGCGGTGATCAGCACGCCATTCATTGTTGCGCCAGAGAACGCCAAACCTCATTACCTTGAGCACACTTGCCTCCAAAACAAAGAACCTGGCCAATTTAATCTCAGATGTGTTGCCTCGGTAGTCGATCAAATCAATTTCTGTAAGATGGAGATCAAGGCATTCGATGAGATTGTTATAGTGCAGCACATTTTTCACTTTCGGGTTTTTTTATTTGCAAAAGAAGAGAACATATTAGAGCAGCTGGCTGCATAAGATTGCCGTGTCATCAAGAGGTACCAATATCATTCGCTCATATGATAGGGTTGGCTGGCTAGTGATATTTTTCACTCACTCTCTCTCTCTCTCTCTCTCTCTCTTTCTGTTTCCTCTCATTTAACTAGGAGCACGTGAAGAGCTTGGGCATTTGTTGCCTTCCACTATGTGGCCGATGCCATATTTCGCAAAAGTATGCCACATAACACGCATGGATGTCAAATCAAAAGATTTTGGCACCGCTCTCACGATGTGAGAGAGTTGGCACCACTGTGCACACAGACCCACATGTATAAACAAATCAATCAAACCAACTACAGCAGCCTCTCACTCTCCCAAACAAGTGTTTTTTATTGCCTCGGTCCTCTCTCTCTCCGACGCAATGTTTTTTCATTGCGTGAGTTAATTTGGCATCGGAGCAAAGTAGGTGATCCATATTGGGACACCAGGTGAGCAATGGAGGGGCATCGATGCCAAATGCATCACAAGTGAATTTGGCACATGTTTTGGCCTACATAGCCCACTTTCGTAATACTACCTCGTATTTAGTATAAAATTTTGACCATAGATTTACCTAAGAAAATGCCAATGCATGTCACTAAAAATTACACCATTTGAAATTATGTTCAAATACGAATCCAACAATATAGTTCTTAGTGACATGCATTAACATTTTGTTAGTTAAATCTATGGTCAAATTTTGATACTACAAAATTGGAAGAGTAAACCAGGACGGAGGTAGTACTTTCTCTTAGGGTAACCATAGAGTTACTGGAGTAGTCTAAGTTACTTTCCACTATGACTAGCCTAGGCTACTATAGTAGTACAGCATAAAAACGATGCAGGTGATCACGTGAGAAAAAAAAAATACTAAAACCATTTCTTTCGGTGCAGTGCGTAGATGCAGTTTTGAACACTACACTTGTCATCGTAATTTGGGAAAATTACGAAAAAATTGAGCTACAATGTGATTACCGTTTACTTATAGGAAAGAAGTTTCACCTCGATGAGTAGCTTCTCCGTGCACGGAAAGCATGTAAGGAATCCAACAACTTGGTCCAGATTGGGGCCGATAGATTTTAGTGCTAAGATCTTCACTGTGCGCATGGACTGGGTCAAGCTTGTGGGAATCATTTTCTGGAAGACGGTCGTAAATACATCAAGAAGAAATTTAAAAATGTGAATTTCAAGAAGACGGAGAAGAAGATGAGTGTTGTACCTGAACGATTACGGATCCAATAAAGAGTTCGGAGAATTTGGCAGACAAGTACACCAACGCTGTCAATTTCGGCGCATCAATGACCCTGATTTTTGTTGGACCTTCTAGATCCGATACAAGCAATCTCTCAAGGAAAGGCGCATTCCTAATGACCATAACGTGGAACAGCTGGAGTGATCTCTTCCCAATTGATGTCTTGTTGCGGGGCCAGCAAGACACATAAATCCATCAAAGATTTGTCGAGGCAATGTGGAGGCTAATGAACCCATGGATCTGCTCAAGACGAAGGTACTCGAGCACAGTACAGCTGCGGAGCAGGTGCTCCATAGCCTTCTTTGAGATGAAAACGTCGAAGAGGTCGAGCTGCTTGAGTTGAGGGAGAAGAAGAGCTGGCGCGGCATTAATCTGGGGAAGATAGCAGGAGCTAAAGCTGGCGCGGCGCAGCGTTGGCGTGAGGCGGAGCGCGGACGGCGGCAGAGAGCGACATCGTCCAGCTTCAAAGCTGAGCTCCTCAAGCTGATCTAGGGCGGGGGATAAGAACCACTCGTCGAACTTGGATTGGACCTTGTAGTTGGTACTGAACATGCGGATGTCAAGGCGTTTGGCTGGCCCAGGGTGCGATGAAAGGATCTTGGAGACTGCGGCCATGCGTTTGCAATCCCCGTCGCAGAGGCAGCTATCGACGGTGAGGTTGAGGGGGACACAGCGCCAGAGGGGGCGCCACCGCCGGGAGAGCAAGGCGGTCCGCATGACAGATTTGGTGGGGAGGAGGCCGATGATGACGAGCAGCGTGTCGTCGGGGAGGCTGCTGATGGAGTCCAAACTCGCCAGATGCAGTTTTGGCTCGAGCCGCCTCCGCTTGTTGGCTGCCTCGCCATCCATCTCAACCGGCGGCGACCCCGGTGTACACGTGTGCTGGTGTGTGTTGTGTGCTGGGTGTGCGCGAGTGCGTCCTTCTATGCATGCCGCCGCGCAGTGGTGAATTGTGCGCGAGTGCGTCCTTCGCGCACAAGAAGTTTGTCCTCAATGCGCCCTCAATTTACTAGCGCGCGGGGTGCTACCCCGAGTGGTTTCAACTTTTTTTACTTCACCGCGTGTCAGATGGGCCTCTAGTTTACTTATTTTCACCCACTGCCACATGGGCCAGCACACGAAGATACAGAACACGAGCTGACAAGGCAGCATGTGGATTGGTTGACCGGTAAACTAAACAATATATGGAGCTATACGCTGACACAATGAGTGTATAATCCATTGGTATAGAGAGTTCGAGTGAGAGGGGAGGCCCGTGAGAGATAGCAGAGAGAGAGAAAGAGCTACTCCCTCTGTTCGATAATGTAGTTCCAACATTTTTTTAAGTCAAACTTTTGAAACTTTGACCAAGTTTATAAAGAAATTACTTATATCTACAATACCAAAGATAAATGATAGTATGAAGTAAATACATGTTGTGATGAATCTAATGATCGTTCCAGATGTAAATGTTTTTCTCCACATATACCTGGTCAAACATTTCTGAGGTTTGACTTTTCAAAACATCCATATGCTTATGGACGTGACAGAGTCCCTAACAAGAGAGAGAGAGAGTGAAAAAAGTGTGTGTGCGTGTGTGAAAGAGACATGGACAACACACGATAAAAGTAGAGAAAAAGCGTGCGTGTCTTATGCAAACATATCACACATGCATCTTCGACAACGGAGGCAAGGTGAGGAGATAGTGTGTGGTTGTTTGGAACCGAGAGAGCAAGACCCCTAGCACGTGGCCAAGAGGGGTCTGACAAACAAGGGAGAGAGGTCGAGAGATACATACGGAGAAAATGCAGACATGGGGAGGAGAGAGTGTATGTTTGTCATAGAGAGATCCCCTGGAGATCGTGATGGGACTACATGGGTGGGAGATTGAGTGATAAGGTCTGTGCGCGATAGAAGATGCCCCGAGAGATATCGAGATAGACGTATGGATGGAAGGAGACAATACGTGTGTTCCTGTTGGCTAGTAAGAGATAATCATACTTAGGAGGGGGAGTGCTTGCGCCTATGATGGATTGAGGGATTATGGTACTTAGGGGGGTGCGTGTCACATGGAGAGAGAACAAGGGCGGAGAGTGTTGGATGGGTCTATAGGTATAGCACGAGCGAGACATGTGTATGTGTGAACCGGGAGATATAAGGCCAGTTTGGCTTGCGTCCTAAGTATCTTTTTCCTGGCCTTGGGTTGTGGCTGGATTTCATGCATGCTTGTTTGGTTGCTACCCTGTGAAAAAGAAAGCCCGCCTGGCCTGGGTTCCCTTGCACTTTAATTAGCCTGACTGAACTCCAGACACTGCAAGGAGCCTGGCCCAGGTAACCGATTTTGAACGCCTGGTCATGCCTGGTCGTGTGGCCACGAGGCTAACAGCAACATGGATGGATATTAGCAATTAACAATTGATGCATGGATTGATTGATGGGACGTTGATGCTTTGCCTGGCCCAGGCATGAACCAAATACTTCAGCACCACACAAGCCTGGCCAGGCAGAAATATTTTACATCTCACGTCCACACCAGGCAGTACCGGCCATCAAGGCATGAGGGTTAGGTCACGAACCAAACTGACTAATAAAGTTTGAGAGAGATTGAGGAGCCCCGATAAGGCTGAGTGGTGCGTTAGATAGTTGAGAGGGGGAAAGAGATATTCCATCCGCTCGATAATGCAGTGCATGTAAATTTTTTAGAAGTCAAACTTTGATCAGGTTTACGCAAATGTTATTTATATCTACAATACCAAAGATACATCATACAAAACTACATCTCATGGTGAATCTAATTTTATATGTTTGCTGTACTAGATGTAATTCTTTTTCTCCACGTACATGGTCAAACTTTGTGATGTTTGACTTTTCAATAAATCTATATGCTATGGACCGAGGAGAGTGCCTCAGTCGAGACAGATCAAGTGCGTGTGAAGGAGAATGAGTAAGTGTGCAAAAAGAGTATGTGTGTGAAAGAGAAAGTGACAACAAATGATAAATTAGAGATAGAGTGTGTTTTTTCGTTTCTTATGCGAACATATCACGCATGCGTCTCCGAGATGGAAAAGCGAGGCGAGGAGATACACGAAGATAGCTAGTGTGTGATTGTTTGCAACGGAGAGAGACACCCCTATAGCACATGTCCAATAGAGGTGTGGCCAACAAGGAACAAAGGTCGAGAGGGACACATGGATGGCATGGACGCATGGGGAGGGAGAGAGGGTGTGTTTGTGATAGAGAGATCCCGTCGAGATCGTGAGGGGACTATATGGGTGGGAGATCGAGGGAGTGCGTGCGCGATAGAAAGATGCCCCGAGAGAAATCGAGATAGACCATGCACATGTTTGTGATGGAGACTAAGATTAGCTAGTCATATACATATAGGGGGGACTGCGTGTGCCTACAATTGAGTGAGAGACCATCATACTTGGCTAGCTGGGCATGAGATTGTGTGTGTGCGCATGTGAGATGGAGAGAGAACGAGGGGGAGAGATAGAGTTTTAGATGGGCCTATCAAGTGCGAGTGAGATATGCATGTGTATGTGTGACCCAGGTGGATGGAGAGTTTGAGAGAGGGGGGAAGAGCTCCGAGACGACATAGTGGTGCGTGAGAGAGTTACAGGAAAAGAGCCAAGGAATATGTGTGCATACGATGAGTGCACCCAAGATATGTAGCTTGGACTAGCTAGAGTATCATACATAGTGTGCGAGAGAGACCTATAGATGGTGTATATATGCATGCGAACTAGAAAGACCCCCCGACACACACACACAAAGAGAGAGAAAGAGATGGAGAGAAAGGGAGAGGGACAAACAAGGTTTTTGTGTCGGATGCGTGTGACAGAATTGAAGATTGTCGGCGAGAGAGAGAGAGAGAGCAGTAGTCCGGGAGAGGGGGAGGTCGCGTTTTATGCATTAAAGACTGATATAAACCATGTTTCGATATAAACTTGCATTCAAATATTTAAATTGGAGAACATGTTGTCTGCAATCCACACATGAATGGATATATGTGTATATCAAACAAGTTCATTAATTTGACTTTCAACATGTTCATGGAGTACTATAATACTGTACAACATGCTACTCGATTGAGGTGTTCAATTTTGGATTTAGTTCACTATTTTGACCTACTGAACGAGCTATTTCATTGAATCGAGATATTTCATTTTGGGTTTGATTCGCGCTTTTGAGTGGGTCAACTATTTGTCATATAGTAAATCGCTAGCAACGAGCATGTAAAAGCACATTACTCCCGAGCATCATCTCTCCATCTAAAAAAGAAGTGGCAAGCTAATATTTCAAAATTTGATCCGAATCGACTTGGTAAGGTAGATGTGGATGCTCGTTCTCCCAAAATTTGAGCGAACCGTTAAACATCCTCTCTGCTCGGTGGAATTCGCCCGAGCAAATAAATGGGAGACGCGAAATTACCGTCCTATGTGGGACACGCATGAATTGGCCCGTTGTACATCGAGGGTAGGTTCGTAACTTCATCCAAGCGCGCCTTCTCCTCGGCCGAAATGACATGTGCCGAATAATTCATAAACCATGGTCGGCAAAACACGCTCTCCTTGTCCGAAATAGCTCGCACCCACTATTTCAAAACACGCTTTCCTCGCCCGAAATCGCTCGCGCCCACTATAGTTCAAAACACGCCCTCCTCGCCCGAAATCGCTCCCGCTTAGAGAAGCAAAGTTACTCCACTATCCCCGACCCTCAGTACACAGACCCAAGCCGAGAAGCCTATAGGCAAGGGTAGAACTGTAACTCCCCCTCACATTTCAGACAAATGCGTCCGTAAGACATGGTTCCACTCCCCTCCCAATTTCCCCCGCCCGCCCCCATTCATACCTCGTGGGCGCCAAATCACCTTCTCCCCGGGAAGCTCCCTTCTCCCGAGACGCGAAACCTCAGCCCCACCTCCATGGCACCCCCCATCGCACCAATTTCACAGCCGCCCTCCTCCCTAATGTCGGAGACGCTGTCCATTTGCCGTCATGCACTGGGCCGTGTGCCTCTTACTCCGTGCTGCTGGTGCTGCCTCGATGACGGCCGCGTGAACCGTACCGGAGCCGATTCACCCCCGCCGTTGTTCACGGCGCCAGAGCAGCTCCAACTTCGGATCCGTCTAGAGTCCTAGTGCTGCTTCGGCGTAGCCGTCGACTGTCGCGACATCGCTCTTTCCCTGCCGCCGGTCGCCACCGCAACCGCGCCGGCCTCACCGACTCGGTAGCTGGACCTGCCTACTTCACCATGCCGCCAGATAGGTCGCACCCTCATCTCAAATCACTTTAGTTAGGCGTCAGTTGTTTGAATTTTTATTCTGGGCCAATCGATTTGCAATGGGAAGCAGCACCCCTCAAGGCGGAGGAGCTCCTAGGCTGCCGGTTGGCTGGTGTCTAACGTAAGGGTGCGGGGCCACAAGTTCGCCACGGAAGCAGCGCTTAGATGGCTATCTTTTAGAGTTGCGTGGGTTGAAGGTACTGTCGCCGCCGGATCTGGATGACGGGGAGTCTTTGTGGATTGGCCCGGGGGCGGCGCAACCATGGCAGTGCGGTGGGGCGGGGAGCGGGGTTTTGGCCGGGGCCACGGACGGCGGAGGTAGGCTGCTCTGCCGTTGGTCGCTGGCTCTTCGGGGAAGATTCCGAACAGTGTCAGCCGGGAGGCACAAGAAGGCCAGCCATCCGGCGTAGATCGGACAGTACCAAAATAAAATAAAATCATGTGACCCCAATTTAGTCTTCAGTCAACAGATGTGTGACCACTCTCGTACCTTGCTGTTGATCTCTTAGTGTATTTCTTCAGATCAAAGAGATATGTCGTTCTTAACATTATGCGTTATCTGCATCTTCAGACACACCATCTTCCGACTCACCGCAGCTGCTCCAACAAGGGAAGCATACACCATAAGGGAGCTATAGTCTCCACTCAACATTTCCCTGCATCGAATGCGCGTGCCCGACATGCACAGCCGCAACAACTACAGGGCCATCGACAAGTCAGTACATGATGCTCACTCCTATGGATGGCAGCCAGATAGGTTGTACCCTCATCTTACTTGTGTGCAACATTTATGGCTTTGTTATTCATCTAAGCATGGAAAATAGATCATCACATTTCACTGTATATTCATGCTGATCTCTTACGGGTCTTGTTCAGGAGTTAACGCTGTTGCATAGTTCAGCTAAGATACTTGTTCTTTAGGTAACACTGTTCCATAGTTATCATCCATCAGCCAATGCTATCCCACAGGCTGGTGATTATAGTATTACACCACTTCTAGTATTTCTTATGTTGTTCTTTAATACTTTTGTGTGCCATCTAGTTAATCTCGAGTATAAACGATACATATTCTGTAGCTTTCATCTGTGTTCTCCCTTTAGTTTATGAGACCTGTTGCTGCTAGTTAACCCCAGTCCTACTATTTATGTCGTCTCCTACAGGCACTCATTACATAAATATAACTACTAGTTGTATTCCATTCATGTCAGATATAATTGCACACACTGATATATCCACAAGAACCTCACGGAGCAATGTAAAGGCCAATAAACTTGATGTCAATGATACCCAATATGATGGAACATGTAAAGGCAGTTCTTCAGAAGACTTGCAGAAAGATGATGAATCCTCTTCACCCCACAAGGTCCTTGCTCTAACTTGGCCTGTGATATGGGTACAACATGCATATAATGTCCTGGAGTGTATCTACTCTGTTGTAATGCCATGTGCTTAGCATGCTGATCATGCATGTAGATATGTCATGCCTTCCTGTTTTTCAGTACCTATTCCATTCATGATAACATGTTTTCAAATTCAAGTACTGTCATTCTACTCTATCGCAATGCCATCTGCTTAATTTGGACATCATGCTTCTGAATATCTTATGCATTGTTATTCATCAGTATGTACTTCATCTGTCTACCATACCATGTTTTTTTACATTGAAGTGATGTTCTAGTGCTCTGTTGCAATGCCATCTTATTTTCCCAATCATACACGTGTATGTTGCCTTAGTTATTTCTGTACGTATTCCGCTAGCATACAGTTTTACATTCAACTAGTGTTATTTTGTTGTGTTGTCCTGTCGTATCCCTAGCTCTTACACCATACTCCCTCTGTCCGGATTACATGTTGCCTAAATGGATAAAAAAAGGATGTATCTAGAACTGAAATACGCCTAGACCCATCCATTTTTTCTAGATGGAGGGAATACATGTCAATATGTCATGCCTTTCTATTCTTCAGTACCTATTCCATCTCTCTGATGCCGCATGTTTTATAATTAAAGCACCATTCTTCTATACAAGGCATGCAAGGGGAAGACGACTATGTTAGAATCTGAAGGGTTACAAACAAGGCCTTTGCAAAAGATCCAAATGCCAGGAGATAATAAACCAACTCCAGTTTTTATAGATACTGCTCCAGCACAGAGAAATCCAACTCCTACTGATAATAAGCAGATTCCAGTGGCCAAAGAACTAGTCCGCTCCAGTCCAGCAAAAATATGTCAACTCAATTCTAAGAAGCGTGTGCGTATCCTTGCATCATGAAATTTTATAGCATGCTGATCATATTTTCTACATGTTTCTTACCCATCTCTCTTTTAGAAAATAAGCTTAACAGATAGAAGATTTTCTGCAATGGTATCGTTTATGAGGAAAGATTCTTGCATAAATTCTCTGTGCTCCAATGTAGATGTAAGTACCTGTTGTATATCACTATATTTCTACATCAGTATGTATTTTGTTAATCGGCGTGAATCCAACCTTTCTCTAATCTAAATTTAGTTGTAACAAAATGTATGATTAAAGGCCACAATGTTGATTTTTGCAAGGAAAACTGCCTGGTAGTTTTGCATCCTGAGCTGCATGAGTGTACTATCTCATATCAGTGGGTTTGAATACTTTGGTTCTGCAGTGGGTTTTTTAGTGTTTTTTTACTGTGTTGTCCAGTCGTATCCCTAGCTCTTACATCATACTCCCTCCGTCCGGATTAAATGTCGCAGAAATGGATAAAACTGGATGTATCTAGAACTGAAATACGCATAAACCCATCCATTTATTTCTAGATGGAGTGAATACATGTCAATATGCCATGCCTATCTATTCTTCAGTACCTATTCCATCTCTGTTGTAGCATGTTTTATAACTGAATCACCATTCTTCTATATAAGGCATGTAAGGGGAAGATGGCTATGTTAGAATCTGAAGGGTTACAAACCAGGTCTTTGCAAAAGATCCCAATGCCAGGAGATAATAAACCAACTCCATTTTTCATAGATACTGCTGCAGCATAGAGAAACCCAACTCCCACTAATAATAAGCAGATTCCAGTGGCCAAAGAACTAGTCCGTTCCAGTCCAGCAAAAGAATATCAACTCCATTCTAAGAAGCGTGTGCGTATCCTCGCATCATGAAATTTTATAGCATTCTGATCATATTTTCTACATGTTTCTTACCCGTCTCTCTTTTAGAAAATAAGGTTAAACGATACAAGACTTCCTCCATTGGGATCATATTCGAGGAAAATATCTTGCGGGAATTCTCTGTGCTCCAGTGCTGATGTAAGTACCTGTTGTATATCACTATATTTTTACATCAGCATGTATTTTGTTAATCAGCGTGAATCTAACCTTTATCTGATCTAAAATTAGTTGTAGCAAAATGTTAAAGGCGCCAATGTTGATTTTTGTAAGGAAAACTGCCTGGTAGTTTTGCGTACTGAGCTGCATGAATGTGCTATCTCATATCACGCACATTACTGAATTGTAGTGCTTCTCTGGTTGCCCATTCATTCATTGTGTCAATGTTGCTTTCATATTACCTTACCTGGATGATGATAGCTGTGCCATATTGTGTTAATTTGGTGTAGGCTAGTAACATTCATTGTGTCAATGTTGCTTTCCTATTATCCGACTTGGCCAATGATAGCAATGCTAGTGTGTTAATTTTGTGCAGGCTGCTGAAGATAAGAAGACAAACTCTGAAAATAGCAAGGCAACCCCATTGTTTCTTTCCAGTAAATCTAGGCCAGGTAATATGGAAATAACTCATGGTTAATCTGTTTGGTTCCCGTCCTAATTTATGTTATGATGCAGTGGTCAAGACACTCTCCACTATCAATAATACAAGCCTGCCAAAATTGCCATCTGAATCTGTTTAGTATCCTCTGTCTCGAATGCAACGGAATAAATGTATGTTTGTGAACCAATTAATGGCTGAAGCAATGATGGAAATGGTGGACGAATTAGAGGTGCAGAGTCGTGCGACACAACAACCGAAAAATGTTTTTAGAGACAGTGTGGCAAAGCAGCAAGAACTTGCCCACATGCTTATGGGCGTCATCTGTGCTGAGGTTGCAGATTGTGACGTTGTAGATGGTTAGGTGCTGCTCATTTATTTGCACTGGCATCAATCTTTGATTGCCCAGTGGATGTAATTTCTTGTAATATATTCTGGATGTGCAACGTTATTCCCTGTACCGTACCTTTGCTCGTCGTAATGGGCTCAAATTATCTATTTTGGCCTAAAGACATGAACGAACTTTAGTGGGCCCATTAAGTTAATGGGTCATTACTAGGACGAAAGTTAATGGTCGGCCCTCTTACCTCCCGGGTCATTAACAGGCCGACATCGAAGCGGGCAACAGGTGGGCCCAATTTATTTCACAGGCCGTTAACAGGCCGTTACTAAGTTTGGGCTACATATGGCCCAACTATACTGTAGGCCTTTAGCAGGCCGAAAGAGACAGCGGGCTTGTATTGGACCATGAAGAGCATGGGCCGCTAAGAGGCCGAAAGTCAGGTCGTATTGTAAACGGCCCAACTATGTTGTGGGCCTTTAGCAGGCCGAAAGAGAAACCGGGCTGGTATTGGACCATGAAGGGCATGGGCCGTTAAGAGGCCAAAACTAAGGTCCGACTACAAATGGCCCAACTCATTTATGGCCCGTTAACAGGCCGAAAGGCACACAGCGCCGGGAATTGGCCCAACACTTAAATGGGTCGCTAAAAGGCCAAAACTCAGGTCCGACTACAATTGGCCCAACTGATTTATGGGCCGTCAACAGGCTGAAAGTGACACCGGGCTAGAAATTGGCCCAACACTTAAATGGGACACTAAAATGCCGAAACTCAGGTCCGACTACAAATGGCCCATCAGATTTATGGGCCGTCAACAAGCTGAAAGACACACCGGGCCGGAAATTAGCCCAACATTTAAATGGGTCGCTAAAAGGCCGAAAGATGTACATCCTGAAAATTGGCCCATCCATTAAATGGGCCGTTAACAGGCCGAAATCTCATCGGGCCGATATTGAGCCCAAATATATAGGGGCTGTTAACGGGCTCGAACTGGCGATGGGCCGCAATGGTGTCAAATCTTTAACGGACCGAATTGGCACATCTCGTATGGGCCGTGGGCTTAAATGGACCTGACACAAGTAGGCCTTATATGGGCCGGCCTGCTAATTTTTACTGGGCCGACCTTTTTCACCGGAATGGGCCACTATTGGGCCGTGCCACGTGTCGACCTATCATAGGCGCCTCCTGTCCAATGAGTGGATGACATCTGTCCCAACGATGAGCCGACACGTGTTTCCTCTAGCCAATGATGATTTTACACGTGGAAAATCCCCATTGGTCGGGGCTGTTAACGGGTTATCGGATCCAAAACCCGACCCAATAGCTTAACGGCGTTCCGTTACGGTGGATGCCACGTGTCGGTCACCCTTGACGAAAGCACTTCTGTGACGCGCGATTTATCGTCATGGAAGTGGACACTTCCGTGATGATAATTTTGGTAATGTCATGGAACACTTCTATGACAGCACAGGTATGACTATCTTGATTCTGTCATAAATTTGTCATGGATGTACATGCATGAAAAAAATGCGACCTACTGTGACAAACACGTATCATCACAGAAGTGTATTTTTTTAGTGCAAACTCAACTTCCGGCTTTCAAGACTGCCCCTGGGTAAAGATGATTATCCTTCTTCTGCATCTTTATGTCTGTATCATTATACTGACTCATCAAATTCCTCTTAGTGGTCAAGCAAAACCCAAGAAGGCCATAGTGGTTAAGCCGACTGAAAATCCGGATGCCGCTGAACCGGCACTGCCAACTCCTGCCCTAGGAGAACCTGAAGCACCAGAAGACCCTGCTGTCAATGTTCGAATAGATCCTCCTGAGCCGTCTGTTGACGAAACTGTTCTCAACCCATCTACTATTGAACTGTCAAGCTCATCTAACTCGCCGGCGACTTACGATAGTTAAGTTTTAATCACTGGTAGTAGATTTGTTGAACCGGGCAATCCAACTATGCTAGCCAGACACTCTGCCAAGCAAGAGGCTTTGGAAAAGCAAAAAGTGTGGTTTGACATCTCTCACTATGCTCACCTGAGTATTAGTGATGTGCTATCTGGCTACCTTAGTCATGTGCATTCCAGCCATGACTCTGAAATTGAGATGGTCAAACAGCTGCAACTGAAATATGAGGTATGTTCTCCGGCTTAAGAAGAAAAACTTTCTGAATATCATGCATTAGCCCCCAAGTGCCAAGCGTTGTTACCGATAAAACACTTGGGACTGTTTTTAGAAGAGTCACTTCTGCATTTAAAAATTGCTTTGGCAAACATTAACCCCCAAGTGCCGAGTGGTGTTGCTTTGCAAAGCACTTGGGACTTTAATTATTATGACTTTTATTGGAATAAACTTTGACACACCTGTACATGTCTGCAGACTGCCATAACTGGCTTGGATTCTCAACTGGCTGATGCGAAAACCCGGTTGGCGGCTCAAGAGACTGAGATAAAGAATACCGAATCCAAACTCCGGTTGAGCCTATCTGAAGCAGAGAAACTGAAGACCAGTTTTGGTGTAGAGAAAAAATCTTGGGCCGATGAAAAAACCTTGCTGACACAGCATGCTGAAACGGCCGAGGAGGCTCTCCAAGAGGTTACCGCTGAACTCACCATTTTAAAAAGCCGTGTGTCTCAGATGGTCTCTGCAATCTTTGGTGAGTTCTCATATTATTTACTTAAACTCTATTTGCGCCATCATAATGTAAGCCGCCTGCTTAACCTTTTAGAATACCTCATAGGTCCACGGAGCAGCAATCTGAGCCAAAACAGCCTGATAAAGCTCAAGGCGGTTTACACCCTGGTGGAGCAACTTTATACTAGAGCCCAACGGGCTCTTGCGATTATCTCCCCAGCCAACCAAGGACCAAACCTTTTGAGTGATGTCTTGAAGAAGTTATCTATCTTACCCGCCAGATTCCAAGAAGTCAAGCGGTCTTGTGCGAGAGACGGAGCCCTAACTGCTCTAATAAACTCCAAAGCCTGGGTGCCGGAGCTAGACCCGGTGGATGTAGCCAAGGGGTATCCCATCTTTAAGGAAGACGGGACTCCGTTTGACCAAGAAGATTTTGCTGCTTGTGTGAAGGAAATTCGTCCTCATGCTACCATCCTTGGCGACGAGACCAATGTTGATAAGTATCAGCCGGGTTTTGATGCTGAAAATAAAAAGATGGTGACTCCTTCGTATAAAGTGACAGATCTAATCCTGCCGGTTCGCCAACACACCTTTGCCCCAGAAATTGACCCATCTGGTCTAATTGATGATGAGGTTGAGTTCGTTACTCTTCATGGCTTTGATTGGTCCAAGCCCAGTTTCCAAACGGTGGAGGAAGATGAACCGGCGAGGGAGGAGTTGTAACCATCCAAATAATTCGGCCAAGATTTAATGAACCGGCTTTAGCTTAACATCTTCTTAGTTGAAAAACAGTATTAACCTTTTGGGCTCCAAACGCCTTGTAATAGTCTAGCTTAAAACTTTCATGTTCTGCCTATGCCATCGTGCATATCATACTGCGTACAACACTTTCAACCATCATGTCAATATATGCTTTACATCCTTTATCATATCTGTAGCGTTTGAATCTGTTCCTGTATGTAAAGGATGAAAAAACTGTCCTAGCGTTTTGTCGCTGGATAGGTCAAAAACACCCAATACATAACTATGAAATTAACATAATGGTAGAATCAAGGCTATATGTAAGGATAAATAAGGCTGGAAAGTATTTGATTAAAGAAAACACAGATAAGTCTGTTTATGAATTTTAAACGACAATATCATACCTGTGTTCTTGAATCTGGACTACCGGCTTATGTGACCCGAACAGTAAGGGTAATTACCCCATCTTTAGAAGGAAATACTTCCATAAGTATGATGACTGTTATACACTGGTAATTTATTGTCAAAAACCAAGCCAATTTAAATTGAAACCATACTTACAGTTAGATTTAGACAACAAAAAACTGAAAAAACAAAAGATTGTCTTTCAAACAATGTAAGTCAAATACCAAGAAAAAATTTGGAGGCTTCTGATTCGAATACGATCAGTAAACCGGACCAAAGGGGTTAAGCTAGGATTCGAATACGATCATGTAGCCCCCAGTGGTTGTGGCGTTGCGCCGATTAAGAGGGTACCGACAGCTATGTTCTCTTTGGTTCGAATACGACCTATGTTTGAACAGGAAGCCCCCAAATGACCTTGAGAGGTTTTTAACGACCCTGATTCGAATACGATCCAAGTCGGACCCAAAAGGGGTTAAGCTATGATTCGGATACAATCAAGAAGCCCCCTAGTGAGTTTGGCTTTGCGCCGATCAAGAGGGTAATGACAGCTATGTTCTCTTTGGTTCGAATACGACATATGTTTGAACAGGAAGCCCCCTAGTGATCATGAGGTTTAACGGCTAGATTCAAATACGATCATGAGCCGGCCCAAGAGGGTTAAGCTAGATTCGAATACGACCAGCCCCCAATTGGTCGTTTTATACTTAAAATAACAAAGACATGTGATCATTAAGGATAAAAAGGATAGAGGTCCTGCTTTATTACTTATCATAATATATACAACGTCAAAGTATGTACATTATGAGAGTCGGTGGCTCAAGTGTAGTAAGGCCGAAGATGAGCAATATTCCACGGCCGGCGGGTCTCCTCCTCCGACTTACGTGAGTCTTTGTGCTCTCGAACATCGATAAGGTAGTATGACCCATTATTCCAGTTCTTGCTGACCACAAAGGGTCCTTTCCAAGGTGGGGATAGCTTGTGAGCATCAGACTGATCCTAGATGAGCCGGAGCACCAAATCACCTTCTTGAAAGGTTCTTGACTTAACCCGGCGGCTGTGATAATGGCGCAGGTCCTGTTGGTAAATCGCTGAGCGGGCTGATGCTAAGTCACGCTCTTCATCTAATAGGTCAAGTGCACCCTGACGGGCTTGTTCGTTACCAGCTTCAATGTAAGCCGCCACTTGGGGTGAGTCATGACGGATGTTACTGGGCAGGACTGCCTCTGCTCCATAAACCATGAAGAAAGGCGTATAACCCATAGACCTGTTAGGGGTAGTATTGATGCTCCATATCACAGAGGGTAACTCTTCCACCCAACAACTCGGCGTCCATTGTGAAGGGACCATAAGCCGGGGGTTTATACCTTTCAGGATTTCCTGATTGGCTCTTTCAACTTGACCATTGGATTGGGGGTGAGCTACTGATGAAACATGAAGCCGCATATGTTCCCGTTGATAGAATTCTTCCATAGCTCCTTGGTACAGGTTAGTGCCATTGTCAGTAATAATGTTGTGTGGAAAGCCAGAACGAAAGATCACTTTCTTCATGAATTGAACCACCGTGGCCGCGTCACACTTACTAACCAGCTCTGCCTCAACCCACTTTGTGAATTTGTCCACTGCCACCAAAAGGTGCGTCTTTTTATCTTTGGATCTTTTGAAAGGTCCAACCATATCAAACCCCTAGACTGCAAACGGCCAAGTAATTGGAATCATCCGTAATTCCTGAGCCGACACGTGCGTCCGTCGTGCAAATTTTTGACACCCATCGCACCTACTGACCAGATCCTCCGCATCGGCGTGAGCCGTTAGCCAGTAACAACCATGACGGAGAGCCTTGGCCACAAGAGACTTTGAACTGACATGATGGCCACAATCTCCTTCATGGATCTCACGGAGAATTTCTTGACCTTCTTCAGGAGAGACACAATGTTGAAACGCTCCGGTGACACTGCGATGATACAACTCACCATTGGAAATTGTCATCGACTTAGACCACCGGATTATCTGTCTAGCCAAGGTCTCATCCTCCGGAAACTCGCCCCGGGTCATATAAGCCAAATACGTCACTGTCCAATCTGGAATGACATGAAGAGCCGCCACCAATTGTGCTTCCGGGTCTGGAACAGCCAAGTCTTCCTCTGTAGGCAACTTGACAGAAGGGTTATGCATAACATCTAAAAAAGTGTTAGGCGGCACCGGCTTACGCTGAGATCCCAACCGGCTTAAAGCATCAGCTGCTTCGTTCTTTCTACGGTCAATGTGCTCCACTTGATAACCCTTGAAGTGTCCAGCAACAACGTCAACCTCACGGCGATAAGCCGTCATGAGAGGATCCTTGGAGTCCCACTTTCCTGATACTTGCTGAGCCACCAAATATGAGTCACCAAGGCACCTTACCCGGCTTAAACTCATTTCTTTATCCATTCTACGACCATGGAGTAAGGCCTCATAATCAGCTGCGTTGTTAGTACATGGAAACATCAACCGCAACACATAACAAAATTTGTCACCTCGAGGGGAAGTTAACACAACTCCAGCCCCCGAGCCTTCCAATTGCCTGGACCCATCAAAATCAATCGTCCAATATTTGTTGTCTGGCTTCTCTTTAGGTATCTGCAACTCCGTCCAATCGTTAATGAAGTCCACCCGTGCTTGAGATTTGATGGCAGTACATGGCACATATTTTAAACCATGAGACCCAAGTTCAATGGCCCACTTGGCGACTCGTCCCGTGGCTTCTCTATTTTGAATAATATCTCCTAAAGGAGCAGAGCTAACCACAATGATAGGATGACCCTGAAAGTAATGCTTAAGCTTCCGGCTCGCCATGAACACCCCATAAACAAGTTTCTGCCAATGTAGATATCTCTGTTTGGACTCAATGAGCACCTCAGTGACGTAGTAAACCGGCCGTTGAACCGGATATTCCTTGCCAGCCTCTTTGCGCTCTACAAGAATGGCCACACTGACGGCACGTGTGTTAGCAGCCACATATAACAACAGTGGCTCCTTATCAACGTGAGCAGCAAGAGCCGGCGGCTCAGCAAGCTGTCTTTTCAGATCTTCAAAGGCAGAGTTAGCAGCATCACTCCAGACAAAATCATCCGTCTTCTTCATCATTTGATATAACGGCTTAGCCTTCTCACCTAACCGGCTTAAAGCTGCAAGACAACCCGCCAGCCGCTGAACGTCATTGATGCACGCCGGCTTAGCCAAAGACGTAACCACCTTGATTTTCTCCGGGTTAGCCTCAATGCCTCTGTTAGACACCAAAAAACCCAAATGCTTGCCCTCCGGCACTCCAAAAACGCACTTGGCCGGGTTAAGCATCATCTTGTAGACCCGGAGATTATCAAAGGTTTCCTTCAGATCATCTATCAAGGTTTCCTTCTCTCTGGATTTCACCACTATATCGTCCAAATAAGCATGAACATTACGCACAATCTGATTGTGAAGACAGTTCTGCACACACCGCTGATAAGTCGCCTGGGCACTCTTAAGTCCAAAAGGCATGGACACATAGCAAAAGGCTCCAAATGGAGTAATGAAAGATGTCTTCTCCTGGTCCTTAACCGCCATCTTGATCTGATGGTAACCAGAATAAGCACCCAAAAAGCTCAAACGCTCACAACGTGCCATAGCATCAATGATTTGATCAATACGAGGGAGAGCAAAGGATCAGCCGGACAAGCTTTGTTTAAGTCCGTGTAATCCACACACATACGCCAGGTGCTGTTCTTTTTAAGCATGAGCACCGGGTTAGCCTTCCACTTTGGATGAAAGACTTCAATAATGAACCTGGCTGCCAAAAGCCGGGCCACCTCTTCTCCAATAGCCTTGCGCCTTTCCTCGTTGAACCGCCGAAGAAACTGCCTGACCGGCTTAAACTTTGGATCAATATTGAGAGTGTGCTCAGTGAGTTCTCTCGGTACACCCGGCATGTCAGAAGGCTTCCATGCAAAGATGTCCCGGTTCTCACGGATGAACTCGATGAGCGTGCCTTCCTATTTGGGATCCAAATTAGCACTGATAATAAATTGTTTGGATGAGTCGCCAGGCACAAAATCAATCATCTTGGTATCGTCAGCTGACTTAAACTTCAGCGCCGGCTCATGTTCAGTAGTTGGCTTCTTCAAAGATGTCATGTCTGCCGGGTCAATGTTGTCTTTGTAGAACTTTAACTCCTCCGTCGCGCAAACAGATTCCGCGTAAGCAGCATCACCTTCCTCACACTCTAAAGCTATCTTCCGACTTTCATGTGTTGTGATAGTACCTTTATAACCCGGCATGTTGAGCTACAGATAAACATAACACGACCGTGCCATGAATTTTGCATAAGCCGGTCGTCCAAACAGGGCGTGATACGGGCTCTTGATTTTGACCACCTCAAAGGTTAACTTCTCAGCCCTGGAATCATGCTCATCTCCAAAAGCTACCTCCAGCTCAATCTTACCCACTGAGTATGCCGACTTACCAGGCACCACTCCATGAAAAGCAATGTTGGACGTCTTAACACTTTTGTCAGTCAACCCCATGCGACGGAACGTCTCATGATAGAGGATGTCGATGCTACTGCCTCCATCCATGAGTACTTTAGTGAATTTATATCCACCAACCTGAGGCGCCACCACCAAAGCCAGATGACCCGAATTGTCAACCCGGGGAGGGTGATCCTCCCTACTCCATAGAATAGGCTGCTCAGACCATCTTAAATAACGAGGAACCGCTGGCTCAACAGCGTTGACCACTCTCTTATGAAGTTTCTGGTCCCTTTTGCATAAACTAGTGGTGAACACATGATACTGCCCACTACTTAGCTGCTTTGGGTTACTCTGAAACCCGGATTGCTACTGCTGCTGACCTCCTTGGCCAGATTGCTGATTATAACCACCTTGATTACCTTGAGGGCCCTGGCCATGAAAACCGCCACCGCCTGAATTGCTGCCCGGGCCATGAAAACCGCCACCGCCTGAGCAGCCGCCAGGTCCATGATTACCGTTGAACATGTTAGAATTCTTGAAAGCATTCATGATTGTACAGTCTTTCCATAGATGTGTGGCCGGCTTCTCCCGGGTGTCGTTTCTTGGACAAGGTTCATTTAGCAACTGCTCGAGGGTGGGACCTGACCTGCCTTACCAAGGAGGTGGCCTCCCCTTATTTCGTTGATTGTTCCCTTGCGCATTCGCCACAAACTCCGAGTTGCCGTCAGCCTTACGTTTATTATTACCTCCTTGATTTGTCGGGTTATGCTGTAGACCCTTAGCGTTGCCGTTCTTCTTTCCCTTCCCTGTCTTCTCTTCATCAGACACAGGATCCTTGGTACTATCTGAATCGGCATATTTGACTAGAGCCGCCATCAGCAGGCCCATGTCATTACAATCGCGCTTGAGCCGTCCTAGCTTCTGTTTCAGAGGTTCAAAATGGCAAATTTTCTCCAACATTAAGACCGCGGAGCCGGCATCCATTTTATCAGACAAATGTATTATTTCCTTCACCTGGCGCACCCAATGGGTCGTGGACTCACCTTCTTCTTGCTTGCAATTAGTCAAGTCCACAATCGACATGGGCTGCTTGCATGTATCTTTGAAGTTTTGAATAAACCGGGCCTTTAACTCGGCCCGGGAACCAATGGAATTAGGGGGAAGTCCCTTTAACCAAGTGCGGGCCATTCCATCCAGCATCATAGTGAAGTATTTAGCCATTGCTGTGTCACTGACCTCCAGCAATTCCATGGCCATGTCATAACTTTCAATCCATGCCCCGGGCTGTAAGTCGGCTGTGTAATTAGGCACCTTCCGAGGCCCCTTGAAATCCTTTAGCAAACACTCATTACGCAGAGCCGGCACCAAGCAAGGGACACCTCCTATTCTTGTGGCCACACCTGCTTCAACAAAGGTCGTCGAATAAACCAGAAAAGCTTGGTGAGCTGCCTGCTCAGCTGCCTGTTGAACCGCCCGCTCAGCCTCTTGGCAAATCCTATCCTGGTCAACCAAGTTAAGAGCTCCATCACGCGCCGGGTCATGCCTGCGCGGCTGGTTACGGCGCTGGGCGTTGCTTGACATGGCTGCTGAATTCATATGCCTGCTATAGCTCGGGCTCTGGCTTGGGCGAGGGGTTGAATGAATCCTGTCTCGGCTATAAGAGTATGCCTCCTGCTGTGCCAGAGCCGTCTGAAGAAGTTCTCTGACCCTTCGTGTTACAATCGCTGTCGGGGAGTCGCCCTCCATCGGGAGAGCCGCCAAACACGCTGATGCAGCGATCAGATTCTCCAGAGGGTTAGAAAAATGACCCAGTGGTGTCGGTGTATATTGAGGCGGAGTGGTATTCACATGAGGGGGTTCCATAGTCCGTGGCTGAACCGGCGCCCCAGCCCCGGGTGTTGCAATCCGGTTCACCTCTAGCGGGTTTCTAGTACCTGCCCCGGGTGTGTGGAAGAGGTTCCTAGGATCGTAAGTCAGAGGCAGACGTGACTGAGTCTTCTGGTGCCTTCTCCTCATGACCTCGTTTGATGCGTTCAGGTCCATCGTGAGCCGAAAAGCCTCTGATTGAAGCTGCTGAGCTCTAGCATCCAGAGGCGCCCGCTCCACAGCCATCCTGCCGTCCTCCGCCGCTAAGTTTTCCTTAGCCTGTGCTACCTCCTCACGTAGTCATGCCACCTCCGCATCGTGTTGAGCCTGATCTGCCGGATCAACCACAGCAGTTAACAGGGTCATCATCTAGTCCATGAGATCCATCAGCACCTGAGCCCGCGGGCGCGCGGGGCCTCCTGCCCCGGCCGCTGCTGACCCGGTGGTTATTTCTGCCGCAACCATAGAGTTTTGAGCAGGCTGTGTGCCACTCATGAAGATCCCCGCTCTGTTCGGCGGCTCAAAGGGGTCCGGAATACTGCTGCCATAGGAACAACCCCCAAGCCCGCCATCTTGTAGTTGATACAATGAATCTGTCTCGCCTGTGGATGACTCACCCTCAGAGTAGATGGCTGTCTCACTGCCACCCACAGATCCTTCAGAAAGCTCCCCTCCATAGATGCAACCCACAAGGCACGCCTCACGGTAGGCTAAGTCCGGGCGAGTATCGCACGCTGAGCCGTCTCGATGAGGTCGGTGCAGATGTCCGGCTCAGGGCCCGACTCGCCGATCCGGCCGATGAAGACATGGATGATAACCCACAAGTATAGGGGATCGCAACAGTTTTCAAGTGTAAAGTATTCAACCCAAATTTATTGATTCGACACAAGGGGAGCCAAAGAATATTCTGAATTATTAGCAGTTGAGTTGTCAATTCAACCACACCTGGAAACTTAATATCTGCAGCAAAGTGTTTAGTAGCAAAGTAATATGATAGTAGTGGTAATGGTAGCAAAAGGTAACAATAGTAAAAGTAATGTTTTTGGTATTTTGTAGTGATGATAGCAATAACAACGGAAAAGTAAATAAGCGAAGAACAATATATGGAAATCTCGTAGGCAATGGATCGGTGATGAAGAATTATCCCAGATGCGGTTCATCATGTAACAATCATAACCTAGGGTGACACAGAACTAGCTCCAGTTCATCAATATAATGTAGGCATGTATTCCGAATATAGTCATACGTGCTTATGGAAAAGAACTTGCATGACATCTTTTGTCCTACCCTCCCGTGGCAGCGGGGTCCTAATGGAAACTAAGGGATATTAAGGCCTCCTTTTAATAGAGTACCAAAACAAAGCATTAGCACATACTGAATACATGAACTCCTCAAACTATGGTCATCACTGGTAAGTATCCCGATTATTGTCACTTCGGGGTTAACAGATCATAACAAATAATATGTGACTATAGACTTGCAAGATAGGATCAAGAACTCTCATATATTGATGAAAACATAATAGGTTCAGATCTGAAATCATGGCACTCGGGCCCTAGTGACAAGCATTAAGCATAGCAAAGTCATAGCAACATCAATCTCAGAACATAGTGGATACTAGGGATCAAACCCTAACAAAACTAACTTGATTACATGATAGATCCCATCCAACCCATCACCGTCCAGCAAGCCTACGATGTAATTACTCACGCACAGCGGTGAGCATCATGACATTGGTGATGGAGGATGGTTGATGATGATGATGGCGATGGATTCCCCTCTCCGGAGCCCCGAACGGATTCCAGATCAGCCCTCCCGAGAGGTTTTAGGGCTTGGCGGCAGCTCCGAATCGTAAAACGCGATGAATTCTTCTCTAATTTTTTTCTCCCCAAAACCAAATATATAGAGTTAGAGTTGAGGTCGGAGGAGCTCCAGGGGGCCCACAAGGTAGGGGGGCGTGCCCTAGGGGGGAGGCGTGCCCCCCACCCTCGTGGACAGGTGGTGGGCCCCCTGGCCTTCATCTTTTGCAAGGATTTTTTTTATTATTTCTAAAAAGTTGTTCCGTGAAGTTTCAGGTCATTCCGAGAACTTTTGTTTCTGCACATAAATAACACCATGATAATTCTGCTGAAAACAACGTCAGTCCGGGTTAGTTCCATTCAAATCATGCAAGTTAGAGTCCAAAACAAGGGCAAAAGTGTTTGGAAAAGTAGATACGACGGAGACGTATCAACTCCCCCAAGCTTAAACCCTTGCTTGTCCTCAAGCAATTCAGTTGATAAACTGAAAGTGATAAAGAGAAACTTTTACTAACTCTGTTTGCTCTTGTTGTTGTAAATATGTAAAGCCAACATTCAAGTTTTCAGCAAAGATTATAACTAACCACATTCACAATAACGCTTAGGTCTCAAGTTTACTCATATCAATGGCATAATCAACTAGCGAGCAATAATAATAAATCTCAGATGACAACACTTCCTCAGAATAATCATAATATGATATAACAAGATGGTATCTCGCTAGCCCTTTCTGAGACCGCAAAACATAAATGCAGAGCACCTTTAAAGATCAAGGACTGACTAGACATTGTAATTCATGGTAAAAGAGATCCAGTCAAGTCATACTCAATGTAAACTAACAGTAATGAATGCAAATGACAGCGGTGCTCTCCAACTGGTGCTTTTTAAGAGGATGATGACTCAGCATAAAAGTAAATAGATAGGCCCTTCGCAGAGGGAAGCAGGGATTTGTAGAGGTGCCAGAGCTCGGTTTTGAAATAGAGATGAATAATATTTTGAGTGGTATACTTTCATTGTCAACATAACAACCAAGAGATGGCAATATCTTCCATGCTACACACATTATAGGCGGCTCCCAAACAGAATGGTAAAGTTTATACTCCCCTTCCACCAACAAGCATCAACCCATGGCTTGCTCGAAACAACGAGTGCCTCCAACTAACAAGAGTCCCAGGGGGAGTTTTGTTTGGAATTATTTTTATTTAGTTTGCATAAAGCATGGGACTGGGCATCCTGGTGACCAACCACTTTCTCGTGAGTGAGGAGCGGAGTCCACTCCTCTTGAGAATAACCCACCTAACATGGAAGATACGGACATCCCTAGTTGATACATGAGCTATTTGAGCACACAAAACAGGATATTTATTTGAAGGTTTAGAGTTTGGCACATACAAATTTACTTGGAACGGCAGGTAGATACCGTATATAGGTAGGTATGGTGGACTCATATGGAATAACTTTAGGGTTTATGGAGTTGTATGCACAAGCAGTATTCCCGCTTAGTACAGGTGAAGGCTAGCAAAAGACTATGAAGCGACCAGCTAGAGAGTGACAACAGTCATGAACATGCATTAAAATTAATCAACACCGAATGCAAGCATGAGTAGGATATAATCCACCATGAACATAAATATCGTGAAGGCTATGTTGATTTTGTTTCAACTACATGCATGAACATGCGCCAAGCCAAGTCACTTAAATCATTCAGAGGAGGATACCACCCTATCATACCACATCACAACCATTTTAATAGCATGTTGGCACGCAAGGTAAACCATTATAAGCTCCTAGCTAATCAAGTATGGCACAAGAAACTATGATCTCTAGTTGTCATTGCAAACATGTTTATTCATAATAGGCTGAATCAGGAATGATGAACTAATCATATTTACAAAAACAAAAGAGGTCAAGTTCATACCAGCTTTTCTCATCTCAGTCAGTCCATCATATATCGTCATAATTGCCTTTCACTTGCACGACTGAACGATGTGAATAATAATAGTGCACGTGCATTGGACTAAGCTGGAATCTGCAAGCATTCAATAAATAGGAGAAGACAAGGCAACATGGGCTCTTTTGTCAGATCAACAATAATGCATATAAGAGCTACTTCAACAATTTAATTATGGTCTTCTCCTATCGACCCCCAAAGAAAAGAAATGAAATACAACTATTTACACGGGAGAGCTCCTGACAAGTAAAAGAAGAACAGGAAATCTTTTTGGGTTTTCTTTTAATTACTACTACAAGCGTGGAAAGTAAACTAATTAAAAGCTACAACTAATTTTTTTGGTTTTTCTTAAGGTTTATCAAACACACAAGAAAGCATAAAAAGGAAATAAACTAGCATGGATGATACAATGAAAAAGTATGAGCACCGACATCTAGCAATGAGTGTGTGAACATAAATGTAATGTTGGTGAAAAATACATACTCTCCCAAGCTTAGGCTTTTGGCCTAAGTTGGTCTATGGCCATGGTTGGCCTGGCTGATATCCATAGTAAAAGTTGGGGTCGTACTGAGATGCAGCGGCTATCGCCTCCTGAGCTGCAGCGTGGCAACGAGCGGCCTCCGCCCTCCTCTCGTACTCATCTGCCTCCTCTCTGGTAATAACATATCTTCCTTTTGCCTGATAATCAAAGAAGGCGGGAGCAGGGAGAGTAATATGGATAGCACGGCGTCTGTCAAAGATTAGTCGATACTGGAGAGGTGATTCATTCCTCTCGACAAACTGGTGGTGAACCATAGCATTGAAGTCTAGGTAAGCAGGAGGTAATTCAATATCATCTTTGTGTATGGCTATACCAAGAAAATCAGTTGTACGGGTTGCATAAATTCCTCCAAATAAATCTCCATTAAATCTATTAAGATGCAACCTACGTGCAACAATGGCTCCCAAATTATAAGATTATCTCCTAACACAGCACTCCTAAGAATACTGAGGTCAGGGACACACATGTGGCATGCCTCATCTTTACCATTAATGCATGTACCTGTGAAGAGAATAAAATAATGTATAGCAGGAAAGTGAATGCTCCCTATGGTAGCTTGTGTTATATCTCTAGATTCTCCCACAGTCACACTAGTAAGAAAATCTCTAAATTCAGATTTGCGAGGATCCCTGATACTACCCCATTGTGGAAGTTTGCAAGCAGTGGTAAAATCCTCTAAGTCCATAGTGTAAGAATTTTCATAAAGATCAAACAGGACAGTTGGAGAATTACGTGATTCAAACCTCCTCACAAAGGAACTAGTGAGATAGTGATACTGGCAGCACTTTTCTTCCTCGAAGCTCACAAGATCAGCGTTACGCAAATATGCGTTAAATTCTTCTTTAATTCCCGCTTGATCCATAAAATTTTCCGAAGACCATTCAAAAGGACGCACTGGAGTGTCTCTTGGTGGCTCTTCATGAGCATCATGCATTGCAAGCCTGGGTCCTTGCTTCCTTGAAGAACCACCTTGGAACATTTTCCTAAGCATATTTCTTCCTCTGAAAAATTTCTAATTTTTTTAGTAACTTCAAAATAAAAGTAAGCCAAACTCAATAATATTGATAGCAACTACTCCTACAAGTGCCTAGAGCCTGTATCATGCATCAAAACTACTTTTGACCATATAAATTTGACATGCAAGCTCAAGAACATGGTCACCTAGGCAGCATAAGTTTGCAATGAATAAAGCACTAGAACAAAAACTAATTGGACAAATGGAGGAGTCACATACCAAGGAACAATCTCCCCAAGCAGTTTTGTGAGAGGTGCTTTGAGCAAGGAGATCGAAAATGGCAGCAAAACGAGCTTTGACTCGGGTTTGAGCTGGATATTCGTGTTTGGGGAAGTAAGAAGGAGTGTGTGGGTGAAAGGATAAGTGGACGAGGGCCACCATGGGCCCACGAGGCAGGGGGCGCGCCCTCCACCCTCGTGGGCAGGTGGGTGACCCCCTTCTGTGTTCTCAGTGCCAAATATTCTCAAATATTCCAAGAAAAAATCATATTTAAATTTTAGGGCATTTGGAGAACTTTTATTTTCGGGGTATTTTTATATTGCACGGATAATCAGATGACAGACAGAAAAATACAATTTTATTTTATTTTATATAAATAACAGAAAGTAAAAGTGGGGTACAGAAGGTTGTGCCTTCTAGTTTCATCCATCTCATGATCATCAAAAGGAATCCACTAACAAGGTTGATCAAGTCTTGTAAACGAACTCATTCCGAATAACATGGAACCGGGAAATTTCGAATAACACTATGTTACCTCAACGGGGATATGCACGTCCCTAATAATAAGAATATCATATTTCTTCTTGACAGTAGGAAGAGGAAATTCAAAACCTCCAAATATAATCGATGAAATTTTTTAAATAGAGTTGATACTATGAACTTGAGGTTGTTTCCTCGGAAAGTGTACCGTATGCTCATTACCATTAACATGAAAAGTGGCATTGCCTTTAGTGCAATCAATAACAGCCCCTGCAGTATTCAAAAAGGGTCTTGCAAGAATAATAACATACTATCATCCTCGGGAATATCAAGAATAACAAAGTCCGTTAAAATAGTAACGTTTGCAACTACAACAGGCACATCCTCACAAATACCGACAGGTATAGCAGTTGATTTACCAGCCATTTGCAAAGATATTTCAGTAGGTGTCAACTTATTCAAATCAATTCTACGATGTAAAAAGAGAGGCATAACACTAACACCGGCTCCAAGATCACATAAAGCAGTTTTAACATAGTTTCTTTTAATGGAGCATGGTATAGTGGGTACTCCTGGATCTCCAAGTTTCTTAGGTATTCCACCCTTAAAAGTATAATTAGCAAGCATGGTGGAAATTTCAGCTTTCGGTATCTTTCTTTTATTTGTAACAATATATTTCATATACTTAGCATAAGGATTCATTTTGAGCATATCAGTTAATCGCATACGCAAAAAGATAGGTCTAATCATTTCAGCAAAGCGCTCAAAATCCTCATCATCCTTTTTCTTGGATGGTTTGGGAGGAAAAGGCACGGGTTTCTGAACCCATGGTTCTCTTTCTTTACCGTGTTTCCTAGCAACAAAGTCTTTCTTATCGTAACGTTGATTCTTTGATTGTGGGTTATCAAGATCAATAGCAGGTTCAATTTCTATATCATTATCATTACTAGGTTGAGCATCATCATGAACATTATCATTAACATTATCACTAGTTTCAGGTTCATTACCAGATTGAGTTTCAGCATCAGAAATAGAAATATCATTTGGATTCTCAGGTGTTTCAATAACAGGTTCACTAGAAGCATGCAAAGTCCTATCATTTTTCTTTTTCTTCCTTTTAGAAGGACTAGGTGCATCCACATTATTTCTCTGAGAATCTTGCTCAATTCTCTTAGGGTGGCCTTCAGGATAAAAAGGTTCCTGAGTCATTCTACCACCTCTAGTCATAACTCTAACAGCATTATCATTATCCTTACTATTCAATTCATTGAGCAAATCATTTTGAGCTTTAAGTACTTGTTCTACTTGAGTGGTAACCATAGAAGCATTTTTACTAATAAGTTTAAGTTCACCTTTGACATTAGCCATATAATCACCCAACTGTTCAAGCATATTTCAATTGTATTTCAATTGTCTACCAAAATAAGCATTGAAGTCTTCTTGCTTAGCCATAAATTTATCAAACTCATCTAAGCATGGGCTAGCAAATTTAGTAAATGGGATTTCAGCTTTATCATATCTATAGAGAGAATTTACCTTTACTACCTGTGTCGGGTTATCAAGACCATGTATTTCTTTAATAGGTAATGGATTAAGATCATATGTTTCTTCAACAGGCGGTAAATTAAGACCATGTATTTCTTCAATAGGAGGTAAATTCTTAACATCTTCAGCTTTAATACCTTTTTCTTTCATAGATTTCTTTGCCTCTTGCATATCTTCAGGACTAAGAAATAGAATACCCCTCTTCTTCGGAGTTGGTTTAGGAATAGGCTCAGGAATTGGCTTCGGTGGTGTCCAATTATTTTCATTTGTCAACATATTATTCAATAGAATTTCAGCGTCATCCGGTGTTCTTTCCCTGAAAACAGAACCAACACAACTATCCAGGTAATATGTGGAAGCATCGGTTAGTCCATTATAAAAGATATCAAGTATATCATTTTTCTTAAGAGGATGATCAGGGAAAGATTAAGTAACTTGAGAAGCCTCCCCAAGCTTGTGGGAGACTCTCTTCTTCAATTTGCACAAAATTATATATATCCCTTAAGGCAGCTTGTTTCTTATGAGCAGGGAAATATTTAGCAGAGAAGTAATAAATCATATCCTGGGGACTACGCACACAACCAGGATCAAGAGAATTAAACCATATCTTAGCATCACCCTTTAATGAGAACGGAAATATTTTAAGGATATAAAAGTAACGAGTTCTCTCATCAGTAGTGAACATGGTGGCTATATCATTTAATTTAGTAAGATGTGCCACAACAGTTTCAGATTCATAGCCATGAAAAGGATCAGATTCAACCAAAGTAATTATACCAGGATCAACAGAGAATTCATAATCCTTATTAGTAACACAGATAGGTGAAGTAGCAAAAGCAGGGTCAGGTTTCATCCTAGCATTTAGAGATTGCTTATTCCATTTAGCTAATAACATCTTGAGTTCGTATCTATCTTTGCAAGCTAAAATGGCTAAAGAAGCTTCTTTATCAAAAACATAACCCTCAGGAATAATAGGTGAGTCTTCATCATCACTTTCATCAGTATTATCAGATTCGATAATTTCATTCTCTCTAACCCTAGCAAGTTGTTCATCAAGAAATTCACCAAGTGGCACAGTAGTATCAAGCATAGAAGTAGTTTCATCATAAGTATCATGTATAGCAGAAGTGGCATCATCAATAACATGCGACATATCAGAATGAATAGCAGAAGCGGGTTTAGGTGTCGCAAGCTTACTCAAAACAGAAGGTGAATCAAGTGCAGAGCTAGATGGCAGTTCCTTACCTCCCATCGTAGTTGAGGGATAAATCTTGGTTCTTGGATCTTTCAAGTTCTTCATAATGATAAGCAGATATAAATCCCAAGTGACTCAAAGAATAGAGCTATGCTCCCCGGCAACGGCGCCAGAAAATAGTCTTGATAACCCACAAGTATAGGGGATCGCAACAGTTTTCGAGGGTAAAGTATTCAACCCAAATTTATTGATTCGACACAAGGGGAGCCAAAGAATATTCTCAATTATTAGCAGCTGAGTTGTCAATTCAACCACACCTTGAAACTTAATATCTGCAGCAAAGAGTTTAGTAGCAAAGTAATATGATAGTAGTGGTAATGGTAGCAAAAGGTAACAGTAGTAAAAGTAATGTTTTTGGTATTTTGTAGTGATGATAGCAATAGAAACGGAAAAGTAAATAAGCGAAGAACAATATATGGAAATCTCGTAGGCAATGGATCGGTGATGGAGAATTATGCCGGATGCGGTTCATCATGTAACAATCATAACGTAGGGTGACATAGAACTAGCTCGAGTTCATCAATATAATGTAGGCATGTATTCCGAATATAGTCATATGTGCTTATGGAAAAGAACTAGCATGACATCTTTTGTCCTACCCTCCCGTGGCAGCGGGGTCCTAATGGAAACTAAGGGATATTAAGGCCTCCTTTTAATAGAGTACCAAAACAAAGCATTAGCACATAGTGAATACATGAACTTCTCAAATTATGGTCATCACCGGTAAGTATCCTGATTATTGTCACTTCGGGGTTAATGGATCATAACACATAATAGGTGACTATAGACTTGCAAGATAGGATCAAGAACTCTCATATATTGATGAAAACATAATAGGTTCAGATCTGAAATCATGGCACTCAGGCCCTAGTGACAAGCATTAAGCATAGCAAAGTCATAGCAACATCAATCTCAGAACATAGTGGATACTAGGGATCAAACCCTAACAAAACTAACTCGATTACATGATAGATCCCATCCAACCCATCACCGTCCAGCAAGCCTACGATGGAATTACTCACGCACGGCGGTGAGCATCATGAAATTGGTGATGGAGGATGGTTGATGATGACGATGGCGATGGATTCCCGTCTCCGGAGCCCGAACGGACTCCAGATCAGCCCTCCCGAGAGGTTTTAGGGCTTGGCGGCGGCTCCGTATCGTAAAACGCGATGAATTCTTCTCTCTGATAATTTTCTCCCCGAAACCAAATATATAGAGTTGGAGTTGAGGTCGGAGGAGCACCAGGGGGCCCACGAGGTAGGGGGGCGCGCCCCCACCCTCGTGGACAGGTGGTGGCCCCCCTGGCCTTCATCTTTTGCAAGGATTTTTTATTATTTCCGAAAAGTTGTTCCATGAAGTTTCAGGTCATTCCGAGAACTTTTGTTTCTGCACATAAATAACACCATGGTAATTCTGCTGAAAACAGCGTCAGTTTGGGTTAGTTCCATTCAAATCATGCAAGTTAGAGTCCAAAACAAGGGCAAAAGTGTTTGGAAAAGTAGATGCGATGGAGACGTATCAATGGATTGAAGGAAATATGCCCTAGAGGCAATAATAAAGTTATTATTTATTTCCTTATATCATGATAAACGTTTATTATTCATGCTAGAATTGTATTAACCGGAAACATAATACATGTGTGAATACATAAACAAACAGAGTGGTACTAGTATACCTCTACTTGACTAGCTCGTTGATCAAAGATGGTTAAGTTTCCTAACCATAGACATGAGTTGTCATTTGATTAACAGGATCACATCATTAGGACAATGATGTGATTGACATGACCCATTCCGTTAGCTTAGCACACGATCGTTTAGTATGTTGCTATTGCTTTCTTCATGACTTATACATGTTCCTATGACTATGAGATTATGCAACTCCCGTTTACCGGAGGAACACTTTGTGTGCTACCAAACGTCACAACGTAACTGGGTGACTATAAAGGTGCTCTACATGGTGTCTCCGAAGGTACTTGTTGGGTTGGCGTATTTCGAGATTAGGATTTGTCACTCCGATTGTCGGAGAGGTATCTCTGGGCCCTCTCGGTAATGCACATCACTTAAGCCTTGCAAGCATTGCAACTAATGAGTTAGTTGCGGGATGATGTATTATGGAACAAGTAAAGAGACTTGCTAGTAACGAGATTGAACTAGGTATTGAGATACCGACGATCGAATCTCGGGCAAGTAACATACCGATGACAAAGGGAACAATGTATGTTGTTATGCGGTCTGACCGATAAAGATCTTCGTACAATATGTAGGAGCCAATATGAGCATCCAGGTTCCGCTATTGGTTATTGACCGGAGATGTGTCTCTGTCCTGTCTACAAAGTTCTCGAACCCGTAGGGTCCGCACGCTTAACGTTGCGATGACAGATTTATTATGAGTTTATGTGTTTTGATGTACCAAAGGTCGTTCGGAGTCCCGGATGTGATCATGGACATGACGATGAGTCTCGAAATGGTTGAGACATGAAGATTGATATATTGGAAGCCTATGTTTGGATATCGGAAGTGTTCCGGGTGAAATAGTGATTTTACCGGAGTACCGGAGGGGTTACCGGAACCCCCCGGAGGCTATTGGGCCTTATGGGCCCAAGTGGAGGAAGAGGAGAGGCGGCCAAGGGGCAGCCGCGCGCCCCTCCCCCCAGTCCGAATTGGACAAGGAGGGGGTGTGGCACCCCTCCCCCTTTCCTTTCCCCTCTCTCCTCCTTCCCCCCAAGTCCTAATCCAACTAGGAAAAAGGAGGGGAGTCCTACTCCCGGTCGGAGTAGGACTCCTCCTACGCGCCTCCTCCTATGGCCGGCCGCACCCCCCTTGCTCCTTTATATACGGGGCAGGGGGGCACCCCATAGACACAACAATTGATCATTGTTCTCTTAGCCGTGTGCGGTGCCCCCCTCCACCATAGTCCACCTCGATAATACTGTAGCGGTGCTTAGGCGAAGCCATGCGTCGGTAGAACATCAACATCGTCACCATGCCATCGTGCTGACGAAACTCTCCCTCAACACTCGGCTGGATCGGAGTTCGAGGGACGTCATCGGGCTAAACGTGTGCTGAACTCGGAGGTGCCGTACGTTCGGTACTTGATCGGTCGGATCGTGAAGACGTACGACTACATCAACCGCGTTGTGCTAATGCTTCCTCTTTCGGTCTACGAGGGTACGTGGACAACTCTCTCCCCTCTCGTTGCTATGCATCACCATGATCTTGCGTGTGCGTAGGAAATTTTTTGAAATTACTACGTTCCCAACAGTGGCATCCGAGCCAGGTTTTATGCGTTGATGTTATATGCACGAGTAGAACACAAGTGAGTTGTGGGCGATGTAAGTCATACTGCTTACCAGCATGTCATACTTTGGTTCGGCGGTATTGTTGGATGAAGCGGTCCGGACCGACATTACGCGTACGCTTACGCGAGACTGGTTCTACCGACGTGCTTTGCACACAGGTGGCTGGCGGGTGTCAGTTTCTCCAACTTTAGTTGAACCGAGTGTGGCTATGCCCAGTCCTTGTGAAGGTTAAAACAACACCAACTTGACAAACTATCGTTGTGGTTTTTGATGCGTAGGTAAGAACGGTTCTTGCTAAGCCCGTAGCAGCCTCGCAAAACTTGCAACAACAAAGTAGAGGACGTCTAACTTGTTTTTGCAGGGCATGTTGTGATGTGATATGGTCAAGACATGACGCTAAATTTTATTGTATGAGATTATCATGTTTTGTAACCGAGTTATCGGCAACTAGCAGGAGCCATATGGTTGTCGCTTTATTGTATGCAATGCAATCGCCCTGTAATGCTTTACTTTATCACTAAGCGGTAGCGATAGTCGTGGAAGCATAAGATTGGCGAGATGACAACAATGCTACGATGGAGATCAAGGTGTCGCGCCGGTGACGATGGTGATCATGACGGTGCTTCGGAGATGGAGATCACAAGCACAAGATGATGTTGGCCATATCATATCACTTATATTGATTGCATGTGATGTTTATCTTTTATGCATCCTATCTTGCTTTGATTGACGGTAGCATTATAATATGATCTCTCACTAAATTTCAAGATAAAAGTGTTCTCCCTGAGTATGCACCGTTGCCAAAGTTCGTCGTGCCTAGACACCACGTGATGATCGGGTGTGGTAAGCTCTACGTCCATCTACAACGGGTGCAAGCCAGTTTTGCACACGCAGAATACTCAGGTTAAACTTGACGAGCCTAGCATATGCAGATATGGCCTCGGAACACTGAGACCGAAAGGTCGAGCGTGAATCATATAGTAGATATGATCAACATAGTGATGTTCACCATTGAAAGCTACTCCATTTCTCGTGATGATCGGTTATGGTTTAGTTGATTTGGATCACGTGATCACTTAGAGGATTAGAGGGATGTTTTTCTAAGTGGGAGTTCTTAAGTAATATGATTAATTGAACTTAAATTTATCACGAACTTAGTACCTGATAGTATCTTGCTTGTCTATGTCTGATTGTAGATAGATGGCCCATGCTGTTGTTCCATTGAATTTTAATGCGTTCCTTGAGAAAGCAAAGTTGAAAGATGATGGTAGCAATTACACGGACTGGGTCCATAACTTGAGGATTATCCTCATTGCTGCCCAGAAGAATTATGTCCTGGAAGCACCGCTGAGTGCCAGGCCTGCTGCTGATGGAACTGACGACGTTAAGAACGTCTGGCAAAGCAAAGCAGATGACTACTCGATAGTTCAGTGTGCCATGCTTTACGGCTTAGAACCGGGACTTCAACGATGTTTTGAACGTCATGGAGCATATGAGATGTTCCAGGAGTTAAAGTTAATATTTCAAGCAAATTCCCGGATTGAGAGATATGAAGTCTCCAATAAGTTCTACAGCTGCAAGATGGAGGAGAATAGTTCTGTCAGTGAACATATACTCAGAATGTCTGGGTACCATAATCACTTGACTCAGCTGAGAGTTAATCTTCCGGTTGATAGTGTCATTGACAGAGTTCTTCAATCACTGCCACCAAGCTACAAGAGCTTCGTGATGAACTATAATATGCAAGGGATGATTAAGACAATTCCCGAGCTCTTCGCAATGCTGAAAGCTGCGGAGGTAGAAATCAAGAAGGAGCATCAAGTGTTGATGGTCAACAAGACCACTAGTTTCAAGAAAAAGGGTAAAGGGAAGAAGAAGGGGAACTTCAAGAAGAACAACAAGCAAGTTGCTGCTCAGGAGAAGAAACCCAAGTCTGGACCTAAGCCTGAAACTGAGTGCTTCTACTGCAAGCAGACTGGTCACTGGAAGCAGAACTTCCCCAAGTATTTGGCGGATAAGAAGGATGGCAAGGTGATCAAAGGTACATGTGATATACATGTTATTGATGTGTACATTACTAGAGCTCGCAGTAGCACCTGGGTATTTGATACTGGTTCTGTTGCTAATATTTGCAACTCAAAACAGGGACTACGGATTAAGCAAACACCGGCAAAGGACGAGGTGACGATGCGCGTGGGAAATGGTTCCAAAGTCGATGTGATCGCGGTCGGCACGCTACCTCTACATCTACCTTTGGGATTAGTATTAGACCTAAATAATTGTTATTTGGTGCCAGCGTTGAGCATGAACATTATATCTGGATCTTGTTTGATGCGAGACGGTTATTCATTTAAATCAGAGAATAATGGTTGTTCTATTTACATGAGTAATATCTTTTATGGTCATGCACCCTTGAAGAGTGGTCTATTTTTGATGAATCTCGATAGTAGCGATACACATATTCATAATGTTGAAGCCAAAAGATGCAGAGTTGATAATGATAGTGCAACTTATTTGTGGCACTTCCATTTAGGTCATATCGGTGTAAAGCGCATGAAGAAACTCCATACTGATGGACTTTTGGAACCACTTGATTATGAATCACTTGGTACTTGCGAACCGTGCCTCATGGGCAAGATGACTAAAACTCCGTTCTCTGGAACTATGGAGAGAGCAACAGATTTGTTGGAAATCATACATACAGATGTATGTGGTCCGATGAATGTTGAGGCTCGTGGCGGATATCGTTATTTTCTCACCTTCACAGATGATTTAAGCAGATATGGGTATATCTACTTGATGAAACATAAGTCTGAAACAGTTGAAAAGTTCAAAGAATTTCAGAGTGAAGTTGAAAATCATCGTAACAAGAAAATAAAGTTTCTACGATCTGATCGTGGAGGAGAATATTTGAGTTACGAGTTTGGTCTACATTTGAAACAATGCGGAATAGTTTCGCAACTCACGCCACCCGGAACACCACAGCGTAATGGTGTGTCCGAACGTCGTAATCATACTTTACTAGATATGGTGCGATCTATGATGTCTCTTACAGATTTACCGCTATCATTTTGGGGTTATGCTTTAGAGACAGCCGCATTCACGTTAAATAGGGCACCATCAAAATCCGTTGAGACGACGCCTTATGAACTGTGGTTTGGCAAGAAACCAAAGTTGTCGTTTCTGAAAGTTTGAGGCTGCGATGCTTATGTGAAAAAGCTTCAACCTGATAAGCTCGAACCCAAATCGGAGAAATGTGTCTTCATAGGATACCCAAAGGAGACTGTTGGGTACACCTTCTATCACAGATCCGAAGGCAAGACATTCATTGCTAAGAATGGATCCTTTCTAGAGAAGGAGTTTCTCTCGAAAGAAGTGAGTGGGAGGAAAGTAGAACTTAATGAGGTAACTATACCTGCTCCCTTATTGGAAAGTAGTACATCACAGAAATCGGTTTCTGTGACACCTACACCAACTGTGAGGAAATTAATGATGATGATCATGGAACTTCAGATCAAGTTGCTACTGATCCTCGTAGATCAACCAGAGTAAGATCCACACCAGAGTGGTACGGTAATCCTGTTCTGGATGTCATGCTACTAGATCATGATGAACCTACGAACTATGAAGAAGCGATGGTGAGCCCAGATTCCACAAAATGGCTTGAAGCCATGAAATCTGAGATGGGATCCATGTATGAGAACAAAGTGTGGACTTTGGTTGACTTGCCCGTTGATCGGCAAGCAATTAAGAATAAATGGATCTTCAAGAAGAAGACTGACGCTGACGGTAATGTTACTGTCTACAAAGCTTGACTTGTTGCGAAAGGTTTTCGACAAGTTCAAGGGATTGACTACGATGACACTCACCCGTAGCGATGCTTAAGTCTGTCCGAATCATGTTAGCAATTGCCGTATTTTATGATTATGAAATATGGCAGATGGATGTCAAAACTGCATTCTTCAATGGATTTCTGGAAGAAGAGTTGTATACGATGCAACCGGAAGGTTTTGTCGATCCAAAGGGAGCTAACAAAGTGTGCAAGCTCCAACGATCCATTTATGGACTGGTGCAAGCCTCTCGGAGTTGGAATAAACGCTTTGATAGTGTGATCAAAGCATTTGGTTTTATACAAACTTTTGAAGAAGCCTGTATTTACAAGAAAGTGAGTGGGAGCTCTGTAGCATTTCCGATATTATATGTGGATTACATATTGCTGATTGGAAATGATATAGAATTTCTGGATAGCATAAAGGGATACTTGAATAAGAGTTTTTCAATGAAAGACCTCAGTGAAGCTGCTTATATATTGGGCATTAAGATCTATAGAGATAGATGAAGACGCTTAATTGGACTTTCACAAAGCACATACCTTGACAAAGTTTTGAAGAAGTTCAAAATGGATCAAGCAAAGAAAGGGTTCTTGCCTATGTTACAAGGTGTGAAGTTGAGTAAGACTCAATGCCCGACCACTGCAGAAGATAGAGAGAAAATGAAAGATGTTCCCTATGCTTCAGCCATAGGCTCTATCACGTATGCAATGTTGTGTACCAGACCTGATGTGTGCCTTGCTATAAGTCTAGCAGGGAGGTACCAAAGTAATCCAGGAGTGGATCACTGGACAGCGGTCAAGAACATAAGGAAGTACCTGAAAAGGACTAAGGATATGTTTCTCGTTTATGGAGGTGACAAAGAGCTCATCGTAAATGGTTACGTTGATGAAAGCTTTGACACTGATCCGGACGATTCTAAATCGCAAACCGGATACGTGTTTACATTGAACGGAGGAGCTGTCAGTTGGTGCAGTTCTAAACAAAGCGTCGTGGCGGGATCTACATGTGAAGCGGAGTATATAGCTGCTTCGGAAGCAACAAATGAAGGAGTCTGGATGAAGGAGTTCATATCCGATCTAGGTGTCATACCTAGTGCATCGGGTCCAATGAAAATCTTTTGTGACAATACTGGTGCAATTGCCTTGGCAAAGGAATCCAGATTTCACAAGAGAACCAAGCATATCAAGAGATGCTTCAATTCCATTCGGGATCTAGTCCAAGTGGGAGACATAGAAATTTGCAAGATACATACAGATCTAAATGTTGCAGACCCATTGACAAAGCCTCTTCCACGAGCAAAACATGATCAGCACCAAGGCTCCATGGGTGTTAGAATCATTACTGTGTAATCTAGATTATTGACTCTAGTGCAAGTAGGAGACTGAAGGAAATATACCCTAGAGGCAATAATAAAGTTATTATTTATTTCCGTATATCATGATAAACCTTTATTATTCATGCTAGAATTGTATTAACCGGAAACATAATACATGTGTGAATACATAAACAAACAGAGTGTCACTAGTATGCCTCTACTTGACTAGCTCGTTGATCAAAGATGGTTAAGTTTCCTAACCATAGACATGAGTTGTCATTTGATTAACAGGATCACATCATTAGGAGAATGATGTGATTGACATGACCCATTCCGTTAGCTTAGCACACGATCATTTAGTATGTTGCTATTGCTTTCTTCATGACTTATACATGTTCCTATGACTATGAGATTATGCAACTCCCGTTTACCGGAGGAACACTTTGTGTGCTACCAAACGTCACAACGTAACTGGGTGACTATAAAGGTGCTCTACATGTGTCTCCGAAGGTACTTGTTGGGTTGGCGTATTTCGAGATTAGGATTTGTCACTCCGATTGTCGAAGAGGTATCTCTGGGCCCTCTCTGTAATGCACATCACTTAAGCCTTGCAAGCATTGCAACTAATGAGTTAGTTGCGGGATGATGTATTACGGAACGAGTAAAGAGACTTGCTAGTAACGAGATTGAACTAGGTATTGAGATACCGACGATCGAATCTCGGGCAAGTAACATACCGATGACAAAGGGAACAACGTATGTTGTTATGCGGTCTGACCGATAAAGATCTTCGTAGAATATGTAGGAGCCAATATGAGCATCCAGGTTCCGCTATTGGTTATTGACCGGAGACGTGTCTCGGTCATGTCTACATAGTTCTCGAACCCGCAGGGTCCGCACGCTTAACGTTATGATGACAGTTTTATTATGAGTTTTTGTGTTTTGATGTACCGAAGGTTGTTCGGAGTCCCAGATGTGATCACGGACATGACGAGGAGTCTCGAAATGGTCGAGACATGAAGATTGATATATTGGAAGCCTATGTTTGGATATCGGAAGTGTTCCGGGTGAAATAGTGATTTTACCGGAGTACCGGAGGGGTTACCGGAACCCCCCGGAGGCTATTGGGCCTTATGGGCCCAAGTGGAGGAAGAGGAGAGGCGACCAAGGGGCAGCCGCGCGCCCCTCCCCCCAATCCGAATTGGACAAGGAGGGGGTGTGGCACCCCTCCCCCTTTCCTTTCCCCTCTCTCCTCCTTCCCCCCAAGTCCTAATCCAACTAGGAAAAAGGAAGGGAGTCCTACTCCCGGTCGGAGTAGGACTCCTCCTACGCGCCTCCTCCTATGGCCGGCCGCACCCCCCTTGCTCCTTTATATACGGGGCAGGGGGGCACCCCATAGACACAACAATTGATCATTGATCTCTTAGCCGTGTGTGGTGCCCCCCTCCACCATAGTCCACCTCGATAATACTGTAGCGGTGCTTAGGCGAAGCCCTGCGTCGGTAGAACATCAACATCGTCACCACGCCGTCGTGCTGACGAAACTTTCCCTCAACACTCGACTGGATCGGAGTTCGAGGGATGTCATCGGGCTGAACGTGTGCTGAACTCGGAGGTGCCGTACGTTCGGTACTTGATCGGTTGGATCATGAAGACGTATGACTACATCAACCGCGTTGTGCTAACGCTTCCGCTTTCGATCTACGAGGGTACGTGGACAACACTCTCCCCTCTTGTTGCTATGCATCACCATGATCTTGCGTGTGCTTAGGAATTTTTTTGAAATTACTACGTTCCCAAACATGGATTCCACCGAAGGGGACCCGGTACCCATACTCAATTGAGCCGACATCGGGGCCCCAGCCTGCGTCGTCGATGTAGAGCTTGCCGCGACGACTCTTGGTTATCCGGCCCATAGTGTATCCCTTGAGCCCTTCGAAGCTGCCCTTCAAGAACTCAAATCCACCATGCGCTGGCCCCAAAGTGGGCGCCAACTGTCATGGAATTGTCACGGCAAATGTCCTAGTGAAAGGACTTAGTCATGGAGCCATCGCAACTAGGAAGCTTAAAGGGGTTAATCGGGACAAAGGACATGAGAGGTTTATACTGGTTCGGCCCCTTGCGGTGAAGGTAAAGCCTAGTCCAGTTGATGTGGTATTGCTAGGTTTCGATGACCAAGGAGCGAATACGCTAGCTTGGCTCTCGATCTGTTGTTTCTTGCCCTAAGCCACCACCGGGTCGTCCCCTTATATACACGGGTTGACGCCCTGCGGCCTACAGAGTCCCGGCCGGCTCATACAACGTGTCCGGCTCGGTGACATCTCTTACATGCCTTGCATTACAAGTCTATTCATACATGGCGGTTTATACTTACATGCCTTAAGCCGCCTCTAGGCTTGGGCCTATTATAAGCCTTATTGTAAACCGTCACCTTGTATACTCTTCGGGCTTCATTCACGTAACCCGTCGTTGTGGTTGACCCGGCCCCTCCTTGGCGGGTCATACCTGGTAGTCATATCCCCAACATCCTACGAAGATCTTTATCGGTCAAACCGCATAACAACATACGTTGTTCCCTTTGTCATCGGTATGTTACTTGCCCGAGATTCGATCGTCGGTATCTCAATACCTAGTTCAATCTCGTTACCAGCAAGTATCTTTACTAGTTCCATAATGCAACATCTCACAACTAACTCATTAGTCATATTGCTTGCAAGGCTTATAGTGATGTGCATTACCAAGAGGGCCTAGAGATACCTCTCCGACAATCAGAGTGACAAATCCTAATCTCGATCTATGCCAACTCAACAAACACCATCGGAGATACGTGTAGATCATCTTTATAGTCACCCAGTTACGTTGTGACATTTGATAGCACACTAAGTGTTCCTCCGGTATTCGGGAGTTGCATAATCTCATAGTCATAGGAACATGTATAAGTCATGGAAAGCAATAGCAATAAACTAAATGATCATAGTGCTAAGCTAACAGATGGGTCAAGTCAATCACATCATTTTCTAATGATGTGATCCCATTCATCAAATGACAACTCATGTCTATGGTTAGGGAACTTAACCATCTTTGATTAACGAGCTAGTCAAGTAGAGGCATACTAGTGACACTCTGTTTGTCTATGCATTCACACATGTACTAAGTTTTCGGTTAATACAATTCTAGCATGAATAATAAACATTTATCATGATATAAGGAAATATAAATAACAACTTTATTAACTCTAGTACATATTTCCTTCAGCCGGGTCGAGTCCGCTACAACGGTCGCCGTCTACTGGCGCCAGCAGTGACGACGGGTGCGCTGTAGCCACGCCGGCCTCGATGAGCGGGGTAGGCGGGGCACTGTTGCCACGCCTATGCCGGTTAGAGGAGTTGGTGGGTTACTGTGGTCATGCTCATCCCTTTTATGGAGACTCGTCCCATCGCACGCCTCAGATGGGACGGGAGCTGACCCGTGGCTGGGTTGAGGAACACGTCACGGGGGAGCTGACTTGCTGGCGAAGTCTCGGTTCGCTGTGATTGGCCGGCTTGCGCCAGCCGTCAAGGCCGGGTTGCCGTCTTGACCGGGTCGAAGGATTCGGCTGGGTTGCAGGGCTTGGCCGGGTCGACGAACCCGGCCAAGTGCGAGCCGGATTGAGGGATGATGCTGGCCCTGATGTTTTTGAAAAGGATCCGTGTTCCGTTGCCGGCCCGGGGTTCATCCCCCGACATTGCTCCCATGATTAAAAAGTCAAATTTGAATGTTTCAATTTTCCTTGTTCGGGTGTTATATGTTGTGCCCCCAGCTAGACTTATTTCTTTTCTTGCACTTTGGCCGTTGGCCTTCATACTCTGGATCTCTTGTGACTTTAGCTTATGCTTGTGATCGGTGGTTGCTTTATAATATAAATGGGGAAACTCTTTTTCGTCAATGCTTCAATTTTTTTCATGTTCTCAGGACATGTATCTGTTATACGCAAAAACTCCAAATCTAAAACATTCATATTTTAGAACTTTTTGAAATAATCAAATTTGAGTGTTTGAAACCTTGGAGCATGAAAGCATACGAGTGTTTGGAGTATCTGACTCCAATCTTCATTGCTTTGCCTGCCCTGGCTATTTGTGCATGAGAAGTCTACTCCAGCTGCCTGCATCAATCTTCCTTGCTTCGCCTACCCTGACTATTTAAAGCTGGCTGGCCACCACCAAAACGGCACCTCCGAGTCCATTCTCCCACTGTACGAGCCCCCTAGTTCGTCATCCGCCATCTGAGCCTAGTCCACCATCTGCTATGGCGCACTCACTGGTAACTTGGTACGAGCACCTGACATCGGAGTGCCGCGCCGAGATCGTGGCGGAGGTCTGCATGGTGGACGCCCGGCACAAGACCCGCCAGAGCTGAGATCGGAGGAGGGGGTGGTCCCATGGCCATGACGATAGTGGAGGAGGAGGAGATGGCCGTCGGCACCATACCGCCCGCATCGTCCAAGTTCACACTGCTGTAGGCGGTGCAGTAGTACAACCTATCCTTTCTAGAGGAGCACCACGTGACGCTGGCTCAACTTGCGGCGGAGCGCGCAGATGCTGGCACTATGGTGGAGCTCCTCGCCAGTCCGGACGTCTTCAATAAAATCGTGTCCATGTAAAGCCGCCGCAACATTAAGCGCGAGCGCCGCCATGTCCGCATCAATGACGTGCCGTGTGACCTCCTCTTTGCGGTGCTCGAGGACTCGGATGATGGGGCGCCAGAGCAACATGATGACGATGCTAAAGAGGCATCCGTTGGCGGCTCCGGCCGCCAATGACAAGGAGGCCAGCGGCTCCGCCGTCGGGTCGTCGACCTCACTAGTCACCTCCGACGTTGAGTAATCACCTCATTTTTCCTTTAAAAAAGGGCCATCACTAAAATGTTAGACCATAAGTGAGCTTAAACGGGGGCCGGCTTACATCCCTAACTTACTTGTGATTCACGTTGGGGAGGTCCTAATCATTGTCCACAAGCGTGAATCGCTGCAAAGTGTAACCGTGGAAAGTCGCCGGCTGTGTAGCCTGTCACACTGCACCTGTCAGCTACACGCGAATCTTGTCATGTTTCATTGAACCGAACCGATCATTCCCAGACGCCGCCTCTCCACCATCAGGCAGTTGGACCGTGTCTCATACAAAAATGTAAGCAACTGATCCAGGTAGAAGTGAGCATCCATCCAATCAAAATGGCATCTGGAATCTCGTACAAATCGTTGCCCACACCCCGGAATACGAGCGCGGCTCGGTAAATCCAATAGCTCGCCGCCCTAGAAGTAGCCTCCGGTCGAGACCGAAAATTCTACACTTAGGGCATCTTCAATAGTGGTATGATCATCGCTGGTTACATTACCACCTAGATTATTTTGATGACATGGCTCATATTAAAAGAAGAGAGAGAATGAAACCGTATGAATCTGAACCAAGGCTCCAGACACAAGCTCCGAGGCAAGCTTGTTCATTTCTCCAACATTTAGTGCACCCGTCTAGTTATTTAACATACGCTTAACATACGCATCATTGAAAATCCTGTATGATGTGTTGTTGGCTGCTGACGTGGACAATTATATCAACGATTGAACATACAAACTATTGCAGATGCTCTTACGGACCTTCAGCTACGGACCCATATCTACGGACGTACGTGTCCAACAGTGCTAATCTTCTCCCCCTGTTTCTCAAGGTGGGGACCACGTGATTTTCAATCTCCTGTTGCCAAATCAGTCCGTAGGTGCTAATCCGTAATAGTACTCCGGTAAATGTAGCAAAGCTCGGTCGAGACCAAGCCCAATGAACGGGCAGAACAAGGCTACGCCCGTGGCCGTGCATGGACATGGATGAAGCTGCTACTGCCGAATTAATCAACGATAACACCAATAAAACTGGAAGCAAAACGACATTATCAAGCGCTTTAAATAAAACTGAAAGCTTGTCATGGCCGCATACCGCGTTAAATACCGTGTTACGACATTATCAAGCGCTTTAACTTTTTCCAAAAAAAGAAAGAGCATTCTCAAGAACTTTTGTACTCCCTCGTCACGGTTTAAAAGACACAGTTAAATTTGCGTGTGTTTTCACAATAGACAAAATTTAGAGCGCATTGCATTTATTTCTAGTAGCTAATTAGTACTTCGATATACTATTTCTATATGCATGCGTAGTGTGAATGCTATTTTTTAGCCTATCCCACAATCAATAAATAACCACCTAGGTCCCAGAGAATTTCCAAGCACGCCTTCTAAACCGTGACGGAGGGAGTACTTCTAGAGAGAGCTGACTTTCCGGCCATCATCATCGACATTTGTGGCCACAACTTTGTAAACAACCGGTCATGCACCCCACCCCACAACTAATAAAGGTATTATGTAAATTAAAACTGTTTAATCAATTATATTCTCTTCTTATAGTAATCCTAATGATTAGCATTGCTGATATTTTCCATAACCACTTGGAGCGATGCAAGTGAACAAAGTCGTCGTCACCACAAGCTAGATGACAAGACCCACACTCGCATGCGACAAATCCAAGCGGAGCGCATCTTCTCAAGATGGAAGAGAGAATCCTCCGATCCCGGCCGTGCGCAACAAACCCAGCCTAAAACGCATCTTCTAAACTTACCTAGTAACCTCGGATCAGTTCACTATATATACGTAAACGGTAGCCTGCACAAGACATACTACATACGCACTAGCTGCACAGAAGCCCCACAAGACTACTCTACAAGACACACCGAACACGCGCAACAGTACGTGGCTAGCTGAGGCGCCATGGGGTCGGAGGCCTGCCATGAGAAGCCGCACGCCGTGATGATCCCGTACCCGGCGCAGGGCCATGTCACGCCCATGATGAAGATGGCCAAGCTGCTCCACACGCGGGGCTTCCACGTCACCTTCGTCAACACCGAGTTCAACCACCGCCGGCTGCTCCGCTCGCGCGGGGCGGGGGCGCTCGACGGCGTCCCGGGCTTCCACTTCGCCGCCATACCAGACGGGCTGCCGTCGTCCGACGCCGACGCCACGCAGGACGTCCCCGCGCTCTGCAACTCCACCATGACCGCCTGCCTCCCCCACCTCCTGGCCCTTCTTGCCAGGCTCAACGACCCGGGCTCCGGGGTGCCGCCGGTCACCTGCCTCGTCGTCGACGGCGTCATGTCGTTCGGTTATGACGCCGCCAAGGAGATCGGCGTGCCCTGCGCGGCCTTGTGGACGGCCAGCGCGTGCGGGTTCATGGGCTACCGCCACTACCCGCAGCTCATCGAGTGGGGTTTCGTGCCTTTCAAAGGTACTTATTCTACTACTAGCTCCTATATACAGTAGGTCGTACCTACATGCATGCATGCATGCATGCTGTAACAAGTATGGTTTGCTTGCATGCATGATTGCATGCTGTAACAAGTGTGGTTTCTTTGCATGCATGCAGACGAGGCCCTGCTCACGGACAAGGCGCACCTGGACACGGTGGTGCAGGGCGTGCGCGGCATGTGCGACAACATGAGGCTGCGGGACTTCCCGTCCTTCATGCGCACCACCGACCGCGGCGACATAATGCTCAACTTCTTCGTGCACGAGGGCGGGCGCCTGTCGCTCCCCACCGCTGTCATGATCAACACGTTCGACGAGCTGGAGCGGCCGGTCCTCGACGCCATGCGCGCCATCCTCCCGCCCCTCTACACCGTGGGGCCGCTGCTTCTCCACGCCCACCACGCCGTCCCGGACGGCACCTCGCTCGACGCCCTGGGCTCCAACCTCTGGAAGGAGCAGGACGGCCTCCTCGACTGGCTCGACGGCCACGGCGCCAACTCCGTGGTGTACGTGAACTACGGCAGCATCACCGTGATGACGAACGAGCAGCTCCTGGAGTTCGCGTGGGGGCTGGCCAACAGCGGCTACCCTTTCATATGGAACATCCGGCCGGACCTCGTCAAGGGCGACACGGCCGTGCTGCCGCCGGAGTTCATGGCCTCCATCGACGGCCGTGCCATGCTCACGACGTGGTGCTCGCAGGAGAAGGTCCTCGCGCACAAGGTCGTGGGGGTCTTCCTGACGCACTCCGGGTGGAACTCCACGCTGGAGAGCATCTCTAACGGCGTGCCGATGCTCAGCTGGCCCTTCTTCGCGGAGCAGCAGACCAACTGCAGGTACAAGTGCACGGAGTGGGGGAACGGGATGGAGATCGACGGCGAGGTGAAGCGGGAGGTCCTGGCGGCGATGATACGCGAGGCCATGGAAGGGGAGAAGGGGCTGGAGATGAGGAGGCGTGCGGCGGAATGGAAGGAGAGTGCGGTTAGAGCCACGCTTCCTGGAGGATCCGCGGTGACTAACCTGGACACGGTGATCCGTGACGTGCTCCTCGCCAACTTCAACAACAAAAACTGAATTATCCACATGCATGTTGGGGTCCAATGCCTATCCAAGAGGCGAGAGTCGAGATTTTTTTTAAGACGAGGGCAACTTGTATTTTGTATGTTTATCCTCTTTATCATGGATCCAAAGTGTATTTTGGGTATTGTGTATTTTGCATGTTGATTCCCTTTATATGGAACCAAAGCGTATTTTGCATTGTTATTTTGTTGTTTGAACATAGGGGATGGCATTGATGTATACATGCATTCTATCTTATCTGTATGCAAATCATACCATTGCCTAAAGATTACACTAGTGTATTCTTGTTCTTACCTACCGTGAAACAATCACTACACGAGAAAGACACAGCTGTGTCGGAGAAGATGCCGGGCGGTAACGCCCGTCTCGAAGTAGAGGCTAGAGGCATGGCAGGGTCGACAGGCGGCGGCGGGCGACACAATCCGATGTTAGAAAAAAGCTAAAAAACGCCGATCAAAACAACCGGCGTGAGAAAAAAACCCAGACCAAAGGGTGAGGGAAAAGGTTCTCTAGAGCAGCCGATCAACATGATCGGCGGACGAACCCAAGGTATGGGCGGTGCAGTCCCCGGTGACAATCATGGAGCTCGACCGCTCCAGGGACGGCGCGGTGTAGAAGTGGCGGCTAGGGTTTTGGATCGGGATTAGGCTGATACTATGTAAGAGGATTATAGGAAGATTGATGGAATTGTTGGATGTATTATTAAGTCTCGAGAGCAAGTACATATAGAGTACAAGACTTACGGTTTTCAAGACCGACTCTTTCAAAAGCTCAGACATCCATCCCTATGCTCGACCGCCCTATCTATTTGTGCGCTGGCAGGAGGGCAAGAAATTTCTCCTAGAGATAAGATAGGAATCGTATAGGAAAGAATACAATCAATCTTAACAAATCCTTGCCTACCATTCCAACACATTCTATATAATTTGTATGTAAATCATACTATTGCCTGAAAATTATACTAGTGTATTCTTGTTCTTGCATACCGTACAATCACCAAATGAAAAAGACACATCTATGAGATTTTGGCCTGAACGAAAATATTTTATGTCACTTTCATAATGATAATAGTGATGAAAACATGTATTCTGATGGATGCAATGAGCACCTACTTCTATAACAAAAATTTATAACATAAAATGGGACTTTTGTCCTTGGCGGGCTAGCGGCGCACCTACATGACATCCTTTGAGCCTTCCATGACATAAAAAATCTAGTAGAAGTTTGGGTGATTTCCCCTCGGTGATTTATCCGCTTCGCACGATATATGATGGGTTGTCGGGGCTGAGCAATCCAGTTGGAAGCCCCCATTCGTATGCACAGGTGTGTAGTAGTTGTGGTTGCATCTCGAGGAGCCCCTGCGCATTGTTGCGCCCCTCATGTGCAATACATAGAGTTGAGGAGTCGGTTGCCTCTCGGTGTACAGTAACCGGTAGTTGTCGGGTGCAATACCTTCCACCCCAGTCGGTTGCTTCTCGCGATGCACAAGACCCCATTGTAGTCGTAGAGCACTAGCGAGTTGCCTCGCAATGTACATGACCTCGTAGCGGCCGTACCCCCCTAGCTAATTGCCTTGCGATGCACATGATGATGTGACGGCGGCCCGATCTTTCGATGAGAGTGGGGATAATTATCGATTTGGTGGATTTTGACCTTGACGATCCGGCTATACCGTACTCGACGATACGCCTCGACAATCGCTAAACCAATCTCCGATGGTTATTGACCTTGCCGTAGGCACGATCAACCTGAACAACGAGGTTCAAGTTCCTGCAAGCAACCGAAGAACCGGCAAGAACAAAGGTGAATTGCAACTGAAATTGCGGATAATAAACTGAGCACACGAACTAGATGAAAAGTTGGGGTTCCACTGTGGATCTGACAAGGCGGTAGTCCTACACGTCTCGTAGATGCGAAATTGTAGCGATGGCTAAACAATACAATAAAACCCGAGTCTAAACCCTAAACTATAATAGCTATTTATTAACTGCTGCTTCCGGTCGAAGGCGGTATCCGTTGTCCACAAATCGGACTGCTCAAGGCCGTACGTGGCTGGTCTTCGTAGACTTTGCGGCAAGCACCTGGCGGCCTGGCCGAAAGCTCTAGGGCCCACCCACGTGGTAATGTTGGGCCATTAATCCAAGTCTCTTGTCCTGGTGCACTTCATGCATGCGTACGTGACAGGCTTGGTGGATAGGACGTGTGACATGCATGCAAGAGCGTTGCTCCATTTGATCTCAACCCATATTGTCTTCATCTTTAATCTTTCCTTTATTCTCAAGTACAAGCAAATCCAAACATGAGTGTAATATTATATTCTTATTAGTTAAATCATATGTACGAAGAAGCGATAGTACCTGGCCATTAATTTGTCTCGCCCGCGCTCTAGTAATAGGACCAAGTGGAATAACTGATGTAGGAGTTGCGGCGGGTGTAACAATAGAAGAGATGTCCTCATCATCCCCCCCTTCTTGAATCGAAGTCGTCCTCGACGGTACCTCGTCGTCATCACCCAAATAAGGCTTTAAATCTGCAACATTAAATGTGGGACTAACCCGAAATTCTGCAGGTAAATCAAGCTTATATGCATTCTCGTTAATTTTTTCAAGCACTTTAAAAGGTCCATCCGCACGAGGCATTAATTTTGACTTTCGTAAATCAGGGAAACGGTCTTTTCGCAAATGCAACCATACTAAATCACCTGGTTCAAAAACAACACTTTTCCTTCCCTGACTACCAGCAAGTTTATATTTGGCATTCATGCGTTCAATATTTTTCTTAGTCATCTCATGCATTTTTAATACTAATTCAGCACGTTCTTTAGCATCAAGGTTTACCTTCTCCGAAGATTGAATAGGTAATAAATCAATTGGTGCACAAGGTATAAATCCATAAACAATCTCAAAAGGGCATAATTTTGTGGTGGAATGAACGGAACGATTATAAGCAAACTCTACATGTGGTAGACATTCTTCCCACATTTTTAAGTTCTTCTTCAAAACAGCCCTAAGCATAGTAGACAATGTACGATTAACCACTTCAGTTTGACCATCAGTTTGAGGATGACATGTAGTACTAAATAAAAGCTTAGTCCCCAATTTTGTCCACAACACCCTCCAAAAGTGGCTAAGGAATTTTGTGTCACGATCAGAAACAATTGTATTTGGCACACCATGTAAACGAACTACTTCGCGAAAGAACAAATCAGCAATGTGAGTAGCATCGTCACTTTTATGACAAGGTATAAAATGTGCCATCTTAGAGAATCTATCGACAACAACAAATATACTATCTCTCCCCCGTCGTGTTCTAGGCAGTCCTAATACAAAGTCCATAGATATATCTTCCCAAGGAGTGCTAGGAACAGGAAGAGGCATATATAAACCATGTGGGTTCAATCGTGACTTAGCTTTTTGGCATGTCGTGCAGCGTGCAACATATCTCTCCACATCCCTTCTCATTTTTGGCCAGAAGAAATGACTAGCAAGGATGTCTTCTGTCTTCTTGACGCCAAAATGTCCCATCAGTCCTCCTCCATGCGCCTCCTATAACAACAAAAGACGAATAGAGCTATCTGGGATGCATAGCTTGTTAGCGCGAAAAACAAATCCGTCATTAATGATGAACTTGTTCCAAGTTCTACCCTCCCTGCAATTGAGCAATATATCTTTAAAATCGACATCATTAGCGTATTGCTCTTTTATAGTTTCATGTCTAAAATTTTTGAAGTCAAGTTGTGATAACATGGTATAGCGTTTAGACAATGCATCGGCAATAACATTCTCCTTCCCTTTCTTGTGCTTAATAACATAAGGAAAAGATTCAATAAATTCAACCCATTTTGCATGTCTACGGTTCAGTTTGCTTTGACTTCTAATATGCTTGAGTGATTCATGATCAGAATGTATAACAAACTCCTTAGGCCATAAATAATGTTGCCATGTCTCCAAAGTCCGAACTAGTGCATAAAGTTCTTTATCATATGTTGAATAATTCAGACTAGGCCCACTGAGTTTTTCACTAAAGTATGCTACTGGTTTGCCTTCTTGCAATAGAACACCACCTAAACCAATGCCGCTAGCATCACATTCTAATTCAAACATCTTATTGAAATCAGGTAATTGCAGCAAAGGGGTGTGTGTAAGCTTATCTTTAAGAATAGTGAAGGCTTCCTCTTGTGCGTCGCTCCAAACAAATGGCACATTTTTCTTTGTGAGTTCATTGAGCAGTGCTGCGATGGTGCTAAAATCCTTCACGAACCGCCGGTAGAACCCAGCAAGTCCGAGAAAACTTCGTACCTGTGTGACCGAGTTAGGGGTCGGCCAACTCTGGATCGCTTCAACCTTGGCTTTATCAACTTCAATTCCCTGCGCTGTCACAACATAGCCAAGAAAAGCGACTCGATCCGTGCAAAAAGTGCACTTCTCGATATTACCAAATAAACGTGCAGCACACAAAGCAGAAAAAACAGCACGCAAATGGTCTAAGTGTTCCTCTAGTGACTTGCTATAAATCAAAATATCATCGAAATATACTACCACAAATCGTCCAATAAAAGCTCGCAAAACTTCATTCATTAGTCTCATGAAAGTACTAGGTGCATTAGTCAATCCAAAAGGCATAACTAACCACTCATATAAACCAAATTTAGTTTTGAAAGCAGTTTTCCATTCATCACCTAGTTTCATACGAATTTAATGGTAGCCACTACGCAAGTCCACTTTAGAAAACACAACTGAGCCACTGAGTTCATCAAGCATGTCATCTAATCTAAGAATAGGATGACGATATCGAATTGTAATATTATTGATGGCTCTACAATCAACACACATACGCGAAGTACCGTCTTTTTTAGGAACAAGTAAAATTGGTACAGCACATGGACTAAGGGATTCACGAATGTAACCTTTTTCAAGTAGTTCGTGAACTTGTCGCTGAATCTCCTTAGTCTCCTCTGGATTAGTCCGGTACGGCGCACGGTTGGGTAATGAGGCGCCAGGGATCAAGTCAATTTGATGTTCAATTCCTCTCATAGGTGGCAGCCCCGGTGGTACTTCCTTTGGAAAAACATCATGATACTCCTGCAAAAGGTTAGCGACAACAGGAGGCAAAGAAGAAGGCATATCCTCAAATGAAAACAAAACTTCTTTGCAAATAAGAGCATAACATTCATCAGTATGAGCATCTAACTCAAAAATTTCAGCACGTGTAGCTAAGAAAGATACACCTTTCAATTTAATTTCTTTAGATGTGCTAGGATCAGATTTGTGCAGCTTATTAAATTGTTCTAACTCATCAACAACTTTCTGATTTTCAGATTGAGTACGCTCAATATTTGTGTTTCTACTAGCCCTAGCAAGATCATCTTTTAAAATTTGCTCAGGAGACATAGGGTGTAGAATGATTTTCTTTCCTTTATGTGTGAGAGTGTACTGATTAGTTCTACCATCATGTAAACATTGTTTATCATATTGCCATGGCCTTCCTAGTAACATAGAACAAGCTTGCATAGGCACAATATCGCAATCAATAGTGTCATGGTATGAACCTAAAGAAAAAGGAACTCTCACCATGCGTGTTACCTTTACCTTTCCACCATCATTAAACCATTGAATGTAGTATGGTTGTGGATGTTGTCGCGAAGGTAGGGAGAGCTTCTCCACCATGTCAATGCTTCCTAAATTGTTACAACTCCCTCCATCAATGATTATGCGAACGGAACGCTCCTTGACGACTCCTTTGATGTGGAAGAGGTTGTGACGTTGATCCTTCTTTGCTTTGACAATCTGAGCACTAAGTACACGATGTGATATAAGACTCATGGTACTTATCGGCGTCGTCAGCGGTCACATGTTCTTCCTCTTGCTCCGGTCTTGTGTCATCGTCTTCATGTGTAGCAAGCAAGGCATATGTGTCTTCATCAAAATCACTAGCAGAGTCGTACTCGCCGTCTTCACGAATGATCAATACACGCTTATTAGGACACTCCTTCATGACATGGCCAAATCCCTTGCAAGCGTGGCATTGGATATCCTTTGTTCTTTTGGAGGAAGCGGACGATGACGATGAACTTTTTGTTGGAATTTGTGTAGTACTTTTCAGTGGTGCCGAAGTGTGTGATGCTGAAGTTGATGAAGAAGGCCCCAGTCGAGAGGTTGCAGGTGCTGTTGTAGAGGTGCGAGTGGACGGGGTAGCAGGAGTGCACGACGCCCATGTGGAAGTACGACCTGCAGAAAAATTAGGACGCAGTCTGGAATGACCCTGCACTTCATGTTCAGCATGTATAGCAAGATGGAATAAACGGGTCATTGAATGATAATCTTTATAAGCAAGTATGTCATAAATTTCTCTATTCAATCCACCCAAGAACCTAGCCATAGCGGCTTCCTCAGTCTCAACTAAACCACAACGTAACATGCCCATTTGCAATTCTTGATAATAGTCTTCCACAGATTTAGATCCTTGGTTCAAGCGTTGTAGTTTATTTAGCAAGTCACGTTCATAATATCCAGGAACAAAACGGTGACGCATTACTAATTTCAAAGCTTCCCAAGTGGCAGGAATATTATTAGGATGTTTACGACAATGTGCTCTCCACCAAACAGAAGCAAAATCACTAAACTCACTAGTTGCAGCCCTAACTCTTTTATCATCAGGAAAATCATGGCAAGCAAATTTTTGATCAACTAGTAATTCCCAGTCAAGATAAACATCTGGATCATATTTCCCATCAAAAGGAGCATGAAAAATTTAATTCTACCCAAAGAATCGTCATGGCCACGTACCTGAGGACGCTGGTGTCGTCCCATACCTTGTTGATTATTGCGTAGTCGATGATGATCACGATCATTGTTATCATTAACTGCATCAGGATCCTCAGAATCACCATCATAGTTGTCATCTTGGATGTCGTCGGCTATCGAGTTGGCGTTGCGAGGACGGGGCTGGTCGACGGCATCGGTGTATGAAAGAGGGTGCCCCGGGTCTCCTGGGAGTACCCGACGAGCTCGTTGCAGACCTGTGTTGGTGGCTGGAAGACGCGGAGCGGAAGTGGAGGCGGCACCTAGACGGGCATCCTGGGCATCAAGACGTTTCATAATAGATGCAAGTGTTTGGGTGAACGTCTCATTGCTATCCTCGATCGACTTGAGACGCTTATCAAGTGCGCCCTCGAACGATGTGAACCGCTCGGTGTATGCATGCACATCCTCCTCAAGGCGTGCCACCGTGGCTTTCATATTGTCTTCGTCACCTGCCATGGTTAGGACGGAACAAGAACAAAATCAAAAGTATATTGCTCCTACAGTAACTATAGTTTGGCGGTGGAAAATGTCTCTCAACTCTCGAGCAATTACCAAGCTCTTACCAGTTCTTACCGTGCTGCAGTGGTTGTCGGCCGTTGGCGATGTCAAAAGTGATCAAAAGATTGATATAGCGATTACCAAGGGACCGAACAAGATACGATATAGGAAGTGGAGCTTGGTGAAGGTTTCCTCAACTCACAATATGTGGCACAATTAAGCAAAAAGTAATGCAAGCTGAATAATTGCTCAAACTCCTAACTAGTGCTGGCAGTCGACTAGTAAGAGATAAAACAATCTAAGCCTAGATACTGAAACAAGTGAGTGGAAACCAATGAAAAATATGATAGCTCTAAGTAGCTAGATATAAGTGAGGTATAAATGCCGTGTATAATAAAGCTCGAAAGCAGATGATAAATGACGCGGCGATGAACACTGTAGCAGTAAAATAATGTCCAGAAAAGAAAATATCAGCCCAAAACAGATGCTAGCCGGCCTGATTTTTTTTGCAACTTTTTCTTTTAACTTTTCTTTTGATTTTTTCACTCTTTTTTTCTTTTTTTTTCTTTTTTTTGAGGCCGGTTGCTAGCAGACGTCAGGGACACAAAGCAAGGCTACTGGACAAAGGTGCTACGAGAGCTAGCTATACGTGCACTGGTGTTGAGATTACCTAAAACTAGTAGTACTAATGCACAGAAACAGTAGGCTGCTGGTGGAGAGTGTTGGTTGTGGCGCGTGTGGAGGCAGACAAAGAGATTTGGATGTCTGGCGTGGTGCGTGTGGTGAAGCGGCGCTGGCGGGCTCTAGCAAAGCAAGCGCGTGGATGGATGGGCGGACGTACGGTGTCAGACACGGATGATTGTCTATCTGGCCGTAAGCTGCTGCTGTGCGACGGTGATTTTGTGCGATCAAATCATCGACTGATAAAAAAATAGCAAAGAAAAACACAGGCGTCTGGAGGTAATAAGAATCGGAAACAATCGATTGCAATATTTATTTTTTTTGATCGTGAACGAGCGGAAGGGATTATGTGGGTGGACAAAAACAGATTGATCTAGTAGATAATTTTACACCCTAACCAATCTAAACCAGCACTAATTCTAGGATGAATGTAACCAAAAATTCAACGATGCAAATACTAGATGCAAAAACTGCTAAAGGTTAAAAAGGTAGGTGTGATGGATGAACTAATCTAATTTTTTTGGCTTTTTTGTGGGTCTATGGGACAGAAAATAACTAATCTAATAAAACTGTAAATCTCTCACTGATGAACCTGAAAACTGATACCACTTGATGTGACGGCGGCCCGATCTTTCGATGAGAGTGGGGATAATTATCGATTTGGTGGATTTTGACCTTGACGATCCGGCTATACCGTACCCGACGATACGCCTCGACAATCGCTAAACCAATCTCCGATGGTTATTGACCTTGCCGTAGGCACGATCAACCTGAAAAATGAGGTTCAAGTTCCTGCAAGCAACCAAAGAACCGGCAAGAACAAAGGTGAATTGCAACTGAAATTGCGGATAATAAACTGAGCACACGAACTAGATGAAAAGTTGGGGTTCCACTGTGGATCTGACAAGGCGGTAGTCCTACACGTCTCGTAGATGCGAAATTGTAGCGATGGCTAAACAATACAATAAAACCCGAGTCTAAACCCTAAACTATAATAGCTATTTATTAACTGCTGCTTCCGGTCGAAGGCGGTATCTGTTGTCCACAAATCGGACTGCTCGAGGCCGTACGTGGCTGGTCTTCGTAGACTTTGCGGCAAGCACCTGGCGGCCTGGCCGAAAGCTCTAGGGCCCACCCACGTGGTAATGTTGGGCCATTAATCCAAGTCTCTTGTCCTGGTGCACTTCATGCATGCGTACGTGACAGGCTTGGTGGATAGGACGTGTGACATGCATGCAAGAGCGTTGCTCCATTTGATCTCAACCCATATTGTCTTCATCTTTAATCTTTCCTTTATTCTCAAGTACAAGCAAATCCAAACATGAGTGTAATATTATATTCTTATTAGTTAAATCATATGTACGAAGAAGCGATAGTACCTGGCCATTAATTTGTCTCGCCCGCGCTCTAGTAATAGGACCAAGTGGAATAACTGATGTAGGAGTTGCGGCGGGTGTAACAATAGAAGAGATGTCCTCATCACATGACCCCGTTGCGGCCGTAGTGTGATACCCCCAGCCCAGCTGGTTGACGCTCGATGAATAGGACCCCATTGCGGCTATTGCCAATTGACTCATGAAGTCGTGATGCATAGGACCCCGTTGCAGCCGTTGTGTGGTACCCCAACTCCAAAGCCATTCCCTATCAATGCACACGACCCCATTGTAGCCGTAGCGTGATACCCTGTTGGAAATATGCCCTAGAGGCAATAATAAAATAGTTATTATTATATTTCCTTATTCATGATAATTGTCTATTGTTCATGCTATCATTGTATTAACCGGAAACCGTAATACATATGTGAATACATAGATCGTAATATGTCCTAGTAAGCCTCTAGTTGACTAGCTCGTTTATCAATAGATGGTCATGGTTTCCTGACCATGGACATTGGATGTCGTTGATAACGGGATCACATCATTAGGAGAATGATGTGATGGACAAGACCCAGTCCTAAGCATAGCACAAGATCGTGTAGTTCGTTTGCTAAAAGCTTTTCTAATGTCAAGTATCATTTTCTTAGACCATGAGATTGTGAAACTCCCGTATACCATAGGAATGCTTTGGGTGTACCAAACGTCACAACATCACTAGGTGGCTATAAAGGTGCACTACAGGTATCTCCGAAAGTGTCTTTTGGGTTGGCACAAATCGAGACTGGGATTTGACACTCCGTATGACGGAGAGGTATCTCTGGGCCCACTCGGTAATGCATCATTATAACGAGCTCAATGTGACTAAGGAGTTGGTCACGGGATCATGCGTTACGGAACGAGTAAAGAGACTTGCCGGTAACGAGATTGAACGAGGTGTAGAGATACCGACGATCGAATCTCAGGCAAGTAACATAGCGATAGACAAAGGGAATTGTATACGGGATTGATTGAATCCTCGACATCGTGGTGCATCTGATGAGATCATCATGGAACATGTGGGAGCCAACATGGGTATCAAGATCCCGCTGTTGGTTATTGGCCGGAGAGATGTCTCGGTCATGTCTGCATGGTTCCCGAACCCGTAGGGTATACACACTTAAGGTTCGGTGATGCTAGAGTTGTTATGAGAAATAGTATGTGGTTATCGAAGGTTGTTCGGAGTCCCGTATGAGATCCTGGACGTCACGAGGAGTTTCGGAATGGTCCGGAGGTGAAGAATTATATATGGGAAGTCCAGTTTCAGTCGCCGGAATAATTCGAGGGTTATCGATATTGTATCGGGACCACCGACAGGTGTCCGGGGGTCCACCGGGTGGGGCCACCTGCCCCGGTGGGCCATGTGGGCTGAACAAGGGTGGGAACCAGCCCCTGGTGGGCTGGTGCACCCCCAAGGGCCCAAGCCGCCTAGGGTTGAAGACCCTAGGGGTGGGGTGCCTCCCACCAAACTTGGGGGGCAAGTCCCTCCCTTGGCCACCGCCCCTCCTCTAGATGGGATCTAAAGGGGCCGGCCCCCTCTCCCCTTCACACTATAAATAGAGGGGGGTGGGAGGACAACAACACCCCTTCCCTGGCGCAACCCTCCCCCTCTCCAACACTTCCTCCACCTCCGTAGTGCTTGGCGAAGCCGTGCCGGAGAACTGCAAGCTCCACCACCACGCCGTCATGCTGCCGGAGCTCTCCCTCAACTTCTCCTCTCCCATTGCTGGAGCAAGAAGGAGGAGACGTCCCCGGGTTTTACGTGTGTTGAACGCGGAGGCGTCGTCCGTTCAGCGCTTGATCGGATCTTCCACGATTTGAATCGCCACGAGTACGACTCCATCAACCGCGTTCTTGTAACGCTTCCGCTTAGCGATCTTCAAGGGTATGAAGATGCACTCCATCTCTCTCTCGTTGCTAGCATCTCCTCGATTGATCTTGGTGACACGTAGGAATTTTTTTGAATTATTGCTACGTTCCCCAACAGTGGCATCATGAGCTAGGTCTATGCGTAGATTCTATGCACGAGTAGAACACAAAGCGATGATTTGTTCAATTTGCTTACCGTTACTACTCTTATCTTGATTCAGCGGCATTGTGGGATGAAGCGGTCCGGACCAACCTTACACGTATGCTTACGTGAGACTGGTTCCACCGACTGACATGCACTTGATGCATAAGGTGGCTAGCGGGTGCCTGTCTCTCCTACTTTAGTCGGATCGGATTCGATGAAAAGGGTCCTTATGAATGGTAAATAGCAATTGGCATATCAATGTTGTGGCTTTTGCGTAGATAAGAAACGTTCTTTCTAGAAACCCATAGCAGCCACGTAAAACATGCAACAACAATTAGAGGACGTCTAACTTGTTTTTGCAGGGTATACTATGTGATGTGATATGGCCAAAAGGACGTGATGTATGAGATTGATCATGTTCTTGTAATAGGAATAATGACTTGCATGTCGATGAGTATGACAACCGGCAGGAGCCATAGGAGTTGTCTTAATTTATTGTATGACTTGCATGTCAATGAAAACGCCATGTAATTACTTTACTTTATTGCTAACCTTTAGCCATAGTAGTAGAAGTAATAGTTGGCGAGACAACTTCATGAAGACACGCTAATGGAGATCATGGTGTCATGCCGGTGACAATGGTGATCATGACGCGCCTCGAAGATGGAGATCAAAGGCACAAGATGATATTGGCCATATCATGTCACTTTATGATTTGCATGTGATGTTTGTCATGTTTACATCTTATTTGCTTAGTGTAGCGACCAGACATCAAATAGTCCAATCTCTGTACTCCAGTGTCATCCCTGGATCAGTAATGCTGACACCGCACAGTACTTGAAGGATTTATAACAGAGTAGCAATCACACACTTATTACAACGAGTGTCTCAAAAGAGAACTTATTACAATAAATATGGCTTAAGGCCATCTAATAACGATAACAGCGGAAGGGTTGGAAGATAAGTGAGTCCATCAACTCCAACGACATCACTGAGTATAGAACCACGACCTAAGGCACCTTACTCGTCGTCTGAAAAGTCTGCAACATGAACGTTGCAGCCCGAAACGGGTCAGCACATGGAATATGCTGGCAAAGTAACACATAGAGAGCAATGAAAGAATAGGGCTATACTACATGCATATTTGGCTGGTGGAAAGCTCTATGGTTACAGTTTTGCGTAAAGCCAATTTTTCCCTACTGCAAAGGAATACATTTTTATTTAACTATCATGGTAGATGTTAAACATTGAGAGTGTAGACACCCTCTCAATCCCAATTAAACATCATCATTAAAATCCCAACAATATTAATTAGAGTAACATGATGAGATTCACATGATAATCCAAGTACTAGATACTCAAGTTGTCCATAACCGGGGACACGGCTAACCATGATTAGTTTATACACTCTGCAGAGGTTTGCGCACTTTTCCCCACAAGACTTGATCTCCTCCGTTGGGATTCTCGCACTACGTGGTGTTTGAGAAACAGATGACCAAGACATAGTCTTTCAGAAGCGCTAGCACCTTACGATCAGGTAGACCGTTACACCTACTTTCCCCTACATCTGCTAGTCTATCACTGTAAGAGTTTGCACGACTTAATCAACTATGCTAGAGCCCATAGTAGCTTGTGGCTGTACATGGAAGTTTCTAGTATGAATAATCTCATGACCCCTTTGAGCCTGGGTGGCGGTCCAAAAGAAAAACAGGCAATCGTTGGAATACCCAGGTGCCTCAGTCCACCCAGATGTGTGTTTAAGCTGCCACCTTAGATAAACCATTAATTTAACAATCTCACATCTGTCATGGATACACTCACCCAATCCACGTATACTAGCATAGCATGGAAATATAAGCAAACGTAGAAGTAACTCCCAAAGGTTTGATAATGAAACAGGTAATAGGTACTACCTCATCTACTTCCCAAAACCCACAATTTAATTAGATCCTAATCATGCAATGTGTGAGGATTGATCTAATGCAATAAAAACTGGGCAGTAGGAGGTATGATCAAAGTGTTACTTGCCTTGCTGATGATCCGCAAAACCTAGAGATTCGAAGTAGCAAGCGGCGCACTCCGGGTACTCTATCACAAACAAACAAGTATACAATAAGTACTCATCCGATGCATGGGTAAAGCACAAATAAGAGATCTAACCAGAAAGTTCAACTTAAGAACTCCGGTTGGCAAAAAGAATCAAATCGAACGAAGCAACAAAAGTCAAACGACGAAAGAAACAAGCTTCGTTTACTAATCTGGATCTAGATCAAATTTTACAGAGGCAAAAACTTGTTTGAGTTGGTTAAACGGAAAGCGGGTTTCGAGACGAAACTCCAGGCGCTTGAATCGTCTGATTCTGATAAACGAGCGAAAAGTTATACTAGGTCGAAAATCGGATTAGAAATCGCGATTACAAATAATCGCGGATTAATCCGAGAAAAATAAAAACGACGAACAGATTAATGAACGAACGTTCGTTATCTGGATCTAAATGATGAACACGTTTGTTAAAACGAACGAACGAGCGAACGCTCGCTAATTAACCAAAACCGGAAAAAAACCGTTCTAATAAAAAACGGAAACTAAAAAAAACCCGAACGAAAACTGGCGAAAACCAACGGTTTTCTAAAAAAACCAGCGGCGGCAGTCAACCTCGGCGGGCGGGTCCGGCGGCGGCGGCAGCGCTGCACGGCGGCGGCTTGGGGCTGGGCGCGGCGCGGGCTAGGGTTTGGGGGCGCGGCGGGTTGGGCTAAAAGCGGCCCGGGGCGGCGCTATATAAAGGGCCCGACCGGAGGAGTCCCGGCCGATCCCGGCCCGAAGTCGGTTCGTTTTTTTAAATAATTACGCGTAGAAAAACAAACAAAAGAAATACTAAACGGACTCCAAAAATCCCGAAATAAATTTCCCCGCCTTCTAAAATCAAGCCGCACAGGAGGGACATTTATTTGGGGCCTAAATGCAATTTTGAAAAACGCACATTTTTCCTAAATTCAAATAAAATAGCAAATAAAACCAAAATAAAATCTTATTTGATTTTATTATTAAATCCTCAATATTTCTTTATTTTGGGAAATTCATTTTATTCCCTCTCTCATATTTTTATGATAGAAATAATTGAAGATAAAATAAATAAAATCAAATGATCGTATTTTCAAAATTTGAGAAAACTCAAATATGAAAATAACAAAATCCCCAACTCTCTCCGAGGGTCCTTGAGTTGCGTGAAATTTCTGGGATCAACCAAAATGCAATAAAATATGATATGCAATGATGATCTAATGTATAACATTCCAAATTGAAAATTTGGGATGTTACAAACCTACCCCCCTTAAGATGAATCTCGCCCTCGAGATTCGGGTTGGCTAGAAAATAGGTGAGGGTGGTCCTTCAGCAGATCTTCCTCTCGCTCCCAGGTGGCTTCATCCTCAGTGTGGTGGCTCCACTGAACTTTGCAAAACTTGATAACCTTGCTGCGGGTGACTCGGCTGGCATACTCAAGAATCTTGACTGGTTTCTCCTCATAAGTCAAATCATTGTCCAACTGAATCGCTTCCAGCGGCACTGTATCTCTCAGCGGTATATCAGCCATCTCTGCGTGGCACTTCTTCAACTGGAAAATGTGGAATACATCATGAACTCCTGACAATCCTTCGGGCAATTCCAACTTGTAGGCTACTTCTCCCATACGCTCCAAAACCTTGTATGGTCCTACAAAACGTGGCGCTAACTTTCCCTTAACTCCAAAGCGCTTAACTCCTTGAAGTGGAGATACTCGAAGATAAACCCGGTCTCCAACTTCGTAAACTGTCTCCTTGCGTTTCGAATCTGCGTAGCTCTTCTGCCTAGACTGGGCTACCTTGAGCCTATCGCGAATCAATTTCAACTTCTGTTTAGACTCCTTAATCAGATCCGGTCCAAACAACTGTTGGTCTCCAACTTCATCCCACGAAAATGGTGTTCTACACCTTCTTCCGTACAATGCTTCAAAAGGAGCCATCTTCAAACTAGATTGATAACTGTTGTTGTAAGAGAACTCTGCGTACGGCAAATTGTCGTCCCAACTAGATCCATAATCTAGCGCACAAGCTCTCAGCATATCCTCCAAAATCTGATTGACTCTCTCGGTCTGGCCATCTGTCTGCGGATGAAAAGTTGTACTGAACTCTATCCTGGTACCCAAAGTTTCGTGCAACTGATTCCAGAACTTTGAGGTAAACTGGGTTCCTCTATCTGATACAATGCTCCTCGGAACTCCATGCAGACATACAATCCTGGTCATGTATATCTTTGCCAACTTAGCACTGGTGTAGGTGGTCTTCACTGGGATGAAATGAGCTACCTTTGTCAAACGATCGACTACAACCCAAATCGAGTCATAGCCTCAACGAGTTCTGGGCAATCCTGTAATAAAATCCATGCCTAACTTATCCCACTTCCATTTGGGTATTGCCAATGGCTGTAACAATCCGGCTGGCTTCTGATGCTCTGCCTTTACTCCCTGACATACATCACAGACTGCTACATACTCCGCAATATCCTTCTTCATTCCGGTCCACCAGAAAGTATCCTTCAAATCCAAATACATCTTGGTATTTCCTGGGTGAATCGAATATGGTGAATCATGGGCTTCCTGCAGAATTAACTTCCTGATCTCCGGGCCATTGGGCATATAAACACGGTCTTCAAACCATAGGGTATCGTGTTCATCCTCATGAAATCCTTTAACTTTTCCTTTGCTCATCTTCTCCTTTATAGAGGCAACCTCCTTGTCAGTCTTCTGAGCTTCTCTGATCTTATCCATCAAAGTAGACTGAATCTCCAATGCTACTACATAGCCTCTCGGGACTATCTCCAAACATAGATCACGAAGATCCTTGGCTAACTCCCTTGGTACATCTCCCGTCATTAGGGTGTTGCCATGGCTTTTATGGCTCAACGCATCGGCTACTACGTTAGCCTTTCTGGGATGATAATGCGATCTCATATCATAATCCTTGATGAGCTCCAACCATCTCCTTTGCCTGAGATTCAACTCCTTCCGCGTGAAAATATACTTCAAACTCTTGTGATCCGTGTACACCTCACAATGGTTTCCAATGAGAAAATGTCTCCAAGTCTTTAATGCATGCACTACGGCTGCTAACCCCAAATCATGCGTGGCATAATTCAACTCATGCGGCTTAAGTCTTCGTGAAGCATACGAAACATCTTCCTTCCTGCATAAGCACTGCTCCAAGTCCTCGACGTGAAGCGTCACAATACACCTCACAATCCTTGTTCTGATCCGGCAGAATCAACACTGGTGAGGTAACCAAACGTTTCTTCAACTCCTAGAAACTGGCCTCACATTCCTCAGTCCATTTGAACTTGGTATCCTTCTTCAACAACTCCGTCATAGGCTTCGCAATCTTCGAGAAATTTTCAATGAATCTCCGGTAGTATCCTACAAGTCCAAGAAAACTCCGGATCTCTCCAACTATTGTTGGTGCTTCCCAATTTGTCACAGTGTCAACCTTGGTGGGATCTAATGCTATACCTTCTCCGGATATAACGTGTCCGAGGAATCCAACGTCCTTCAACCAAAACTCACATTTTCTAAACTTGGCATATAACTGATGTTCTCTGAGCTTCTCTAGTACCAAACGCAAATGCTCCTCTTCATTCTTCGAGTAAACCAGAATATCATCAATGAACACTACGACGAACTTATCCAAAAACTCCATAAACACATTGTTCATCATGTTCATAAAATATGCAGGTGCGTTAGTCAGTCCAAATGACATAACGGTATACTCGTACAGCCCATACCTGGTGGTAAAAGCCGTCTTAGGTATATCCTGTTCTCGAATCTTCAACTGATGGTATCCTGATCGCAGATCGATCTTGGAAAAGACCTTAGCTCCTTGCAATCGGTCAAACAGATCACTGATCATCAGTAGTGGGTACTTGTTCTTGATTGTTACTTCGTTCAATCCTCGATAATCAACCACCATCCTTAACGATCCATCCTTTTTCTCCACTAGAAGTACTGGCGATCCCCAAGGCAAAGAACTTGGGCGAATATAACCTTTATACAGTAACTCCTTAATCTGCTTCTTAATCTCCACCAAATATTTTGCGGGCATTCTGTATGGTCTCTTAGATATCGGTCCTGTGCCTGGCAAAAGCTCAATTAAAAACTCAATGTCTCTATCCGGTGGCATGCCTGGCAATTCCTCTGGAAACACATCAGGGAAATCCTTTACCACTGGTACTTCCTCTTGCACAACTCCTGCTAGGGAATTTACTTGAATCCTCTTCGGCACATGCCGGGATACATACTTGATCCTTCTTCCTTCTGGGGTGGTGAGCAAAATTGACTTACTGGCACAATCGATGTTTCCTCCATACATCAACAGCCAATCCATACCCAGAATTACATCCAAACCTTGTGATTCCAAAATGATCAAATCCGAGGGAAACACATGCCTACCTATACTCAATGGCACTTGAAAACATCCTTTGCTGGCCATGTACTCCGCTCCTGGTGAGCTTACTAACATAGGTGTTCTAAGAACTTTGGTGGGCAGGTTATACTTATCCGCAAATCCCCTTGATATGTATGAATGCGATGCACCAGTATCAAAAAGAACGATTGCAGTAAAAGACTTAACCAAAAACTTACCTATTACTGCATCCGGCTGCTCTTCAACCTCCTCCACGTTTACGTGGTTCACCTGTCCCCTATTGAAAGGGTTCAACTTCTTCCTAGAGCTTCCATTGCCATTCCCATTCTGGGCTTGAGGACATTCATTGGCACAATGTCCGGTCTTCTGGCACTTAAAGCAAGTGACTTGGCTCAGGTCTCTCTTGGCTGGGGTTGATGGGTTGGTACGGTTCTGGCCGTTGCTTCCTCCATTCCCATTACCATTCTTGGGGCCATTATGATTGTGCGAGCTACCTCCTCCATGGGTATGCTGAAAATGTCCTCGCGGTCTAGGGATAAAACGTGGCTTCTGCTGGGCTCCAGAATTGTACTTCCCTTGTCCATACTTCCTCTTGCGGTTCTCAATTTGCTGCTGCTTCCCTTCAATCATAAGAGCACGATCTACCAACTCCTGGTAGTTATTGAAGCTTGCTACCATCAACTGCATGCTCAACTCATCATTCAGTCCTTCCAGAAACTTCTCCTGCTTAGCTGCATCCATAGCAATGTCATCTGGGGCATAACGTCCTAGCTTACTAAAGTCTTCCACATACTGGCCAACTGTCCGTCCTCCTTGGCGCAAGTTGCGAAACTCACGCTTCTTCATGGCCATAGCTCCTGCTGAAACATGGGCAGTACGAAAAGCCTGCTGAAACTGGTCCCATGTGACAGTGTCGATAGGGAAAGTGGCTGTGAAATTCTCCCACCATGAAGCTGCGGGTCCGTCAAGCTGATGTGCGGCAAACTTCACCTTTTCCGCATCTGTGCATCCTGCCGTGGTCAACTCCCTAGCTGTCTTGCGGAGCCAATCATCTGCTACTATAGGCTCGGTGCTACTGGAAAACACTGGTGGATTCAGCCTAAGAAAACGGGCTAAGTGGTCAACAGGTGGTGGTGGTGGTGGGTTGTTGTTGTTGTTCCCCTGATTCTGATTCTGGACTAGCAACTGCATCAACGTATTCTGCTGCTGGATCAACTGAGTGAGCTCCGGTGGGAAGGTAAATCCAGGGTCACGTCTCAGAGGCATCTGATGGGTTTAGAAAAGATGAGATTTAAGAATAGAGAGAGGTCTAAATAGAAAATACTACCCATATGCACATGAGGCAAAAGCAAACAATTCACTTCATTCAATCAAACAAGGGCATACAAACGGTCTAACTATCGCAAAAGTGCTCGGACTACTATATTTACATGGTGGACTACTACTACTGATGGGGTGGTCTACTAGAAATATTCTTCGGTTGCAGACTCCATGATATTTGCTCTAGATTCATCAACATAGTCATCATCGCTATTGTCTGGGTCCGAGTCGGTGTCGTCGATGATGATGTAGTCTTCCGGGCGAATCTCCTTGGGTTCTTCGTCTTCTTCTACTGGTGTAGGGCCTCCCATGAATATTCCGATCTTCTTGATCAGGTCGTCATTCTTCTCCACTAATGCTTTGATTTCCTCCATATAATCTTCACGTGTAGCCTTGAGTTCTTCCTCCAGTTCCTTGATTTTTGTCCTTGCCTTCTTCAGATCTATCATGTCTGCGCACATCTGGTTCTCCTGACGTCGAATGTGCTGGTTTAGCTCCTGGATAAAAGCTGCGATTGATCTATCCTTCTTGGTACTAACCATCTCCCAGTGCTCATCTCGGCGCCCACAAATCTGGTAGATGGTATCCTTGAGATCCTTGTGGTAAACTTCTCCAATACATCCCATGACGATGTGAGCTGCCATGCTCTTTTCTAGACTCCAGGTTGGTGCATCAAAGGAAAACTCTATGGGCTCAGTGACTGGCATGAACGTCCTTCCTGGAACTTGAAATTGAATCATCCAGCGCTCCTCTTCAGGTAAAGTGGGGTTGTAGGTTCCGGTGAAACTTGGTACTCTGATGTTTAGATATCTAGTGACTTCTTTCAAATGACGTCCAAAGGGTGTATCTTCATTCGGTTGTGTGAACTTGTTCCTTACATCCGCCATCCTAAAAGAGTAGAAAAGATGAGGAGTCAGGATGGGAAGAGTGAGTAGTGATCTAGGGCTTTAGCTTAGTGGTCGTGTCCTACAGTCAGCGTGTGCTCTGATACCATCTTGTAGCCACCAGACCTCAAATGGTCCAATCACTGTGCTCCAGTGTCATCCCTGGATCAGTAATGCTGACACCGCACAGTACTTGAAGGATTTATAACAGAGTAGCAATCACACACTTCTTACAACGAGTGTCTCAAAAGAGAACTTATTACAATAAATATGGCTTAAGGCCATCTAATAACGATAACAGCGGAAGGCTTGGAAGATAAGTGAGTCCATCAACTCCAACGGCATCACTGAGTATAGAACCATGACCTAAGGCACCTTACTCGTCGTCTGAAAAGTCTGCAACATGAACGTTGCAGCCCGAAACGGGTCAGCACATGGAATATGCTGGCAAAGTAACACATAGAGAGCAATGAAAGAATAAGGCTATACTACATGCATATTTGGCTGGTGGAAAGCTCTATGGTTACAGTTTTGCGTAAAGCTAATTTTTCCCTACTACAAAGGAATACATTTTTATTTAACTATCATGGTAGATGTTAAACATTGAGAGTGTAGACACCCTCTCAATCCCAATTAAACATCATCATTAAAATCCCAACAATATTAATTAGAGTAACATGATGAGATTCACATGATAATCCAAGTACTAGATACTCAAGTTGTCCATAATTGGGGACACGACTAACCATGATTAGTTTATACACTCTGCAGAGGTTTGCGCAATTTTCCCCACAAGACTCGATCTCCTCCATTGGGCTTCTCGCACTACGTGGTGTTAGAGAAACGGATGGCCGAGACATAGTCTTTCAGAAGCGCTAGCACCATACGATCGGGTAGACCGTTACACCTACTTTCCCCTACATCTGCTAGTCTACCACTGTAAGAGTTTGCACGACTTAATCAACTATGCTAGAGCCCATAGTAGCTTGTGGCTGTACATGGAAGTTTCTAGTATGAATAATCTCATGACCCCTTTGAGCCTGGGTGGCGGTCCAAAAGAAAAACAGGCAATCGCTAGAATACCCAGGTGCCTCAGTCCACCCAGATGTGTGTTTAAGTTGCCACCTTAGATAAACCATTAATTTAACAATCTCACATCTGTCATGGATACACTCACCCAATCCACGTCTACTAGCATAGCATGGCAATATAAGCAAACATAGAAGTAACACCCAAAGGTTTGATAATGAAACAGGTAATAGGTACTACCTCATCTACTTCCCAAAACCCACAATTTAATTAGATCATAATCATGCAATGTGTGAGGATTGATCTAATGCAATAAAAACTGGGTAGTAGGAGGTATGATCAAAGTGTTACTTGCCTTGCTGATGATCCGCGAAACCTAGAGATTCGAAGTAGCAAGCGACGCACTCCGGGTACTCTATCACAAACAAACAAGCATACAATAAGTACTCGTCTAATGCATGGGTAAAGCTCAAATAAGAGATCTAACCAGAAAGTTCAACTTAAGAACTCCAGTTGGCAAAAAGAATCAACTCGAATGAAGCAACGAAAGTCAAACGGCGAAAGAAACAAGCTTCGTTTACTAATCTGGATCTAGGTCAAATTTTACAGAGGCAAAAACTTGTTTGAGTTGGTTAAACGGAAAGTGGGTTTCGAGACAAAACTCCAGGCGCTTGAATTGCCTAATTCCGATAAACGAGCGAAAAGTTATACTAGATCGAAAATCGGATCAGAAATCGTGATCAGAAATAATCGCGGATTAATCCGAGAAAAATAAAAACAACGAACAGATTAACGAACAAACATCCGTTATCTGGATCTAAACGATGAACGCGTTTGTTAAAACGAACGAACGAGTGAACGCTTGCTAATTAACCTAAACCGGAAAAAAACTGATCTAATAAAAAAACGGAAACTAAAAAAACCGAACGAAAACCGGCGAAAACTAACGGTTTTCTAAAAAAACCGACGGCGGCAGTCAACCTTGGCGGGCGGGTCCGGCGGCGCGGCGCGGCGGCGGCTTGGGGCTGGGCGCGGCGCGGGCTAGGGTTTGGGGGCGCGGCGGCTTGGGCTAAAAGCGGCCCGGGGCGGCGCTATATAAAGGGCCCGGCCGGAGGAGTCCCGGCCGATCCCGGCCCGAAGTCGGTTCGTTTTTTTAAATAATTACATGCAGAAAAACAAACAAAAGAAATACTAAACGGACTCCAAAAATCCCGAAATAAATTTTCCCTGGGTTCTAAAATCAAGCCGCACAGGATGACCATTTATTTGGGGCCTAAATGCAATTTTGAAAAACGCGTATTTTTCCTAAATTCAAATAAAATAGCAAATAAAACCAAAATAAAATCTTATTTGATTTTATTATTAAATCCTCAATATTTCTTTATTTTGGGAAAGTCATTTTATTCCCTCTCTCATATTTTTTTTGAAGGGCCCTCTCTCATATTTTTGTGATAGCAATAATTGAAGATAAAATAAATAAAATCAAATGATCCTATTTTCAAAATTTGAGAAAACTCAAATATGAAAATAACGAAATCCCCAACTCTCTCCGAGGGTCCTTGAGTTGCATGAAATTTCTGGGATCAACCACAATGCAATAAAATATGATATGCAATGATGATCTAATGTATAACATTCCAAATTGAAAATTTGGGATGTTACACTTAGAACGACGGTACCATAAATAAGATGATCCCTCACTAAAATTTCAAGAGAAGTGTTTCCCCTAATTGTGCACCATTGCGAAGGTTCGTTGTTTCGAAGCACCACGTGATGATCGGGTGTGATAGATTCTAACGTTCGCATACAACCGGTGTAAGCCAGATTTACACATGCGAAACACTTAGGTTGACTCGACGAGCCTATCATGTACAAACATGGCCTCGGAACACGAGAGGACACGGCCTAGTTGATTCGGATCATGTATCACTTAGATGACTAGAGGGATGTCTATCTGAGTGGGAGTTCATTAAATAATTTGATTAGATGAACTTAATTATCATGAACTTAGTCTAAAATGTCTTTACAATATGTCTTGTAGATCAAATGGCCCACGCTAATGTTGCCCTCAAATTCAACGCGTTCCTATAGAAAACCAAGCTGAAAGACGATGGTAGCAGCTATACAGATTGGGTCTGTAACTTGAGGATCATCCTCATAGCTGCCAAGAAAGCATATGTCCTTGAAGCACCGCTAGGTGACACACCCATTTTCACAGCAACTCAAGACATTATGAATGCCTGGTAGTCGCGTAGTGATGATTACTCCCTGGTTCAGTGTAGCATGCTTTACAACTTAGAACCGGGGCTCCAAAAGTGTTTTGAGCAGCACAGAGCATATGAGATGTTCCAAGAGCGAAAAATGGTTTTCCAAGCTCATGCCCGGGTCGAGAGATATGAAGTCTCCAACAAGTTCTAAAGTTGTAAGATGGAGGAAAATAGTTTTGTCAGCGAGCATATACTCAAAATGTCTGGGTTGCACAACCGCTTGTCTCAGCAGGGAGTTAATCTTCCAGATGACTCGGTCATTGACAGGATCCTCCAATCGCTTCCACCTAGCTACAAGAGCTTTGTGATGAACAACATCAAGTGTTGATGGTGAATAAAACCACTAGTTTCAAGAAAGGCAAGGGTAAGAAGAACTTCAAGAAGGATGGCAAGGGAGTTGCCGCGCCCGGTAAATCTGTTGCCGGGAAGAAGCCAAAGAATGGACCCAAGCCCGAGACTCGGTGCTTTTATTGCAAGGGAAATGGTCACTGGAAGCGGAACTGCCCCAAGTACTTAGCGGATAAGAAGGCCGGCAACGCCAAAGGTAGATGTGATATACATGTTATTGATGTGTACCTTAACAACGCTCGTAGTAGCTCCTGGGTATTTGATACTGGTGCGGTTGCTCATATTTGTAACTCAAAACAGGAGCTGCGGAATAAGTGGAGACTAGCGAAGGCCGAGGTGACGATGCACGTCGGGAATGGTTCCAAGGTCGATGTGATCGCCGTCGGCACACTACCTCTACATCTACCTACAGGATTAGTTTTAAACCTCAATAATTGTTATTTAGTGCCAACTTTGAGCATGAACATTGTATCTGGATCTCGTTTAATGCGAGATGGCTACTCATTTAAATCCGAGAATAATGGTTGTTCTATTTATATGAGAGATATGTTTTATGGTCATGCCCCGCTGGTCAATGGTTTATTTTTATTAAATCTCAAACGTGATGTTACACATATTCATAGTGCGAATGCCAAAAGATGTAAGGTTGATAATGATAGTCCCACATACTTGTGGCACTGCCACCTTGGTCACATTGGTGTCAAATGCATGAAGAAAATCCATGCAGATGGACTTTTGGAGTTTCTTGATTATGAATCATTTGACACGTGCGAACCATGCCTCATGGGCAAAATGACCAAGACTCCATTCTCCGAAACAATGGAGCGAGCAACCAACTTATTGGAAATCATACATACTGATGTGTGCGGTCCAATGAGCGTTGAGGCTCGCGGTGGCTATCGTTATGTTCTCACCCTCACTGATGACTTAAGTAGATATGGGTATGTCTACTTAATGAAACACAAGTCTGAGACCTTTGAAAAGTTCAAAGAATTTCAGAGTGATGTAGAGAATCAACGTGATAGGAAAATAAAGTTCTTACGATGAGATCCTGGAGGGGAATATTTGAGTCACGAGTTTGGCACGCACTTAAGGAAATGTGGAATTGTTTCACAGCTCACGCCGCCTGGAACACCACAGCGTAATGGTGTGTCCGAACATCGTAATCGCACTCTATTGGATATGATGCGATCTATGATGTCTCTTACCGATCTACCGCTATCATTTTGGGGTTATGATTTAGAGACTGCCGCTTTCACTTTAAATAGGGCTCCGCCGAAATCCGTTGAGACGACACTGTATGAATTATGGTTTGGAAAGAAACCTAAGCTGTCATTTCTGAAAGTTTGGGGATGCGATGCTTATGTCAAGAAACTTCAACCTGAAAAGCTTGAACCCAAGTCCGAAAAATGCATCTTCATAGGATACCCTAAGGAAACTATTGGGTATACCTTCTACCTCAGATCCGAAGGCAAGATATTTGTTGCCAAGAATGGATCCTTTCTAGAGAAAGAGTTTCTCTCGAAAGAAGTAAGTGGGAGGAAAGTATAACTTGATGAGGTACTACCTCTTGAATCGGAGAGTAGCGCAGCTCAGGAAGATGTTTCTGCGGTGCCTGCGCCGACTAGAGAAGAAGTTAATGATGATGATCATGAAACTTCGGATCAAGTTGCTACTGAACTTCGTAGGTCCACAAGGACATGTCCCGCACCAGAGTGGTACGACAACCCTATCCTGGAAATCATGTTGCTAGACAATGGTGAACTTTCGAACTATGAAGAAGCGATGGCGGGCCCGGATTCCAACAAATGGCTTGAAGCCATGAAATCCGAGATAGGATTCATGTATGAAAACGAAGTATGGACTTTGACACACTTGCTCGATGATCGAAAAGCCATAGAGAATAAATGGATCTTTAAGAAGAAGACTGACGCCGATGGTAATGTGACCATCTATAAGGCTCGACTTGTCGCTAAGGGTTATCGACAAGTTCAAGGGGTTGACAACGATGAGACTGAAGGAAATATGCCCTAGAGGCAATAATAAAGTTGTTATTTATATTTCCTTATATCATGAAAAATGTTTATTATTCATGCTAGAATTGTATTAACCGGAAACTTAGTACATGTGTGAATACATAGACAAACAAAGTGTCACTAGTTTGCCTCTACTTAACTAGCTCGTTGAATCAATGATGGTAATGTTTCCTAACCATAGACATGAGTTGTCATTTGATTAACGGGATCACATCATTAGAGAATGATGTGATTGACTTGACCCATCCGTTAGCTTAGCACGATGATCGTTTAGTTTTTGTTTTTGCTTTCTCCATAACTATACATGTTCCTATGACTATGAGATCATGCAACTCCCGAATACAGGAGGAACACTTTGTGTGCTACCAAACGCCATAACGTAACTGGGTGACTATAAAGGTGTTCTACAGGTGTCTCCGATGGTGTTTTTTGATTTGGCATGGATCGAGATTAGGATTTGTCACACCGATTGTCGGAGAGGTATCTCTGGGCCCTCTCGGTAATGCACATCACTATAAGCCTTGCAAGCAATGTGACTAATGAGTTAGTTACAGGATGTTGCATTACGGAACGAGGAAAGAGACTTGCCGATAACAAGATTGAACTAGGTATTGATGTACCGACGATCGAATCTCGGGCAAGTAACATACCGATGACAAAGGGAACAACGTACACCGTTATGCGGGTTGACCGATAAAGATCTTCGTAGAATATGTAGGAACCAATATGAGCATCCAGGTTCCGCTATTGGTTATTGACCGGAGATGAGTCTCGGTCATGTCTACATAGTTCTCGAACCCATAGGGTCCGCACGCTTAACGTTCGGTGACGATCAGTATTACGAGCTTATGTGTTTTGATGTACCGAAGGTAGTTCAGAGTCCCGGATTTGGTCACGGACATGACGAGGAGTCTCAAAATGGTCGAGACGTAAAGATCGATATATTGGAAGCCTATATTTGGACATCGGAATGGTTCCGAGTGGTTCGGGCATTTTTTCGGAGTACCGGGAGGTTACCTGTAACACCCCGGATGTAACTTTCCATATTTGTATCCAACTCTTGCCGTTTCCGGTGTTAAGTTATATTTATTTCTCGGGTTCGGGTCTTTGTCTCCATGTGTTGTTTTCTTTTTCGTGCATCTCTTATCATGTCATCTCGCGCATTGCATTTGCATACATATTCATCTCATGCATTCGAGCATTTTCCCCGTTGTCCGTTTTGCATTCCGGCGCTTCGTTCTGCTCCGGTGGCCTTTTCTAGCGTTCTTTCGTGTGTGGGGATTAAACATTTCCGGATTGGACCGAGACTTGCCATGCGGCCTTGGTTTACTACCGGTAGACCGCCTGTCAAGTTTCGTGTCATTTGGACTTCGTTTGATACTCCAACGGTTAACCGAGGGACCGAAAAGGCCTCGTGTGTGTTGCAGCCCAACACCCCCCAAATTTGGCCCAAAACCCACCAAACTCTGCTCCATGTACTAGATCGTTTGATCACGATCGCGTGGGCGAAAACCGCACCTCATTTGGACTCTCCTAGCTCCCTCTATGCCTATATATACACCCCCCATTTCAGATCTCGTCTTCCTCCCCGTCCTCCTCGTTTTAAAAAAAAACAGTTCAAACCCCCGCCGACGGACGTGTCCGGATCGGACCGGACACCGTCCGCCCCGCCGCCGCCAGCCAACCGCGAGCCGCCACGCGTCCCCGCGGGACCAGATCGCCGCCGCCGTCCCGGCCCGGGAGGCCCAGGAGGGGCCCCCGCGAGCCCGCCTCTCCGCGCCGCCTCCTCCTCTCGGGCGCCGCCGCCTCCCCGCCCTCCGGCGACCGGCGCCATCGCCGCCACCGACCGGCCGCCACTGCTCCGGGCCCCGCCGCCGAGTGTCCCGCCACCGCTCGCCGCCTCTCCGCCGGCCTCCTCGCCGCCGCGCCTCCCCACCGCACCGGCGCCGCGCCTCCCCGCCGCTACGGCCGCCCTCACCGGCTCCGGCGAGCCGTTTCCGGCGAGCCCGAGCTCGGGTGCTACAGTGACCCCGGCGTGAACAGTAAACCCTAGTTCTGGATGTGGATCTGACGGTTGACTTTCTCCTTCTCCCCCCTGATTTTTGTGCTAACTTTGACTGCCCGTAACTTTGCATCCGTAGCTCTGATTTGGGCATATAATATATCAAAATCTTCTTCTCGACATGTACATCATTTCATTCCATTGCATCATTTGCATTTGAGGTCATCTTGTTGCCCAAAATGCTGTTAGAAGGAGGCTTCGTGAGTTAAATTGCAGATCCGTTAGTTCATCATGCACTTTTGTCATTTTTGTCATGTTTAATCCGTGCATGATATGCCTGTGCCCCTTTGGGATGAATTGTTAAGCATTTTGTCTTCTTTCCAGAGGTGCCACCCATGCATTTTTAGGATGTGTGTGTTGTCTTGTGCAAGCTTGCGAAGAGAGGTACCTGAGATTGCTGATTTCAGGGACTTAGTGATTTTCACTAAGTCTGGGATATTTTAGTTCGTGATGCTAGATGTCCAGCTTGTTTCCTAGTGATCCGTGCCTCTTTTGAGGATGATCAGTAAGGGAGTTTTGATATTTATGTTATGATCTATCCATCCATGTCTTTGTTTGCATATTTGGAGTGCTCTAGGTTGACTCAATCGAGCTCAACTTTTGCTTCGTTGTTAATCTGGGCAGATCGTCAACTTGTTTGCGATTTTGCCGATGCTACCGTTAGTGTTCCATGCATGCTATGCCTTTGTTCTTGCCATGTGTAGCTAGAATATTGTGTCTTCTTTCTGGATATATGCTTGCCTTGCCATGACTTGCACCGTAGTGAGTGCATCGAGCTCGTTTACATGCCTTCGTGAGCTATAATTTCAGCATGTCTCAGTTTTCACCAAGTCTGAAAACTGATTGTGTTCGAGCTATGTTCGTGAGCTCGGTAGAGTATTTTGTGAACCCTTTTGGCCCCAGGTCACTTTGGGTGTTTTGTTAAGCTTGTTGAGTAGCTCCATGCCATGTTCTTACTTGTCATGTTCATGTTATCTATCATGTTATTTTGCTGCTCCGAAGAGGGCTTCGTGATCTGAAATTTCAGGCTAGTGTTAATTTCACCAAGTCTGGAATCTGTTTTGCATATTCGTTTTTGCCATGCTTGTTTGAACCTCTTAATGGATGAATTTGCCTATGGCTCAGTGCTAGTGTTTTGTTAACCATCTTGTGTACATCACTGCCATGTATTTTGTTTTCATTTTTGGTGGCTGTAGCATGTTCATTTCGTTGCATTTAGATGCCTACTTGCTGTAAATCGCAGACCGGTGTCATATCTTAAAACGCTTGCCTTTTCCAAACCGTAACTCCGATTCCAATGATCTTTATATCGTTTTCAAGCGATTTCATCCCCTCTATCCAGTGGCACCCTTGGAATTCCAAGTTGAGGCCAGGTTCATGCATTTCCTGTCATATCTTGCATTTTGCATCCCGCATCGCATCCCGTATAGCATGTCATCATTTCATCATATTGCTTGGTCTTGCACGTGGTTGATTGTATCCTTGTTGCTTGTTTGTCTTGTTGGGTAGAGCCGGGAGACGAGTTCGCTACCGAGGAGCTCGTTGAGTTTGCTTGTGAGGATCCAGTCAGCTTTGACAACTGTGCAGGCAAGATGATCATACCCTCGAAATCACTACTATCTTTGCTATGCTAGTTTGCTCGCTCTTTTGCTTTGCCACTGCTACGATGCCTACCACTTGCTTGTTAGCCTCCCAATTGCATGATTGAACCTCTAACCTACCATTGTCCTAGCAAACCGTTGATTGGCTATGTTACCGCTTTGCTCAGCCCCTCTTATAGCGTTGCTAGTTGCAGGTGAAGATTGGAGCCGTTCCTATTGGAACATCTTTTATTTGCTTGTTGGGATATCACTATATTGCTATGTTATCTTAATGCATCTATATACTTGGTAAAGGGTGGAAGGCTCGGCCTCTCGCCTAGTATTTTGGTCCACTCTTGTCGCCCTAGTTTCCGTCATATCGGTGTTATGTTCCCGGATTTTGCGTTCCTTACGCGGTTGGGTTATAATGGGAACCCCTTGATATTTCGTCTCGATTAAAGCTTTTCCAGCAATGCCCAACCTTGGTTTTACCATTTGCCACCTAGCCTTTTCTTTCCCTTGGGTTCTGCAGACTCAAGGGTCATCTTATTTTAACCCCCTCGGGCCAGTGCTCCTCTGAGTGTTGGTCCACCTGTCAGCTACCGGTGGCCACCAGGGGCAACTTTGGGCTGGCCTACCCGTACCTAGGACAATCTGAGTGTGCCCTGAGAAAGAGATATGTGCAACTCCTATCGGGATTTGTCGGCACATTCGGGCGGTGTTGCTGGTCTTGTTTTAACCTGTCGAAGTGTCTTGAGTTACCGAGATACCGAGTCTAATCGGAACGTCTTGGGAGGAGGTCTTTTCCTTCGTTGACCGTGAGAGCTTGTCATGGGCTAAGTTGAGACTCCCCTGCAGGGATTGAACTTTCGAAAGCCGTGCCCGCGGTTATGGGCAGATGGGAATTTGTTAATGTCCGGTTGTAGATAACTTAAACCTTAACTAATTAAAACGAATCAACTGCATGTGTTGCCGTGATGGCCTCTTCTCGGCGGAGTCCGGGAAGTGGACACGGTGTTGGAGTAATGCTTGCGCAGGTTGTTCCTTCTAGTTTCTCGCTCGCGCTTTGCCTCCTCTTCTCGCTCTCCTTTGCGAATAAGTTAGCCACCATATACGCTAGTCGCTTGCTGCAGCTCCACATATACTTGCCTTATCCTGTCCTATAAGCTCAAATAGTCTTGATCGCGTGGGTGTGAGATTGCTGAGTCCCTGTGGCTCACAGATACTACAATTCCAGATGCAGGTCCAGGTGATTCCGCTCCAGGTGACGAGTACGAGCTCAAGTGGGAGTTCGACGAGGACTCTCAGTGTTATTATGTTTCCTTTCCCGATGATCAGTAGTGGTGCCTAGTTGGGGTTCGATTCAGGGCCTTGTCGCATGTTGGGGGTCTTTTCTATTTTGGCACCATAGTCGGGCCATGAGTGATTTGTATGATGGATGTTATTTATGTACTTTGATGTGACGTGGCAAGTGTAAGCCAACTACGTTTCTCCCCTTCATCTTATTTATGTACATGGGATGTGTAAAGATTTCCCGACTTGCGACATTGCTTTCAATGCGGTTATGCCTCTAAGTCGTGCCTCGACACGTGGGAGATATAGCCGCATCGAGGGCGTTACATTACCGGAACCCCCCGGGAGTATATGGGCCTTATTGGGCCTTAGTGGAATAGAGGAGAGGGAAGGGAAGGGAAAATAGGGAGGTGCGCCCCCCAAGCCCAATTTGAATTGGGGGGGGGGCGGTGGCCCCCCTTTCCTTCCCCCCTCTCTCCTCCTTCCTTCCTCTCCTACTCCTACTTGGAAGGGCTCCTACTTCTACTAGGAAAAGGGGGAATCCTACTCCCGGAGGGAGGAGGACTCCCCCAGGGTGCGGCATAGAGAGGGCCGGCCCTCCCCTCCTCTACTCCTTCATATACAGGGAGGGGGGCACCCCATGGACAGACAAGTTGATCAGTTGATCTTTTAGCCGTGTGCGGTGCCCCCCTCCACCATAATCCACCTAGGTTATGTCGTAGAGGTGCTTAGGCGAAGCCCTGTTCTGGTAGCAACATCATCACCCTCATCACGCCGTCGTGCTGATGAAACTCTCCCACGAAGCTCTACTGGATCGTGAGTTCGCGGGACGTCACCGAGCTGAACGTGTGCAGATCACGGAGGTGTCGTACGTTCGGTACTAGGATCGGTCGATCGTGAATACATACGACTACATCAACCGCATTGTCATAACGCTTTTGCTTATGGTCTACAAGGGTACGTAGACGATACCCTCCCCTCTTGTTTCTATACACCATGATCTTGCGTGTGCGTAGGATTTTTTTTTGAAATTACTGCGTTCCCCAACAGTGGTATCAGAGCCAGGTTTATGCGTAGATGTTATATGCACGAGTAGAACACATAGGAGTTGTGGGCGTGGGTATATACATATTGCTTGCCGTCACTAGTTGATTCTTGATTCAGTGGCATTGTTGGATGAAGCGGCCCAGACCAACATTACGCGTACGCTTACGCAAGGCTGGTTCTACCGACGTGCTTCGCACACAGGTGGCTAGTGGGTGTCTGTTTCTCCAGCTTTAGTTGAATCGGATTCAATGAACATGGTTCTTTCTGAAGATCAAAAAGCAATCACTATACCGCGTTGTGGTTTTTGATGCGTAGGTAAGAATGGTTCTTGCTCAGCCCGTAGCAGCCACGTAAAACTTGCAACAACAAAGTAGAGGACGTCTAACTTGTTTTTGTAGGGCATGTTGTGATGTGATATGGTCAAGACATGATGCTAAATTTTATTGTATGAGATGATCATGTTTTGTAACACAGTTATCGGCAACTGGCAGGAGCCATGTGGTTGTCGCTTTATTGTATGAAATTCAATCGCCATGTAATTGCTTTACTTTATCACTAAGCGGTAGCGATAGTCGTGGAGGCAATAGTTGGCGTGACGACAACGATGCTTCGATGGAGATCAAGGTGTCAAGCCGGTGACAATGGTGATCATGACTGTGCTTTGGAGATGGAGATCACAGGCACAAGATGATGATGGCCATATCATATCACTTTTATTGATTGCATGTGATGTTTATCCTTTATGCATCTTATTTTGCTTAGTTCGACAGTAGCATTATAAGATGATCTCTTACTAAATTTCAAGGTATAAGTGTTCTCCCTAAGTATGCACCATTGCTACAGTTCATCGTGCCGAGACACCACGTGATGATCGGGTGTGATAAGCTCTATGTTCACATACAACGGGTGCAAGCCAGTTTTGCACACGCAAAATACTCGGGTTAAACTTGCAAGTCTAGCATATGCAGATATAGCCTCGGAACACTGGAGACCGAAAGGTCGAGCGTGAATCATATAGTAGATATGATCAACATAGTGACGTTCACCATTGAAAACTACTCCATCTCACGTGATGATCGGACATGGTTTAGTTGATATGGATCACGTGATCACTTAGATAATTAGAGAGATATCTATCTAAGTGAGAGTTCTTAAGTAATTTGATTAATTGAACTTTAATTTATCATGAACTTAGTACCTGATAGTATAGTATTTTGCATGTCTATGTTGTTGTAGATAGATGGCCCATGCGGTTGTTCCATTGAATTTTAATGCGTTCCTAGAGAAAGCTAAGTTGAAATATGATGGTAGAAATTACACGGACTGGGTCCGTAACTTGAGGATTATCCTCTTTGCTGCATAGAAGAATTACGTCCTGGAAGCACCGCTAGGTGACAAACCTGCTGCAGGAGCAACACTAGATGTTATGAACACCTGGCAGAGCAAAGCTGATGACTACTCGATAGTTCAATGTGCCATGCTTTACGGCTTAGAACCGGGACTTCAACGATGTTTTGAATGTCATGGAGCATATGAGATGTTCCGGGAGTTGAAGTTAATATTTCAAGCAAATGCCCGGATTGAGAGATATAAAGTCTCCAATAAGTTGTAGAGCTGTAAGATGGAGGAGAACAGTTCTGTCAGTGAACATATACTCAGAATGTCTGGTTGCCACAACCACTTGACTCAACTGGGAGTTAATCTTCCTGATGATAGTGTCATTGAGAGAGTTCTTTAATCACTGCCACCAAGCTACAAGAGCTTCGTGATGAACTATTATATGCAAGGGATGGATAAGACGATTCCCGAGCTCTTCGCAATGCTAAAGGCTGCGGAGGTAGAAATCAAGAAGGAGCATCAAGTTTTGATGGTCAACAAGACCATCAGTTTCAAGAAAAAGGGTAAAGGGAAGCAGGGGAACTTCAAGAAGAACAGCAAGCCAGTTGCTGCACAAGTGAAGAAACCCAAGTCTGGACCTAAGCCTGAGACTGAGTGCTTCTACTGCAAAGGAACTGGTCACTAGAAGCGGAACTGCCCCAAGTATTTGGCGGAGAAGAAGGATGGCAAAGTGAAAGGTATATTTGATATAAGTGTTATTGATGTGTACCTTACTAATGCTCGCAGTAGTGCCTGGGTATTTGATACTGGTTCAGTTGCTAACATTTGCAACTCGAAACAAGGGCTACGGATTAAGCGAAGATTGGCTAAGGACGAGGTGACGATGCGCGTGGGAAATGGTTCCAAAGTCGATGTGATCGCCGTCGGCACGCTACCTCTACATCTACCTTCGGGATTAGTTTTAGACCTGAATAATCGTTATTTGGTGCCAACGTTGAGCATGAACATTATATCTGGATCTTGTTTGATGCGAGACGGTTATTCATTTAAATCAGAGAATAATGGTTGTTCTATTTACATGAGTAATATCTTTATGGTCATGCACCCTTGAAGAGTGGTCTATTTTTGATGAATCTCGATAGTAGCGATACACATATTCATAATGTTGAAGCCAAAAGATGCAGAGTTGATAATGATAGTGCAACTTATTTGTGGCACTTCCATTTAGGTCATATCGGTGTAAAGCGCATGAAGAAACTCCATACTGATGGACTTTTGGAATCACTTGATTATGAATCACTTGGTACTTGCGAACCATGCCTCATGGGCAAGATGACTAAAACTACCTTCTCCGGAACAATGGAGCGAGCAACGGAGTTATTGGAAATCATACATACTGATGTGTGTGGCCCAATGAACATTTAAGCTCGCTGCGGATATCATTATTTTCTCACCTTCGCAGATGATTTGAGAAGATATGGGTATATCTACTTAATGAAACATAAGTCTGAAACATTTGAAAAGTTCAAAGAATTTCAAAGTGAAGTGGAAAATCATGGTAACAAGAAAATCAAGTTTCTACAATCTGATCGTGGAGGCGAATATTTGAGTTATGAGTTTGGACTTCATTTGAAACAATGCGGAATAGTTTTGTAACTCACGCCACCTGGAACACCATAGAGTAATGGTGTGTCCGAACGTCGTAATCATACTTCACTAGATATCGTGCGATCTATGATGTCTCTCACTGATTTACCGCTATCGTTTTGGGGTTACGGTTTAGAGACAACTGCATTCATGTTAAATAGTGCACCATCTAAATCCATTGAGACGACACCTTATGAAGTGTGGTTTGGCAAGAAACCCAAGTTTTCGTTTCTTAAAGTTTGGGGCTGTGATGCTTATGTGAAAAAGCTTCAACCTGATAAGCTCAAACCCAAATCGGAGAAATGTATCTTCATAGGATACCCAAAGGAGACTGTTGGGTACACCTTCTATCACAGATCCGAAGGCAAGATATTCGTTGCTAAGAATGGATCCTTTCTAGAGAAGGAGTTTCTCTCAAAGAAGTGAGTGGGAGGGAAGTAGAACTTGACGAGGTAATTGTACCTTCTCCCTTATTGGAAAGTAGTTCATCACTGAAATCAGTTCCAGTGATTCCTACACCAGTAAGTGAGGAAGCTAATGATGATGATCATGAAACTTCTGATCAAGTTACTACCGAACCTCATAGGTCAACCAGAGTAAGATCCGCACTAGAGTGGTATGGTAATCCTGTTCTGGAAGTCATGTTAATTGACCATGACGAGCCTACGAACTATGAGGAAGCGATGATGAGCCCAAATTCCGCAAAATGGCTTGTAGCCATGAAATTTGAGATGGGATCCATGTATGAGAACAAAGTGTGGACTTTTGTTGAGTTGCTAGATGATCGGCAGGCCATAGAGAATAAATGGATCTTCAAGAAGAATACTGACGCTGACGGTAATGTTTTGTCTACAAAGCTCGACTTGTTGCAGAAGGTTTTCGACAAGTTCAAGGAGTTGACTACGATGAGACTTTCTCACCCTTAGCAATGCTTAAGTCCGTCCGAATCATGTTAGCAACTGCTGCATTTATGATTATGAAATTTGGCAAATGGATGTCAAAACTACATTCCTTAATGGATATCTTAAAGAAGAGTTGTATATGATGCAACAAGAAGGTTTTGTCGATCCAAAAGGTGCTAACAAAGTGTGCAAGCTCCAGCGATCCATTTATGGACTGGTGCAAGCCTCTCGGAGTTGGAATATACACTTTGATAGTGTGATCAAAGCATATGGTTCTATACAGACTTTTGGAGAAGCCTGTATTTACAAGAAAGTGAGTGGGAGCTCCGTAGCATTTCCGATATTATATGTAGATGACATATTGTTGATCAGAAATGATACTGAATTTCTGAATAGCATAAAAGGATAAATGTTTATTATTCATGCTAGTATTGTATTAACCAGAAACTTAGTACATGTGTGAATACATAGACAAACAGAGTGTCACTAGTTTGCCTCTACTTGACTAGCTCGTTGAATCAATGATTGTTATGTTTCCTAGCCATAGACATGAGTTGTCATTTGATTAACGTGATCACATCATTAGAGAATGATGTGATTGACTTGACCCATCTGTTAGCTTAGCACGATGATCATTTAGTTTGTCGCTTTTGCTTTCTCCATAACTATACATGTTCCTATGACTATGAGATCATGCAACTCCCGGGTACCGGAGGAACACCTTGTGTGCTACCAAATGTCACAACGTAACTGGGTGATTATAAAGGTGCTCTACAGCTGTCTCCAATGGTGTTTTTTGAGTTGGCATGGATCAAGATTAGGATTTGTCACTCCGATTGTCGGAGAGGTATCTCTGGGCCCTCTCGGTAATGCACATCACTATAAGCCTTGCAAGCAATGTGACTAATGAGTTAGTTACGGGATGTTGCATTACGAAACGAGTAAAGAGACTTGCCGGTAACGAGATTGAACTAGGTATTGAGGTACCGACGATCGAATCTCGGGCAAGTAACATACCGATGACATAGGGAACAACGTATACCGTTATGTGGTTTGAACGATAAAGATCTTCATAGAAAATGTAGGAACCAATATGAGCATCCGGGTTCCGCTATTGGTTATTGACCAGAGATGAGTCTCGGTCATGTCTACATAGTTCTCGAACCCGTAGGGTCTGCACGCTTAACATTCGGTGACGATCGGTATTACGAGTTTATGTGTTTTGATGTACCAAAGGTAGTTCAGAGTCCCGGATTTGATCACGGACATGACGAGGAGTCTCGAAATGGTCAAGACATAAAGATCGATATATTAGAAGCCTATATTTGGACATCGGAATGGTTCCGTGTGGTTCGGGCATTTTTCCAGAGTACCGAGAGGTTACCAGAACCCCTCGGGGAGTATATGTGCCTTATTGGGCCTTAGTGGAATAGAGGAGAGGGAAGGGAAAAGAGGGAGGCGCCCCCAAGCCCAATCCGAATTGGGAGGGGGGCCGACCCCCCTTTCCTTCCTCCCTCTCTCCTCCTTCCTTCCTCTCCTACTCCTACTTGGAAGGGTTCCTACTTCTACTAGGAAAAGGGGGAGTCCTACTCTCGGAGGGAGTAGGACCCCCCTGGGTGCGCCATAGAGAGGGCCGGCCCTCCCCTCCTCCACTCCTTTATATACGGGGAGGGGGGCACCCCATGGACAGACAAGTTGATCAGTTGATCTTTTAGCCGTGTGCGATGCCCCCCTCCACCATAATCCACCTCGGTTATATCGTAGCGGTGCTTAGGCGTAGCCTTGTTCCGGTAGAAACATCATCACCATCATCACGCTGTCATGCTGACGAAACTCTCCCATGAATCTCTACTGGATCGTGAGTTCGCGGGACATCACCGAGCTGAACATGTGCAGATCGCGGAGGTGTCGTACGTTCAGTACTAGGATCGGTCGATCATGAAGACGTACGACTACATCAACCACGTTGTCATAATGCTTCTGCTTACGGTCTACGAGGGTACGTAGACGATACTCTCCCCTCTCGTTTCTATACATCACCATGATCTTGCGTGTGCATAGGAGTTGTTTTTGAAATTACTGCGTTCCCCAACAGAGACCTTCTCACCCGTAGCGAAGCTGAAGTCCGTCCGAATCATGTTAGCAATTGCCGCATTCTATGATTATGAGATATGGCAAATGGACGTCATAACGGCATTCCTTAATGGTTTCCTTAAGGAAGAATTGTATATGATGCAGCCGGAAGGTTTTGTCGATCCTAAGAATGCTGACAAGGTATGCAAACTCCAGCGCTCCATCTATGGGCTGGTGCAAGCATCTCGGAGTTGGAACATTCGCTTTGATGAAATGATCAAAGCGTTTGGGTTTATGCAGACTTATGGAGAAGCCCGTGTTTACAAGAAAGTGAGTGGGAGCTTTGTAGCATTTCTCATATTATATGTGGATGACATACTGTTGATGGGAAATGATATAGAACTTTTGGAAAGCATCCTACTTGAATCAGTGTTTTCTATGAAGGACCTTGGAGAATCTGCTCACATATTAGGCATCAAGATCTATAGAGATAGATCGAGACGCCTCATTGGTCTTTCACAAAGCACATACCTTGACAAGATATTGAAGAAGTTCAATATGGATCAGTCCAAGAAGGGGTTCTTGCCCGTACTGCAAGGTGTGAGATTGAGCATGGCTCAATGCCCGACCTTGGAAGAAGATAGAGAAAAGATGAGTGTCATCCCCTATGCCTGAGCCATAGGGTCTATTATGTATGACATGCCGTGTACCAGACCTGATGTGAACCTTGCCGTAAGTTTGGTAGGGAGGTACCAAAGTAATCCCGGTATGGAACACTATACAGAGGTCAAGAATATCCGAAAGTACCTAAAAATGACTAAGGATATGTTTCTCATTTATGGAGGTGATGAAGAGCTCATCGTAAAGGGTTACATCGATGTAAAGGGTTACAAGCAAAACATGATCGCTCTTTGGGTGTTAATCACATAGCGATGTGAACTAGATTATTGACTCTAGTAAACCCTTTGGGTATTAGTCACATGAAGATGTGAACTAATCACATAAAGATGTGAACTATTGGTGTGAAATCACATGATGATGTGAACTAGATTATTGACTCTAGTGCAAGTGGGAGACTGAAGGAAATATGCCCTAGAGGCAATAATAAAGTTGTTATTTATATTTCCTTATATCATGATAAATGCTTATTATTAATGCTAGAATTGTATTAACCAAAAACTTAGTACATGTGTGAATACATAGACAAACAGAGTGTCACTAGTTTGCCTCTACTTGACTAGCTCGTTGAATCAATGATGGTTATGTTTCCTAGCCATAGACATGAGTTGTCATTTGATGAACGGGATCACATCATTAGAGAATGATGTGATTGACTTGACCCATCCGTTAGCTTAGCATGATGATCATTTAGTTTGTCGCTTTTGCTTTCTCCATAACTATACATGTTCCTATGACTATGAGATCATGCAACTCCCGGATACCGGAGGAACACCTTGTGTGCTACCAAACGTCACAACGTAACTGGGTGATTATAAAGGTGCTCTACAGCTGTCTCCGATGGTGTTTTTTGAGTTGGCATGGATCGAGATTAGGATTTGTCACTCCGATTGTCGGAGAGGTATCTCTGGGCCCTCTCGGTAATGCACATCACTATAAGCCTTGCAAGCAATGTGACTAATGAGTTAGTTACAGGATGTTGCATTACGAAATGAGTAAAGAGACTTGCCGGTAACGAGATTGAACTAGGTATTGAGGTACCGACGATCGAATCTCGGGCAAGTAACATACCGATGACAAAGGGAACAATGTATACCGTTATGTGGTTTGAACGATAAAGATCTTCGTAGAATATGTAGGAACCAATATGAACATCTGGGTTCCGCTATTGGTAATTGACCGGAGATGAGTCTCGGTCATGTCCATAGTTCTCGAACCCGTAGGGTCCGCACGCTTAACATTCGGTGACGATTGGTATTACGAGTTTATGTGTTTTGAGGTACCAAAGGTAGTTCGGAGTCCCGTATTTGATGACGGACATGATGAGGAGTCTCGAAATGGTGGAGACGTAAAGATCGATATATTGGAAGCCTATATTTGGACATCGGAATGGTTCCGTGTGGTTCGGGCATTTGTCCGGAGTACCGAGAGGTTACTAGAACCCCCCGGGGTGTATATGTGCCGTATTGGGCCTTAGTGGAATAGAGGTGAGGGAAGGGAAAAGAGGGAGGCGCCCCCAAGCCCAATACGAATTGGGTGGGGGGCCGACCCCCCTTTCCTTCCTCCCTCTCTCCTCCTTCCTTCCTCTCCTACTCCTACTTGGAAGGGCTCCTACTTCTACTAGGAAAAGGGGGAATCCTACTCCCGGAGGGAGTAGCACTCCCCCTGGGCGTGCCATAGAGAGGGCCGGCCCTCCCCCTCCTCCACTCCTTTATATACGGGGAGGGGGGGCACCCCATGGACAGACAAGTTGATCAGTTGATCTTTTAGCCGTGTGCGATGCCCCCTGCACCATAATCCACCTCGGTTATATCGTGGTGGTGCTTAGGCGAAGCCTTGTTCTGGTAGCAACATCATCACTATCATCACACCGTCGTGCTAACGAAACTCTCCCACGAAGCTCTACTGGATCGTGAGTTCGCGGGACATCACCGAGCTGAACGTGTGCAGATCGCGGAGGTGTCGTACGTTCAGTACTAGGATTGGTCAATCGTGAAGACGTACGACTACATCAACCACGTTGTCATAATGCTTCTGCTTACGGTCTGCGAGGGTACATAGACGATACTCTCCCCTCTCGTTGCTATACATCACCATGATCTTGCGTGTGCATAGGAGTTGTTTTTGAAATTACTGCGTTCCCCAACAGAGACCTTCTCACCCGTAGCGAAGCTGAAGTTCGTCCGAATCATGTTAGCAATTGCCGCATTCTATGATTTTGAGATATGGCAAATGGACATCATATCGGCATTCCTTAATGGTTTCCTTAAGGAAGAATTGTATATGATGTAGCCGGAAGGTTTTGTCGATCCTAAGAATGCTGACAAGGTATGCAAACTCCAGCGCTCCATCTATGGGCTGGTGCAAGCATCTCGGAGTTGGAACATTCGCTTTGATGAAATGATCAAAGTGTTTGGGTTTATGCAGACTTATGGAGAAGCCCGTGTTTACAAGAAAGTGAGTGGGAGCTCTGTAGCATTTCTCATATTATATGTGGATGACATATTGTTGATGGGAAATGATATAGAACTTTTGGAAAGCATCCTACTTGAATCAGTGTTTTCTATGAAGGACCTTGGAGAAGCTGCTTACATATTAGGCATCAAGATCTATAGAGATAGATCGAGACGCCTCATTGGTCTTTCACAAAGCACATACCTTGACAAGATATTGAAGAAGTTCAATATGGATCAGTCCAAGAAGGGGTTCTTGCCTGTACTGCAAGGTGTGAGATTGAGCATGGCTCAATGCCCGACCTCGGAAGAAGATAGAGAAAAGATGAGTGTCATCCCCTATGCCTCAGCCATAGGGTCTATTATGTATGACATGCCGTGTACCAGACCTGATGTGAACCTTGCCGTAAGTTTGGTAGGGAGGTACCAAAGTAATCCCGGTATGGAACACTGGACAGCGGTCAAGAATATCCTAAAGTACCTGAAAATGACTAAGGTTATGTTTCTCATTTATGGAGGTGACGAAGAGCTCGTTGTAAAGGGTTACGTCGATGTAAAGGGTTACAAGCAAAACATGATCACTCTTTGGGTGTTAATCACATAGCGATGTGAACTAGATTATTGACTCTAGTAAACCCTTTGGGTATTAGTCACATGAAGATGTGAACTAATCACATAAAGATGTGAACTATTGGTGTGAAATCACATGACAATGTGAACTAGATTATTGACTCTAGTGCAAGTGGGAGACTGAAGGAAATATGCCCTAGAGGCAATAATAAAGTTGTTATTTATATTTCCTTATATCATGATAAATGTTTATTATTAATGCTAGAATTGTATTAACCGGAAACTTAGTACATGTGTGAATACATAGACAAACAAAGTGTCCCTAGAATGCCTCTACTTGACTAGCTCGTTAATCAAAGATGGTTAAGTTTCCTGGCCATAGACATGTGTGTTCATTTGATGAACGGGATCACATCATTAGAGAATGATGTGATGGACAAGACCCATCCGTTAGCTTAGCACTATGATCGTTTAGTTTTATTGCTATTGCTTTCTTCATGACTTATACATGTTCCTTGGACTATGAGATTATGCATCTCCTGAATACCGGAGGAACCCTTGTGTACTATCAAACGTCACAACGTAACTGGATGATTATAAAGATGCTCTACAGGTGTCTTCGATGGTGTCTGTTGCGTTGGCATAGATCAAGATTAGGATTTGTCACTCCGTGTATCGGAGAGGTATCTCTGGGCCCTCTCAGTAATGCACATCACTATGAGCCTTGCAAGAAATGTGCCTAATGAGTTAGTCACAGGATGATGCATTAAGGAACGAGGAAAGAGACTTGCCGGTAACGAGATTGAACTAGGTATGGTGATACCGACGATAGAATCTCGGGAAAGTAACATACCGATGACAAAGGGAACAACGTATGTTGTTATGAAGTTTGACCGATAAAGATCTTTGTCGGTGTCAAAACCGGCGGATCTCGGGTAGGGGGTCCCGAACTGTGCGTCTAGGCCGGATGGTAACAGGAGGCAAGGGACACGAAGTTTTACCCAGGTTCGGGCCCTCTTGATGGAGGTAAAACCCTACGTCCCGCTTGATTAATATTGATGATATGGGTAGTACAAGAGTAGATCTACCACGAGATCAAAGAGGCTAAACCCTAGAAGCTAGCCTATGGTATGATTGTTGTTCTGTATGTTGTCCTACGAACTAAAACCCTCCGGTTTATATAGACACTGGAGAGGGCTAGGGTTACACAAAGTCAGTTACAATGGTAGGAGATCTACATATCCGTATCGCCAAGCTTGCCTTCCACGCCAAGGAAAGTCCCTTCCGGACACGGGACAAAGTCTTCAATCTTGTATCTTCATAGTCCCAGAGTCCGGCTGAAGGTATAGTCCGGCCATCCGGACACCCCCTAATCTAGGACTCCCTCAGTAGCCCCCGAACCAGGCTTCAATGACGATGAGTCCGGCGCGCAGATTGTCTTCGGCATTGCAAGGCGGGTTCTCCTCCAAATTCCGTGTACCTGTTGAATAAAGTCCGGTTTCTTGTAAATTTTGCGCTCCTCGGCTTCTACGCCCAATAATGGCCGTCTCCCACGTGTCAAACGAATATGAAAAGTCTGAGTGTTTTTACATCCACACCCCTATCCGCGCAAATGAGCCACCCATTTAAGGGGACGAGGATTTAGATCCAAACCACACCTTCTCCCATTCGCGAGTGTTCATCAGAGCGCATCCGACAAAGGTCCATACCACCATGGCCAGCCGTCGCAACTCCTCCTCTCGCCCTTCCAGCCCTCAGCCTGGATATTGGGAGAGATGCTCCATCCCGCATAGCGAGCTAGTGACGCTCCAGACCAAGGGATTTCTCCCCCCGGCCTATATGGTCCCGGTTCGAGCCGATCTTGCCATCTATAATGGCGGAGAGCAAGCGGAGAGTGCCCCTAATCCCTCCAAAGGAGAGCGGGTGTGCCTCATCCCTTACTTAATAAGGGGGCTCGGATTTCCAATCCATCCATTTCTCCGGGGGCTCCTGGAGTTCTATGGCCTCCAGCTACACAATCTCACGCCTGCCTCTGTATTGGATATCGCAGGCTTCGTAGCCCTCTGCGAGCTATTCTTGGGTGTTGAGGCTCATTTCGGGCTATGGAAAGAGCTATTCTGCCTCGTGCCCCGTTCTAAGAAGGGGCCAATATATCAAGTGGGCGGAGCCGAAGTGTGGCGCATCGCCGGGACCGGATAGCTATCCGGAACCCCAAAGAAGGCGTCCGAGGACTGGCCTTCAGAATGGTTTTACATAGAGGACGTCCCGCTGCCGGATCCTGTCCGGATCGGCCTCCCTGAGTTCGACAGTGCCCCACTAAAGAAGCGCCTAAGTTGGCGTCCACGGAGCCCTCAGAGGGAAAGTGACAAGGACATTATTTACCTGATGGGCCGGATAAGATTGTTAGCTCATTCTGGACTGACCATGATCGGGGTCATGGCCGCATGCATCATGCAAGGGGTGCAGCCGCTACAGTATAGAGGCCACCCCATGTGGGACTTCAACGGGGAGGACGACGCCACCCGCTACGGCCGTAAGGGGCCGGATTCGGCTGCGGCTCTAGCAAAGACCTTGTCCGCTTTGTACAAGGGAGAAGAGGAGGATTTTCTCCGCGTCGACCCGAAGGGTGGATTTTCTATGTACAATCCTCCAAGCTGGGTAAGTGGTCGCATCTTGCCCATCCGCTTTATATCCCCATCGTTAAATATTCAGTCTAGCGACTTCAACGCAGGAACTGCGCCAGGCTGTTAAGGAAATAAACATCCCTCCTCTACAACCCGAGGACCCAGGACAGTCCCTCGATCCGGCCTCTCAAGAGGATCCGGACGTATCTGTGGAGCTGATTGATGGAGTGTTCCATCAATTGAGCAAGGAAAACGCCTTGGTGGCCATTACGGCCGATTAGCCAGGGCTAATCCCGGCCTCCCAGGTAACTGAGATCGAAGTCCCAGTACCCCGAATAGGGGTCCGCCCTCTCGTGTTTTGAGTTTCCTGATTACAACCAAACTTTGTAGGGGAGGTTTCTGAGACAGGAGGCCGAACCTGCGGCGACAAGCCGACGAGGGGCCGTAGGGCCCCGTGGGCAGAAAAGAGGTGCAGTCCGGACCGAGGCGTCAGCGCAAAGGTATGACGCGCCTCCTTATCCTAGGTGTTATACCTTTAAGGCATATTAACACTCGTGCTCTCTTCAGGACAAAGAGACCTCGCCGGACTATATTCGGAGAGGCTGCCAATCGCGCCTCCACCAGCCAGGCTCCAAAGCCTGGTCCGGAGGCAGGGGCAAACACAAGGCGCGCACCGGACACTCCTCCGACGGAGGATGTGGACAGGTTGTCTGCCAGCAACTCTGAGGTGGAGAGTGCCATGAACCACAGGCGTCGCCGGACAATTTTTCGCGACGCTTATTTCTCCCAAGAGGCATTAGATGCCTTCAAGTCGGGAGATGCGTACCTCCGTGCCGCTCAAAATGGTCTAGCCAGAGCCACGGAGCAATATGTAAAAGACATACGAGTAAGAAAATTTTGGTAATTATATATATATACCAGTAGCCCCCGAGACTTGAAACAATTAGAATAACTGATTTAAGGATCATATGTTATGCAGGTTCTTACAGAAAAGAATTCCCTACTGTCCCAAGAGCTGGAAGAGTGCAAAGCCCAACTTGAGGCCGCACTAGCCGCGGCAGGGGAGCCCAAGGAGGCCCCCTCTGGTAATATACACTTCGAAAGATAAGTATTTTGCGAAGCACGACATGGGTGCGAATCTGACAAATGAAATTGCAGATGGCATTGAATCCGGAAAGGCAACACCCCCTACGTCAGCTGAAGGCTGGTGAGAAGGTGCTGACAAAGGTGAGGCGGGAGAAGAACGATCTCCAAGATGCCAACACCAAGCTGGGCGTCGAGCTAAAAGATGTTCGTGCCCAGCTGTCAGACTCCGTTAAGGAGAATCAGCGGCTTCGGCGCGGCATATTTAGTAAGTGCTTGAACGAACCTTTGGAGAAAAAAAAAGTTCGGCGGGGAAGTCGACTAACAGAGTAATGTATGTAAGTGTGCTAACAGGTCGTCCTGCAGAGGAGATGCCCGGTTCTATGGATGACCTTCTTCCCGATCTCTCGCAACTACTCGAGCGAGTTCGGAAGGCGATGCGAGGCATTGCCCAGGCCCTGTGGCCATCCATCTCCGTGCCCGAAGGTCTTGGAGAGCTTGCGGAGAAGCTAAAGGGATCACAGTGGTGCTTCTAATTGTGGAAGGTATCGGCCTGCCGTCAAGGCGCTAGGGAGGCCTGGGCCATGGTGAAGACGCGGTACACAAAGGCTGACCCCAACCACATGGCCGAGGTCGGTCCTATGGGTCCCGACGGGAAGGAGATCCCTGTAAGCTTAGTATATGGCCAAGTAGAATTGGCCGCAAAGTATTCCCAGCAGGACTATATATTAGACAGCCTGTTGGATGGTATTGAAGAGGAATACAGTCAGTCAGAATGACTATGTAATTTAATTGACATTTATAGTGCCTTCTAGCCGGATTGTAGATCATTTGTCATGGCCGACCTTTTCGCTTTAGCCTCGGGACCTGACGGTCCGGAGTGTGTCTGAATTCCCATGCGGTTATATAAGAATCGGGGAATGCATGGAGACTAGGCGTAGGGGTCATTAGTGCGTGAATAGACAAGTGCCCGACTAGTTATGTTATATTACATGGTTAGTAAGAAACATCTTCCAGGGAGAATAGTTCCGTTAGGGGTTCCTTTCCCTGGGAGGCATGCCCTAAAGTGCATGCCCATTCTGCGAAAAAGACGCAGGAAAAAGCATCTGGGGGCGCATAAATAAATAAGTGAAAAGATCATCTTTTAGGTCATCGACCAAATATTCCGTTAAGAACGCTAGCTTTTGGCTTCACCCAGTTTGAGGTACACATCCGGCTGATCCGGCAGTAACAATCGCAGAGGTGCTCCCTTTACCGCCTAGCCGAATAATCAGGAATGTAGGGGTAAGCACAGGAGCCAGGCAACCCAGCTTGGCCAAAACTTAAGTCATATCGATGCATATAATGGAGAAATAAAAGGTACATGCGGAAGTGTAACACATGTGTTGGGCATGAAGCCCGTATAAATAAGCTTCTGTTAAAAGAAGCCCCCAGGTTTAATGAGTGCGAATAGCACGTCATTTGATGAGCCTTTAAAGGCTATAAGGGAAAGGAAGGGGAGAATGAGAGAAATGTAAGACAGACAGTATATAAAAAATGGACAGAGGAAGGAGACAAACACAGAGTCCGGCGCTAGGCATAGAATCTTCGGAGACGGGCTGCGTTCCATGGGTTCGGCTCGAGTCGGTTATCCGATGCATCTTACAAGCGGTACGCTCCACCAGTCAGGACTTGGTCAATTATGAAGGGACCTTCCCACTTGGGCTTGAGTTTGTCCTTTTTCTTGTCCGGCAGGCATAGAACTAATTCGCCAACGTTGTAATTTTTGGCCCGTACTTCTCTGCTTTGGTATCTTCGAGCCTTCTGTTGATAGAATGTGGAACGGGCTTTTGCCACGTCACGCTCCTCCTCCAATGCGTCCAAACTGTCCTGCCGATCGAGCTCGGCTTCTCTTTCTTCATACATGCGCACTCGAGGTGAGTCATGAATTATGTCGCAAGGCAAAACTGCCTCTGCACCGTACACCATAAAGAATGGTGTGTATCTGGTGGTGCGATTCGGCGTGCTCCGCAGCCCCCGGAGTACGGAGTCGAGCTCCTCTACCCAGTGCATGTTAGATTCCTTGAGGGACCGCACTAATCTGGGTTTGATGCCGCTCATGATAAGACCATTTGCACGTTCGATCTGGCCGTTAGTTTGTGGGTGATAGACGGAAGCATAATCGAGCTTGATGCCCATGTTTTTGCACCAGAGTTTTACCTCGTCGGCCGTAAAGTTTGTGCCGTTATCAGTGATGATGCTGTGGGGGACGCCGTAACAGTGTACAACCCCGGATATAAAGTCTGTCACCGGTCCGGATTCGGCCGTTTTAACAGGCTTGGCTTCTATCCATTTGGTGAACTTATCCACCATGACCAGTAAGTATTTTTGCTTGTGGGTTCCGCCTTTAAGGGGTCCAACCATGTCAAGCCCCCAGACCGCGAAGGGCCAAGTAATGGGGATAGTTTGGAGGGCGGTGGGTGGCATATGGCTTTGGCTTGCAAAGAGCTGGCAACCGGTGCATCGTTGGACTAAGTCCTCGGCGTCTGCCCGGGCCATCGGCCAATAAAAGCCTGTACGGAAGGCCTTGCTTACAAGGGACCGAGCTACAGCGTGATGACCGCCGAGTCCGGCATGAATTTCAGCCAGGAGGTTCCGCCCTTCCTCTTCAGAGATGCACCTTTGAAGGACTCCAGTAGTGCTTTTCTTATAAAGCTCTCCCTCGTGGACTCTGTAGGCTTTGGATCGCCGCACTATGCAGCGTGCCTCATTTTGGTCCTCGGGGAGTTCCTGCCTAGTAAGGTAGGCGAGGAATGGTTCTGTCCATAGGGCGATGATGGCCATTATTACGTGGGCTGAAGGTGTTATTTCATTGGCAGAGCCTTCGATTGTGTCAGAATGTTCGGTGTCGGGCAGTGCGGTCGGGTCCGGGCTGTTATTGTTCAGCTCCCCTTCCCATACTACGGATGGCTTAAACAGCCTTTCCAAGAAGATGTTGGGGGGACTACATCGCGTTTTGCGCCGATGCGTGCCAGGACATCTGCCGCCTGATTATTTTCCCGGGCTATATGGTGAAATTCAAGCCCTTCGAACCGAGCTGACATTTTTAGGACGGCGTTGTGGTAAGCTGCCATTTTTGGATCCTTGGCATCGAAGTCTCCATTTATTTGGGATATTGCGAGGTTCGAGTCCTCGCGCACCTCTAGGCGTTGAATGCCCATGGATACTACCATCCGGAGACCATGTAAAAGGGCCTCATATTCGGCTGCATTGTTGGAGTCTTTGTACATAATCTGGAGTACGTATTGAACTGTATATCCCGTGGGGGACGTCAAAACGACGCCAGCCCCTAGTCCGGCCAACATCTTGGAGCCGTCGAAATGCATGATCCAATTTGAATATGTGCCGTACTCTTTAGGGAGTTCGGCCTCCGTCCATTCTGCGACGAAGTCGGCCAAAACTTGCGACTTGATGGCTCACCGTGGCTTATAAGTTATGTCAAACGGGAGGAGCTCAATGGCCCATTTTGCAATCCGGCCTGTTGCGTCACATTTGTTTATAATATCGTTAAGTGGTACTTCCGAGGCTACTGTTATTGAACACTCTTGAAAGTAGTGTCGTAGCTTCCGGGATGCCATGAATACCACGTAAGCAATCTTTTGATAATGCGGGTACCGTGATTTGCACGGAGTGAGGACTGTGGACACATAATAGATCGGCTTTTGAAGGGGGAATTTGTGTTCGTCCGTTTCTCGTTCGACGACGAGCACTGCGCTTACCACCTGATGTGTTGATGCAATGTACAATAGCATTGGTTCGCCAATGTTTGGCGCGGCCAGGACTAGGTTTGTTGCCAATATGGCTTTTATTTCGTCGAGTTCGGCCATGGCTGCATCCGTCCATTCGAAGTGTTCGGTCCGCCGAAGGAGGCGGTAAAGGGGTAGGGCCTTTTCTCCCAAGCGGGGGATAAAGCGGCTTAGAGCCGCTATGCATCCGGTTAACTTTTGTATTTGTTTGAGGTCCTTTGGGATATCCAATTGTGACAGAGCTCGGATCTTGGCTGGATTTGCTTCAATTCCTCTACCGGATACAAAGAAGCCCAAGAGCTTTCCGGCTGGGACGCCGAAAACGCATTTTTCGGAGTTGAGCTTGATGTCGTATGTTCGGAGGTTATCGAATGTGAGCCTCAAGTCGTCTACTAGAGATTCGACATGTCTTGTTTTGACGACCACATCATCTACATATGCCTCCACCATTTTGCCGATCTGGTTTGCCAGACATGTCTGAATCATGCGCTGATATGTTGCACCGACGTTTTTGAGCCCGAAGGGCATTGTGTTGAAGCAGAATGGGCCGTATGGTGTGATAAATGCCATTGCGGCTTGGTCTGATTCTGCCATCTTGATTTGATGGTAGCCGGAATATGCGTCGAGGAAACACAACGAATCGTGTCCTGCGGTAGCGTCGATAATTTGATCGATGCGGGGGAGGGGGAAGGGATCCTTTGGGCAAACCTTGTTAAGGTATTTAAAATCAACGCACAGGCGCCAGGATTGGTCCTTCTTTGGTACCATCACCAGGTTTGCTAGCTAGTCCGGATGTTTTATATCTCTGATGAATCCGGCCTCCAATAGCTTTGCTAGCTCCTCTCCCATGGCCTGTCTCTTAGGTTCGGAAAAAGGACGAAGAGCTTGCTTGACAGGTTTGGATTCTTTTAGGATATTTAAGCTATGCTCGGCCAGCCTGCATGGGATTCCTGGCATGTCTGAAGGGTGCCAGGCGAAAATGTCCCAGTTCTCTCGTAGGAACTCTCGCAATGCGGCATCTACATCAGGGTTTAAATGTGCCCCGATGGAAGCTGTTTTATTGGGGTCCGTTGGATGGACTTGGAATTTGACTATTTCGTCCGCCGGTTTAAAGGAGGTGGACTTGGATCTTTTGTCGAGTACCACATCGTCTCTATTCACTATGGAGCGCAGCGCGGTCAGTTCCTCAGCCGCTAGGGCTTCGGATAGTGCCTCGAGGGCCAGTGCGACTGTCTTGTTTTCGGCGCGGAGTGCTATGTCCGGATCACTAGCGAGAGTGATGATCCCGTTGGGCCCGGGCATCTTGAGCTTCATGTACCCGTAATGGGGTATTGCTTGGAAGATTGTAAACGCTTCCTGCCCTAGCAGAGCATGATAACCGCTGCTGAACGGAGCCACATGGAACGTGACCTCTTCGGACCTGTAATTATCCGGCGTGCCGAACACCACATCTAGTGTGATTTTTCCTATACAGCGCGCTTCCCGACTAGGGATTATTCCTCTAAAGGTTCTGCTGCTTCGCTCAATGCGGTTCCAGTCTATTTCCATTTTTGAAGGGTTTCCTCATAAATGAGGTTCAATCCGCTGCCGCCGTCCATGAGTACCTTGGTAAGATGAAAGCCGTCCACTATTGGACTGAGGACCAATGCGGCTGGTACTCGGGCTGTTCGGAATTTAGGTTCATCACTGGCGTTAAAGGTAATAGCTGTGTCACTCCATGGGTTTATTGTTTGCACTTGGTAGATTTCGGCAAGGCTGCGGAGTGTCCTTTTTCGCATGTTATTTGATGCGAAAGTCTCGAAGACTGTTAATACCGTATTGGTGTCTCTGGGGTGGCTTTCTGTGGCCTCCGGAATTAGGAGATCTTCACCAATTTTGGCCACCTGCCGGAGTATCCAACATGCTCTAAGGCTGTGAGTTGGTGTGGCGTCCTTTGTACTATGAATTTCACAGGGTCCATTAAGCCATCCTTCCAATACGGTTCCATGCCCTGTAGAGGGTTTTTGCTTTTTGGTTTTTGACCCGGGTGTTTGGCGGTGATGCACCCTTTTATTTTGGTCTGGTTTTGCATTCAGGGCCGGATTGTCCCAAAATTTTATTTCGGTTTTCCGGGTGCTTTCCATCGCACAGTACTTTCGTACTATGGACGCCAAGTCAGCGAAGCGTGTAATATCGCGGCAACTTATGACATTGAGGATTCCCTTGTTCGTGCAATTATTGCAGAAGAATGAAATCGCGTCTTCCTCACGGCAGTCCTTTATCCTGTTCATAACCAGGAGGAATCTGGCCCAGTAATGATGTACTGTTTCTTCGGGCTCTTTCCTAATTTGGGATAGATCGCTAATGTTCGGGTGGGTGGGTGGAATTAAATCCGAAGCCGCACCCCATCTGAGGCTCAGAGGCCGAGGAATTTCCGAATTCAAAAATTTGGATTCCTGGATGTTGTCCAACGAATCCAGTCCGTCGCCTGACTCTAAGTTCAGGTCTTGAGTGATATCCTCCCCTTCGTGGGTATCCGGCTTGGAGGGATCAGGAATCCGGACGTAACGAGTCGTTAAGATAGATGAAGGGTCGCCGCACTGTTCCTCTACCACGGCAACGTGATGGGTGACTTGGGGAGAGTTAATCTCTCTCAAATCAGGTTTAGGCTCAATCTGGTTGTAATCCGTAGCGACTCCTAGGGCGGCAAAGCGATCCAAGAGCTCGTTTATGGAGGAGAGCTCCATTGGATCTAACTGCTCGGCGAGTTCCGAGCTGACATGAAGATTGTTTTCGATGGCCCGAGAGGTCATCGTCGGCGCAGAAGCCGAACGGGCGGTCATAAGAAAACCACCTAGCCAGAGGGTTTGGCCAATAGCCAAAGCTCCCTTAGCAATGGTGCCGTCTTTAAAGATGGGGCGAGGCATCCTTCCTGATGACGACGACACAGAGGAACTCTCAATGAAAGCACCAATGTCGGTGTCAAAACCGGCGGATCTCGGGTAGGGGGTCCCGAACTGTGCATCTAGGCCGGATGGTAACAGGAGGCAAGGGACACGAAGTTTTACCTAGGTTCAGGCCCTCTTGATGGAGGTAAAACCCTACGTCCTGCTTGATTAATATTGATGATATGGGTAGTACAAAAGTAGATCTACCACGAGATCGAAGAGGCTAAACCCTAGAAGCTAGCCTATGGTATGATTGTTGTTCTGTATGTTGTCCTACAGACTAAAACCCTCCGGTTTATATAGACACCGGAGATGGCTAGGGTTACACAAAGTCAGTTACAATGGTAGGAGATCTACATATCCGTATCGCCAAGCTTTCCTTCCACGCCAAGGAAAGTCCCTTCGGGACACGGGACGAAGTCTTCAATCTTGTATCTTCATAGTCCCGGAGTCCGGCTGAAGGTATAGTCCGGCCATCCAGAAACCCCCTAATCTAGGACTCTCTCAATCTTCGTAGAATATGTAGGTACCAATATGAGCATCCAGGTTCCGCTATTGGTTATTTATCGGAGATGTGTATCGGTCATGTCTACATAGTTCTCGAACCCGTAGGGTCCGCACGCTTAACGTTCAATGGCGATTTATATTATGAGTTATGTGATTTGATGTACTGAAGTTTGTTCGGAGTCCCGGATGAGATCACGGACATGACGAGGAGTCTTGTAATGGTCGAGAGGTAAAGATTCATATATTTGAAGGTTGCATTTGGACATCGGAATGGTGCCGAGTGGTTCAGGCATTTTTTCGGAGTACCGGGAGGTTACCGGAACCCTCGAGAGAAGTTATGGGCCTTATGGGCCATAAGAGGGAAGCACACCAGCCCACAAGGGGCTGGTGCACCCCCCTTTGGCAGGAGGCCGATTAGGACTAGGAGAAGGCCCCCCTTTCCTTCTCCTTCTCTCTTCCCCCTTTCCTACTCCGTATGGGAGGTGGAATCCTACTAGGACTCGGGAGTCCTAGTAGGACTCCACACCTTGGCGTGCCCCCTAGGGCCGACTGCCTCTCCCTCTCCCTCCTTTATATACGGAGGCAGGGGCACCCCAAAGGCACACCAAAGTTTCTCTTAGCCGTGTGCGGTGCCCCCCTCCACAGTTACACACCTCGATCATATCGTCGTAGTGCTTAGGCGAAGCCCTGCGCCGGTAAACTTCATCATCACCGTCACCACGCCACCGTGTTGACGAAAATCTCCCTCGGCTTCAACTGGATCAAGAGTTCAAGGGGCGTCACCGAGCTGAACCTGTGTAGATCGCGGAGGTGCCATACGTTCGGTACTTGGATCGGTTGGATCGCGAAGACGTTCGACTACATCAACCGCGTTACTAAACACTTCCGTTTTCGGTCAAAGAGGGTACGTAGACACACTCTCCCCCTCTCGTTGCTATGCATCTCCTAGATAGATCTTGCATGATCGTAGGAATTTTTTTGAAATACTACGTTCCCCAACAGTGGCATCGGAGCCAGGTCTATGCGTAAGTGTTATATGCACGAGTAGAACACAAAGAGTTGTGGGCGATAATAGTCATACTTCTTACCAGCAACGTCTTACTTTGATTCGGCGGTATTGTTGGATGAAGCGGCCCGGACCGACATTACATGACCACGTTCATGAGACTGGTTTTGATGTGTAGGTAAGAATGGTTCTAGCTAGAATCCCGTAGTAGCCACATAAAACTTGAAACAACAAAGTAGAGGACTTCTAACTTGTTTTTGCAGGGCATGTTTGTCGGCGTTCTAGGAACGGGGGTCCCCAGACTTGCCTGCCTGTGGCTCATGGCGTGGCTTTGCTGGAAGGCATGTATGGCCCATCTTCATCAACAAGGAATCAAGAACCACGCGAGGGGCCAAGCCTCGCGAGGCGGACGACACAAGACCTCCTTAGGAGCAGCCTCATCAGGCCGGCTCATGAGGGGCGGAGAGTTCAAGGTTGGGCAAACTTCGTGAGGTTTCCGTGACGTAAGCCATGACGATGGAGACAAGGCGGGCGCCAGCGCGCGTAGCGTCCTTGTTTCCTCTTTAGTGATAAGTGGGCAAGCGCAGGCGCGGAGTACCGAGGCATCAAGCAATGGTTTCCATATTGGTGCAACGAGACCAAGACCAGAAGGACGGCAAGACGAAGGTCACCATGGAGCCCAGGGCGGCGTCACCACCAGAACCTTTGGCAGGCGAAGACCACCTTTAGCTGTCCCCTTTCAAATTGGCCGTTGTTGGCTCCCTTCCCTCTCAATATTTGGGGAGAGGACCAGGGCATCTATAAATAGGACTAGCCACCACCATAGGCTGGGAAGAGGATCCAAGATCATCCTCAGCCACACAAGTGCACGCAGCACAAGAACACCTCAACCTGAGGAGGCTGTTCTTCCCCTTGTACTGTTCATCCTCAGCCCAAGAGGCAATCCACCACCACCACACTAGAGTAGGGTATTACACCACAATGGTGGCCCGAACCAGTATAAATCTCGGGTTCCTTGTGTTGCGAGTTCGTTGAGTTAGTTCGTGAGATCTAGGCTAAGTTAGGACGTGGATCGATAGGGGGGGAGATCTTCGCGCGCACCCCAGAGTTCGAACCTTAAGGGTTTTTTCCGGAACCCGTGATTCGACATTTGGCGCGCCAGGTAGGGGTGCACCAAAGCCTCCCTTCCGTCGCTCTGCATCTCGTCGCTCCATCGTCTCCATGGCGGAAGCACATCGCGCTCGTGCCGAGCGTCGGGCTGCCCTCGCCACCCGCGTCGCTTAGACATCCCCTGTCGGCGGGCCATCCCGTCGCTCTCCGTCGCCTGTCGCCAACGCCGTCACCGGCCCGGCGGGGAACGAGCAGCAAGCATCCTCGCTGCACCCCTCGGTGCGGCAGGATGGCCGCACAGCCACCCCATCGCTGACTCCCGCTGGTTCGTCATCTCACGCTCGTCGCATTCCCACGGAAGCACGGGCCGCGCTGCTCATGGCGCACGAGCTCCTGCGCTACCGCCAGGTTGACGACCTCTACAAGGACTGGCTTGACCGCATCGCCGAGCTTGTCCGCGCTTCATGGGGCTCCCCTGCGTCGTCCCACTCTCTGCCTCGCCCTCCGCCAGCCACGGGCGACGCAGCTCATGAAGCACCTCCACCACCTCTGCCCCAAGACGGCGCCCTAGCGCCAAGGCATGCGGCTCCACGGTGCGACCCACCGTGTTTGGCGCCCGTGCGTGAAGAAAGAAGCTGCCAAGAAGTCCCTTGACCACAAGCGAACGCTCCGCCACTCCTCGCTCCGCCGCGCCAGGATCGTTTGCTGTGACAAGGCCCCGCGCCGCTGTCTGTAGCGGCGCGCGAGCGCCAAGGCCAAGCTCCACCTCCAAGGCGGGCCCCGGTGACCACGGCCGGCTGCCGCGCCTTCACCCCTGAGCTGCGTAGCGTCGCCTGGCGGGGCAAGTTCAAGCTAGATCTGCCTCCTCGCTATGACGGCATCCCCGACCCCGCGGAGTTCCTGCAACTCTATGAGCTAAGCATCAAGGCGGCCAACGGCAACGAGAAAGTCATGGCGAACTATTTTCCCATGGCTCTCAAGGATGGCCCCCGCTCCTGGCTCCTGAACCTGCCTCCAGGCTCAATTTCCTCCTGGGATGAGATGCGCAACCACTTCATCGCCAACTTCCAGGGCACTCGCAACCGCCCCCGGTCACGGGTGACCTGCGCCGCATAAAGCAGCAACCAGGGGAGACCCTGCGGAAGTACATTCATCGCTTCAACATCGCGTGCATCAAAATCCCCAAGGTAACCGACGAGGCCGTCATCTCAGCGTTCTCCGACGGTGTCCATGACGTCAAGATGAAGGAGGAGCTCGCCATCCATGAAGAGCTGTGCACGACCCTGGAGCTATTCAACATCGCGACCAAGTGTGCAAGAGCTGAGGAGGGGCGCCTCTCCCTCCTCGAGCTCCCTGCTGTGGACCTAGAGGAGAAAAAGACCAAGGCCAAGGACGTGAAGCTCAAGGGAGCAGCCGTGCTCGCGGCGGAGCCGGACACTAAGAGCGGCAGAGACTAGCCCGAGTGATCCAAGGGCAGCCGACCGTTCTGCGCCTTCCACAACCTACATACCCACAACACCAGCGACTGTCAAGAGCTCAGAGCCATTCGAGAAGGACGCTTCGGTCGACGCCCCGAGCGCAGCGACCGGGGCTACGGCCGAGGAGGAGGAAGTGGTGGCGGACGCTGGGACGACCGTGGCCCGCGCTAGGAGTGGCACGACCGGCCTCGTGAGGACCGCTCGCAGGATCAGCCTCGCGAGGGCGCCTGGAGGGACCAGCCTCGTGAGGCTCGTCCTCAAGGCAATGCAGGCCTTCCTCCATTACCACCACCACCCAGAAGGAAACGTGTTGCGAAGCACGCCTCCATACGGTGCCCGAGCGCCTCCCTTGTGATGTTGGCCAGGTCTGAGGCCCTCCAGAAGAGAGCCTCCGAGCCCTGCCCGAGGAGGGCACCGGGTGTGCCTTCTTGAGGTGGCACACGGCATCTCTTTCCTCATAGGGGACTGTGATGATTCCGCCGCTTCCCCGCATCTTGAGGACGTTGTAGCCACGGTGGGTCACTACCATGAATTTGGCTAACGCTGGGTACCCGAGTATGGCATTGTACGGCACACAAATGTGGGCGACGTCGAAGTCGATGAGCTCAGTGTGGTAGTTGTCGCGCTGACCGAAGGTGACAAGGAGACGAACTTGCCCTATCGGGGTGGTAGATCCATCAGTCACTCCTGAGAAGGGCTTGGTGGGCTGAAGCTGATCGTATGGCACTTGAAGGCTGTCGAACGTCTCGACGGACAGGACACTGAGCCCTGCGCCACCGTCGATGAGGGTCTGGGTGACTTGGACATTGCTGATGACGGGTGAACAGAGCATCAGGAGGACGCCAGCAGTCGCCACGCATTTGAGTTGGTCCGTCGAGCTGAAGGTGATGGCGTACTTGGACCATCTGAGCGGGCGTGTGGCCTCGAGCTTGGGGAGGGCTGCATTCACCTCATGAGAGAACTGCTTGAAGATGCGCTGGGAAGCCGGGGCCTGAGCACCATCCAAGATGCAAGTGATGGCGCGCGGCTCCTGGAAGCCCCCACCCCCTTCATCCTGTTGGTGGTCGTCGTTCCTCCTTGGTGGTGGCGGCAATGGAGGAAGACCAGGATTGCTCTGAGGACTGTCCTCTCGAGGCTGGTCCCTCCAGGCGCCCTCACGAGGCTGGTCCTGCCAGCGGTCCTTGCGAGGCTGGTCGCGCTAGTCCTGGCAGGGGCCGTGGTCGTCCCAGCGTCCTCCTCCTCGGTCGTAGCCCCGGTCGTTGTGCTCGGAGCGTCGAGCGTAGCATCCATCTCGAATGGCCATGAGCTCTTGACAATCGCTGGTGTTGTGGCTGCGCACGTTGTGGAAAGCGCAGAACGTACGGCTGCCCTTGGACCACTCGGGGAGGTCCCGGCCGCTCTTGGTGTCTGGCTTTGCCGCGAGTATGGCTACTCCCTTGCGCTTCATGTCCTTGACCTTGGCCTTCTTCCCCTCTGGGTCTGCAGCAGGGACCTCGAGGAGGGAGAGACGCCCCTCCTCAGCTCTAGCATACTTGGTCACTATGTTGAATAGCTCTAGAGTTGTGCATAGCTCCTCGTGGATGGCGAGCTCCTCCTTCACCTTGATGTCGCGGACGCCATCGAAAAATGCCGAGATGATGGAATCGTCCGTCACCTTGGGGATCTTGAGACGCACGCTGTTGAAGCGCTGGATGTACTTCTGCAGGGTCTCTCCCGGCTGTTGCTTGATGCAGCGCAGGTCACCCACGGCTGGAGGGCGGTCGCGAGTGCCCTAGAAGTTGGCGACGAAGCGGTCGCGCAGCTCACTCAAGAGGAGATCGAGCCTGGGGCAGGTTCAGTAGCCACGAGCGAGCGCCATCCTTGAGAGCCATGGGAAACCAGTTCGCCATGACTTCCTCATCGCCGTTGGCCGCCTCGATGCTCAGCTCGTAGAGCTGCAGGAACTCCGCGGGATCAGGGGTGCCGTCATAGCGAGGAGGCAGGTCTGGGTTGAACTTGCCTGGACAGACGTCGCTACGCAGCTCGGGAACGTGGGCGCGATAGCCTGTGGTGGCCAGCATGGCCCTCTGCCGGGCGAAGCCTGCCCTTGATGTCCATGCACCACCGCCAAGGGCGGCACGCGGTCTTGTCGTGGCGCCAGGAGCGCTGGAGCGTTTTCTTGCGGCCGGGGAACCCCTTGGCAGCTTCCTTCTTCGTGCACGGGCAAATGGCGCGGTGGATCACGCCGCGGGACTGCACGTCTTAGGGCAAGGACACCGTCTTGACGCGGAGGAGGCGGGGCGCTCCATGAGCTACATCGCCCGCAGCTGGAGGTGGGCAAGGCAGCGAGAGGGAAGTGTAGGAGAGCCTCCAGCGGTGCTGCCGAGCTCAGTAATGCGGTCCAACCAGTCCTCGTAGAGGTTGTCGACCGGGCGGTAACGCAGGAGCTCGCGTGCCATGAGCAGTGTAGCCTGCGCGTCTGTGGGTGCGCGGCGAGCGTGAGACGATGAGCCGGCCGGAGTCAGCGACGGGGTGGCGGAGCGGCCGTCCTGCCACACGGAGGGGTCCAGTGAGGACGCTTGCTGCTCGTTTGCTTCCGGGCCGGTAACGGCGTTGGCAACGGGAGACAGAGAACGACGGGGAGGCCCGCCGACAGGGGCTGTCTGAGCGACACGGGCGGCGAGGGTGGCCCGGCGCTCGGCGCGGGCTCAGCGCGCGTCCGACATGGATGTGATGGAGCGATGGGACGTGGATCACCAGAAGGAAAGCTTCAGCGCACCCCTACCTTAGGAGCCAAATGTCGGATTTCTGGTTCCGGCAAAACCCTTGAGGTTCAAACACTGGGGTGCGCATGAATAACTCTCCCCCTCTAGCTCTCGCCCTCACCACAATCTCAAGGCTTAGCGCGTCTAACCCGCAGAACAAAGGGACACAAGATTTATACTGGTTTGGGCCATCGATGTGGTGTAATACCTTACTCCAGTGTGGTGTGGTGGATTGCCTCTGGGGCTAAGGATGAATAGTTACAAGGGAAGAATAGCCTCCCGAGGAGAGGTGCTCTTGTGCTTGGTGAGCTTGTCTGGTGCCCTTGGTGGAATGGATCCAGTCCAAGATTAGATGCCTCCCTACGGTGGTGGCTAGTCCTATTTATAGAGGTCCGAGTCCTCTTCCCAAATATTAGGCGGGAAGGGATCCCACAACGGCCAGTTTGAAGGGGGGCAGCTAGTACAAGCTATCCTGACAAAAGATGGTCTTCGCCTGCCAAAGGCTCTGGTGGTGATGCCGTCCTAGGCTCCACGGTGACCTCCGCCCTGTCGTCCTGCTGGCCTTGGTCTCGTTGCACCGATATGGAAACCTTTGCTTGACACCTCGGGACTCCGCGCCTGTGCTTGCTTCTTTAGCACCAAAGGGGAAACGAGAACACTGCACGCACTGGTGCCCGCCTGGCCTTGGTCGTCATGGCTTGTGTCACAGGAACCTCGCGAGGTGCCCCTTGCCTTGATCTCTCCGCCCCTCGCGAGCCGGCCTGGTCAGGCCGCCCCCGAGGAGGTCTTGCGTCGCCCGCCTCGCGAGGGTCTTGAGTGTTTGCTGGTGAAGATGGGTCGTACGGGGCCGCTGGTGGAGCCACGCCGTGGGCCGCAGGGAGGCAAGTCTAGGGACCCCCGTTCCCAGGACGCCGACAGCGATCCTTGATGGATTGCAAGCTGAAGGAAGGTGATCCACTGAGCCCACATGTGATCAAAATGATCGGATATGTGCAAGCTTTGGGTCGTTTGGGTTTCCCGCTCTTGGATGAGCTGGCTACTGATGCAGTTCTGGGTTCTGTTCTGCCCAGCTATGGGACGTTCATCTCGAACTATCATATACATGGCATGGATAAGAAGCTCACTGAATTGCATGGGATGCTCAAAGTGGCAGACGAGGATATTAAGAAAGGCACACATCATGTGTTGATGGTGCAGAAATCGGCTAAGTTCAAGAAGAGTTGGTCCAAGAAAAAGGCTACGGCAAAGGGCACGGAGACAGTAACCTCCGCCGCTGTGCCGAAGTCTGGACTGGACTCGAAGACCATTTGCTATCATTTGAAGGAGACCGGTCACTGGAAGAGAAACTGTAGCAAGTGGCTTGCAGAGCATGGCAAGAAGGCTGGAAATGCTTCTTCGGGCAAAGGTACACTTGTTGCATATGTTATAGACATTTACCTTGCTGACATACCTAGTAGCTCTTGGGTATTTGATACCAGATCGGTTGTTCATATTTGCAACTCGATGCAGGGGTTGGTAAGAACTAGGCATGTGGCACAAGGGGAAATTGACATCAGGGTCGGCACCAAAGCAAGAGTTGTTGCGTTGGAAGTCGGCACGATGCAGCTCATGCTTCCTTCTGGATTTATTCTGGAATTAAATAATTGTTATTACATTCCTGCACTTAGTCGGAACATTATTTCTGCCTCATGCTTGATGAGTCCGGGCTATGAATTCAATTTAAAGGACAATGGTTGTTCGATTTATTTGAATGGTATGTTCCACGGCTATGCACCCATTGTTGATGGGCTATTTATATAGAATCTAGGACAGGAACCGGTCTATAACATGAATGTCAAGAGGCGTAAGCCTAATGAGATAAATCCGATGTACTTCTGGCATTGCCGACTTGGACACATTAGTCTGAAGCGCATGAAGAAGCTCCATGATGATGGGCTCCTAACTTCGTCCGACTTCGGGTCATTTGAGACATGCGAATCATGCTTGCTCGGCAAGATGACTAAGTCTCCTTTCACAAAGAATTGCGAGAGGGCGTCCGAGCTGTTGGAACTGATACACAATGATGTGTGTGGACTAATGAGCACAACTGCCAGAGGTGGCTATCAGTACTTCGTGACTTTTACGGACGACTTGAGTAGATATGGATATATCTATTTGATGAGGCACAAGTCGGAAACTTTTGAAAAGTTCAAAGAGTTTCAAAACGAGGTTGAGAATCAGCTCGACAAGACTATAAAACTTCTACGATCTGATCGTGGAGGTGAGTACATGAGCCAGGAGTTTGATGATCATCTGAAAAGCCAAGGTATAGTACCTCAGCTCACACCTCCGGGTATGCCATAGAGAAACGACATGTCAGAACGGCGGAATCGTACCTTGTTGGACATGGTTTGATCTATGATGAGCAAATCGGATTTACCCTTGTCATTCCGGGGATACGCTCTAGAAACTGTAGCTTTCACACTTAACAGGGTACCATCAAAATCCGTAGATAAGACACCACATGAGATGTGGACCGGGAAGACTCCCAGTTTGTCTTTTCTAAAGATTTGGGGTTGTGAAGCATTTGTCAAGTGACTTATCTCAGACAAGCTTACACCCAAGTCGGATAAATGCATATTTGTGGGATATCCGAGGGAAACCTTGGGATATAACCTCTACAACCGGGAAGAGAGAAAAGTGTTTGTTGCTCAGAACAGGGTTTTCCTTGAGAAAGAGTTTCTCAGTCGGGAGGCCAGTGGAAGGACGGCTTGACTCGAAGAAATTCGAGTACCACTCGGAGATGGCTCGGCGAGTGATGAGATCATACCGGAGTCAGTCAGGGAAGCTGTAGTGGAAGTGGCACCGGAACTACGGAGGTCGGAAAGATTGCACAGAGTGCGTGATGTATTGTTGCTAGAAAGCGACGAGCCGGCCACGTATGCGGAAGCGATGGTGAGCCCGGATTCCGAGGCATGTATAGAGGCCATGAGATCCGAGTTAAAGTCCATGGATGAAAATCAAGTCTAGGACTTGGTTGATCCGCCGCCTGGTGTAAAGGCCATTGGCTGCAAATGGGTCTTTAAGAATAAAACCGATGTGGATGGAAATGTTCAGATCCACAAAGCTCGGCTTGTCACTAAAGGTTATGGACAAGTTCAAGGAATTGACTACGATGAGACTTTCTCGCCGGTAGAGAAGCTTAAGTCGGTGAGGATCGTACTAGCTATAGCTGCATATTTCGATTATGAGATATGGCAGATGGATGTCAAAACGGCTTTCCTTTACGGTAATTTAACCGAGGATGTGTATATGATACAGCCCAAGGGTTTTGTCAATTCGACTAGCACTAGTAAAGTATGCAAGCTCAAGAGATCCATTTATGGGTTGAGGCAAGTGAGGGAGTCCTGGATTAGGGGGTGTTCGGACAGCCGGACTATATCCTTTGGCCGGAGTGTTGGACTATGAAGATACAAGATTGAAGACTCCGTCCCGTGTCCGGAAGGGACTTTCCTTGGCGTGGAAGGCAAGCTTGGCGATACGGATATGTAGATCTCCTACCATTGTAACCGACTCTATGCAACCCTAACCCCATCTGATGTCTATATAAACCGAAGGGTTTTAGTCCGTAGGACAACATACACATCAACAATCATACCATAGGCTAGCTTCTAGGGTTTAGCCTCTCCGATCTCATGGTAGATCTACTCTTGTACTACCCATATCATCAATATTAATCAAGCAGGACGTAGGGTTTTACCTCCGTAGAGAGGGCCCGAACCTGGGTAAAACCTCGTGTCCCTTGCCTCCTGTTACCATCCGGCCTAGACGCACAGTTTGGGACCCCCTACCCGAGATCCGCCGGTTTTGACACCGACATTGGTGCTTTCATTGAGAGTTACTCTATGTTGTCGTCATCAGGAAGGATGCCTCGCCCCGTCTTTAAAGACGGCACCGTTGCTAAGGGAGCTTTGGCTGTCGGCCAAACCCTCCGGCTAGGTGGTTTTCTTATGACCGCCCGTTCGGCTTCTGCGCCGACGATGACCTCTCGGGCCATCGAAAACAATCTTCATGTCAGCTCGGAACTCATTGAGCAGTTAGATCCAATGGAGCTCTCCTCCATAAACGAGCTCTTGGATCGCTTCACCGCCCTGGGAGTCGCTACGGATTACGACCAGATTGAGCCTAAACCCGATTTGAGAGAGATTAACTCTCCCCAAGTCACCCATCACGTTGCCGTGGTAGAGGGACAGTGCGGCGACCCTTCATCTATCTTAACGACTCGGTACGTCCGGATTCCTGATCCCTCCAAGACAGATACCCACGGAGGGGAGGATATCACTCAAGACCTGAACTTAGAGTCAGGCGATGGACTAGATTCGTTGGACAACATCCAGAAATCCAAATTTTCGAACTCGGAAATTCCTCGGCCTCTGAGCCTCAGATGGGGTGCGGCTTCGGATTTAATTCCACCCACCCACCCGAACATTAGCGATCTATCCCAAATTAGGCAAGAGCCCGAAGAAATAGTACATCATTACTGGGCCAGATTCCTCCTGGTTATGAACAGGATAAAGGACTGCCGTGAGGAAGACACGATTTCATTCTTCTGCAATAATTGCACGGACAAGGGAATCCTCAACGCCATAAGTCGCCGCGATATTACACGCTTCGCCGACTTGGCGTCCATAGTACGAAAGTACTGTGCGATGGAAAGCACCCGGAAAACCGAAATAAAATTTTGGGACAATCTGGCCCTAAATGCAAAACCATACCAAAATAAAAGGGTGCATCACCGCCAAACACCCGGGTCAAAAACCAAAAAGCAAAAACCCTCTACAGGGCATGGAACCGTATTGGAAGGATGGCTTAATGGACCCTATAAAATTCACAGTACAGAGGACGCCACACCAACTCACAGCCTTAGAGCATGTTGGATACTCCGGCAGGTGGCCAAAATTGGCGAAAATCTCCTAATTCCGGAGGCCACAGAAGGCCACCCCAGAGACACCAATACGGTATTAACAGTCTTCGAGACCTTCACATCAAATAATGTGCGAAAAAGGACACTCCACAGCCTAGCCGAAGTCTACCAAGTAGCGACAATAAACCCATGGAGTGACACGGCTATTACCTTTAACGCCAGTGATGAACCTAAATTCCGAACAGCCCGAGCACCAGCCGCATTGGTCCTTAGTCCAATAGTGGACGACTTTCATCTTACCAAGGTACTCATGGACGGCGGCAGCGGATTGAACCTCATTTACGAGGAAACTCTTCAAAAAATGGAAATAGACTGGAACCGCATCGAGCGAAGCAGCACAACCTTTAGAGGAATAATCCCCAGTTGGGAAGCGCGCTGTACAGGAAAAATCACACTAGATGTGGTGTTCAGCACGCCGGATAATTACAGGTCCGAAGAGGTCACGTTCCATGTGGCCCCGTTCAGCAGCGGTTATCATGCTCTGCTAGGGCGGGAAGCGTTTACAATCTTCCAAGCAATACCCCATTACGGTTACATGAAGCTCAAGATGCCCGGGACCAACGGGATCATCACTCTCGCTAGTGATCTGGACATAGCACTCCGTGCCGAAAACAGGACAGCCGCACTGGCCCTCGAGGCACTATCCGAAGCCCTAGCGGTTGAGGAACTGACTGCGCTGCGCTCTATGGTGAACAGGGATGACGTAGTACTCGACAAAAGATCCAAGTCCACCTCCTTTAAACCAGCGGACGAAATAGTCAAATTCAAAGTCCATCCATCGGGGCACATTTAAACCCTGATGTGGTTGCCGCACTGCGAGAGTTCCTATGAGAGAACTGGGACATTTTCGCCTGGCACCTTTCAGACATGCTAGGAATCCCATGCAGGCTGGCCAAGCACAGCTTGAATATCCACTCAGGATTCAAACCTGTCAAATAGGCTCTTCGGCGTTTTTCCGAACCTAAGAGACAGGCCATGGGAGAGGAGCTAGCAAAGCTATTGGAGGCCGGATTCATCAGAGATATAAAACATCCGGACTGGCTAGCAAACCTGGTGATGGTACCAAAGAAGGACAAATCTTGGCGCCTGTGTGTTTATTTTAAAGACCTTAACAAGGCCTGCCCAAAGGATCCCTTCCCCCTCCCCCGCATCCATCAAATTATCGATGCTACCGCAGGACACGATTCGTTGTGTTTCCTCGACGCATATTCCGGCTATCATCAAATCAAGATGGCAGAACCAGACCAAGCCGCAACGGCATTTATCGCACCATACGGCCCATTCTGCTTCAACACGATGCCCTTCGGGCTCAAAAACGCCGGCGCAACATATCAGCGCATGATTCAGACATGTCTGGCAAGCCCGATCGGCAAAACAGTGGATGCATATGTAGATGATGTGGCTGTCAAAACAAGACATGTTGAATCTCTAGTAGACGACTTGAGGCTCACATTTGATAACCTCCGAACATACGACATCAAGCTCAACTCGAAAAATGCGTTTTCAGCGTTCCAGCCGGAAAGCTCTTGGGCTTCATTGTATCCGGTAGAGGAATCGAAGAAAATCCAGCCAAGATCCGAGCTCTGTCGCAACTGGACATCCCAAAGGACCTCAAACAAATACAAAAGTTAACCGGATGCGTGGCGGCTCTAAGCCGTTTTATCTCCCGATTGGGAGAAAAGGCCCTACCCCTTTACCGCCTCCTTCGGCGCACCGAACACTTCAAATGGACGGATGCAGCCACGGCCGGCCTCGACGAAATAAAAGCCATATTGGCAACAAACCCAGTCCTGGCCACGCCAAACATTGGCGAACCAATGCTATTATACATTGCAGCAACACATCAGGTTGTAAGCGTAGTGCTCGTCGTCGAACGAGAAGCAGACGGACACAAATTCCCCCTTCAAAAGCCGGTCTATTATGTGTCCACTTTCCTCACTCTCTGCAAATCACGGTACCCGCATTACCAAAAGATTGCGTACGCGGTATTCATGGCATCCCGGAAGCTACGACACTACTTTCAAGAGTGTTCAATAACAGTAGCCTCAAAAGTACCACTTAATGATATTATAAACAACCATGACGCAACGGGCTGGATTGCAAAATGGGCAATTGAGCTCCTCCCATTCGACATAACTTATAAGCCACGATGAGCCATCAAGTCGCAAGTCTTGGCCGACTTCGTCGTAGAATGGACGGAGGCCGAACTCCCTAAAGAGTACGGCACATATTCAAATTGGATCATGCATTTCGACGGCTCCAAGATGTTGGCCGGACTGGGGGCTGGCGTCATTTTGACATCCCCCACAGGAGACACAGTTCAATACATACTCCAGATTATGTACACGGACTCCAACAATGCAGCCGAATATGAGGCCCTTTTACATGGTCTCCGGATGGCAGTATCCATGGGCATTCAACGCCTAGAGGTGCGCGGGGATTCGAAGCTCGCAATATCCCAAATAAATGGAGACTTCAATGCCAAGGATCCAAAAATGGCAGCTTACCACAACGCCGTCCTAAAAATGTCAGCTCGGTTCGAGGGGCTCAAATTTCACCATATAACCCAGAAAAATAATCAGGCGGCAGATGTCCTGGCACGCATCGGCGCAAAACGCGATGTAGTCCCCCCCAACATCTTCTTGGAAAGGCTGTTCAAGCCATCCATAGTATGGGAAGGGGAGCCGAACAATAACAGCCCGGACCCAACCGCACTGCCCGACACCGAACATTCTGACACAATCGGAGGCTCTGCCAATGAAATAACACCTTCAGCCCACGTAATAATGGCCGTCATCGCCCCGTGGACAGAACCATTCCTCGCCTACCTTATTAGGTAGGAACTCCCCGAGGACCAAAACGAGGCACGCTGCATCGTGCAGCGATCCAAAGCCTACAAAGTCCACGAGGGAGAACTTTATAAGAAAAGCACTACCGAAGTCCTTCAAAGGTGCATCTCCGAAGAGGAAGGGCGGAACCTCCTGGCTGAAATTCATGCCGGACTCGGCGGTCATCATGCTGCAGCTCGGTCCCTTGTGAGCAAGGCTTTCCGCACAGGCTTTTACTGGCCGACGGCCCGGGCAGACGCCCAGGACTTAGTCCAATGATGCACCGGTTGCCAGCTCTTTGCAAACCAAAGCCATATGCCACCCACCCCCCGCCAAACTATCCCCATCACTTGGCCCTTCGCGGTCTGGGGGATTGACATGGTTGGACCCCTTAAAGGCGGAACCCACAAGCAAAAATACTTACTGGTCATGGTGGATAAGTTCACCAAATGGATAGAAGCCAAGCCTGTTAAGACGACCGAATTCGGACCTGTGATAGACTTCATATCCGGGGTTGTACACCGTTACGGCGTCCCCCACAGCATCATCACTGATAACGGCACGAACTTTAAGGCCGATGAGGTAAAACTCTGGTGCAAAAACATGGGCATCAAGCTCGATTATGCTTCCATCTACCACCCACAAACTAACGGCCAGGTCGAACGTGCAAATGGTCTTATCATGAGCGGCATTAAACCTAGATTAGTGTGGCCCCTCACAGAATCCAACACGCACTGGGTAGAGGAGCTCGACTCCATACTTTGGGGGCTGCGGACCATGCCGAATCACACCACCGGATACACACCATTCTTTATGGTGTACGGCGCAGAGGCAATTTTGCCTTGCGACATAATTCATGACTCACCTCGAGTGCGCATGTATGAAGAAAGAGAAGCCGAGCTCGATCGGCAGGACAGTTTGGACGCATTGGAGGAGGAGCGTGATGTGGCAAAAGCCCGTTCCGCATTCTATCAACAGCAGGCTCGACGATACCAAAGCAGAGAAGTATGGGCCAAAAATTACAATGTTGGCGAATTAGTTCTACGCCTGCCAGACAAGAAAAAGGACAAACTCAAGCCCAAGTGGGAAGGTCCCTTCATAATTGACCAAGTTCTAACTGGTGGAGCGTACCGCCTGCGAAATGCATCGGATAACCGACTCGAGCCAAACCCATGGAACGCAGCCCGTCTCCGAAGATTCTATGCCTAGCGCCGGACTCTATGTTCGTCTCCTTCCTCTGTCCATTTTTATATACCTTCTGTCTTACATTCCTCTTCTTCTCTCTCCATCTCTTATAGCCTTTAAAAGCTCATAAAGTGACGCGCTATCCGCGCTCAATAAACCTGGGGGCTTCTTTAAACAGAAGCTTATTTATACGGGCTTCACGCCCAACACATGTGTCACACTTCCGCATGTACCTTTTATTCGCCATTATATGCATTGATATGACTTAAGTTTTGGCCAAGCTGGGTTGCCTGGCTCCCGTGCTTACCCCTACGTTCCTGATTGTTCGGCTAGGTGGTAAAGGGAGCACCTCTGCGATTGTTACTGCCGGGTCAGCCGGACGTGTACCTCAGACTGGGTGAAGCCGAAAGCTAGCGTTCTTAAGGGAATATTCGGTCAGTGAACTAAAGATGATCTTTTTATCTATATGCCCCCAGACGTTTTTCCTGCGTTTCTTTTCGTAGCATGGACATGCACTTTAGGGCATGCCTCCCAGGGAAAGGAACCCCTAACGGAACTATTCTCCCTGGAAGATGTTTCTTACTAACCATGTAATATAACATAACTAGTCGGGCACTTGTCTGTTCACGCACTAATGACCCCTACGCCTGGTCTCCATGCATTCCTCGGTTCCTATATGACCGCATGAGAATTCGGACACACTCCGGACCATCAGGTCCCGAGGCTGTAGCGACAGGGTCGGCCATGACAAATGATCTACAATCCGGCTAGAAGGCATCATAAATGTCAATTAAATTACATAGTCATTTTGACTGACTGTATTCCTCTTCAATACCATCTAACAGGCTGTCTAATTTACAGTCCTGCTGGGAATACTTTGTGGCCAACTCTACTTGGCCGTATACTAAGCTTACAGGGATCTCCTTCCCATTGGGTCCTATAGGACCGACCTCGGCCATATGGTTGGGGTCAGCCTTTGAGTACCACATCTTCACCATGGCCCAGGCCTCCCTAGCGCCTTGACGGCAGGCTGATATCTTCCACAAGCGGAAGCGCCGCCGTGCTCCCTTTAGCTTCTCCGCAAGCTCTCCAAGACCTTCAGGCATGGAGACGGTTGGCCACAAGGCCTGGGCGATGCCTTGCATCGCCTGCCGAACTCGATCGAGCAGTTGCGAGAGCTCGAGAGGAAGGTCACCATAGAACCGGGCATCTCCTCTGCAGGACGACCTGTTAGCACTCCTACAGACATTGCTTTGTTAGTCGACTTCCCCGCCGAACTTTCTTTCAAAGGTTCATTCAAGCACTTACTAAATATGCCGTGCCGAAGCCGCTGATTCTCCTTCACGGAGTCTGACAGATGGGCATGAACATCTTTCAGCTCGACGCCCAGCTTGGTGTTGGCATCTTGGAGATCGTTCTTCTCCCCCATCACCTTTATCAGCACCCTCTCACCAGCCTTTAGCTGGCGTAGGAGGTGTTGCCTTTCCGGATTCAATCCGGCGCCATCTGCAATTTCATTTGTCAGATTCGCACCAAAGCCGTGCTTCGCAAAGTACTTATCTTTCGTAGTATATATTACCAGAGGGGGTCTCCTTGGGCTCCCCTGCTGCGGCTAGTGCGGCCTCAAGTTGGGCTTTGCACTCTTCCAGCTCCTTGGATAGTAGGGAATTCTTTTCCGTAAGAACCTGCATCACAAATGATCCTTAAATCAGTTATTCTAACTGTTTCAAGTCTCGGGGGCTACTGGTATATACATATAACTACCAGAATTTTCTTACCCGTATGTCTTTTACATACTGCTCCATGGCTCTAGCTAGACCATTTTGAGTGGCACGGAGATACGCATCTCCCGAGTTGAAGGCATCTAACGCCCCTTGGGAGAAACAAGCGTCGCGAAGAATTGTCCGGCGACGCCTGTGGTTCATGGCACTCTCCACCTCAGAGTTGGTGGCAGACAACCCGTCCACATCCTCCGTCGGAGTAGCGTCTGGCGCACGCCTTGCGTTCGCCTCCGCCTCCTGACCAGGCTTTGGAGCCTGGCTGGTGGAGGCGCGATTGGCAGCCTCTCCGGATGTAGTCCGGCGAGGTCTCTTTGTCCTGAAAAGAGCGCGAGTGTCAATATGCCTCGAAGGTATAACACCTGGGATAAGGGGGCGCGCCATACCTTTGCGCTGACGCCTCGGTCTGGACTGCACTTCTTTTCTGCCCCCGGGGGGCCCTACGGCCCCTCGTTGGCTTGTCGCCGCAGGTTCGGCATTCCGCCTTAAATACCTCCCCTGCAAAGTTCGGTTGCAATCAGGAAAATGAACACGAGTGGGCGGATACCTATTCGGGGTACTGGGACTACGATCTTAGGTACCTGGGGGGTCAGGACTAGCCCTGGGTAATCGGCCGTAATGGGCACCAAGGCGTTGTCCTCGCTCAATTGATGGAACACTCCATCAATCAGCTCCACAGATATGTCCGGATCCTCTTGGGAGGCCGGTTCGAGGGACCGTCCTGGGTCCTCGGGTTGTGGAGGAGGGCTGCTTATTTCCTTAATAGCCCGGCGCAGTTCCTGCGTTGAAGTCGTCAGACTGGATACTTAACAATGGGAATACAAAACGGATGGACAAGTAAATACGGCCGCTTACCCAGCTTGGGGGATTGTGCATGGAGAATCCGCCCTGAGGGTTGACACGGAGAAATTCCTCCTCTTCTCCCTTATACAAAGTGGACAAGATCTTCAGTAGAGCAGCAGCTGAATCTGGCCCCTTACGGCCGTAGCGGGTGGCGTCGTCCTCCCTGTTGAAGTCCCACATGGGGTGGCTTCTATACTGAAGCAGCTGCACCCCCCGCATAATGCATTCGGCCATAACCCCGATCATGGTTAGTCCGGAATGGGCTAACAATCTTATTCGGCCCATCAGGTAAATGATGTCCCTGCCACCTCCCCTCTGAGGGCTTCATGGGCGCTAGCTTAGGCGCTTCTTTAAGGGAGCACTGTTGAATTCAGGAAGGCCGATCCGGACAGGATCCGGCAGCAGGACGTCTTCTATATAAAACCACTCCGAGGGCCAGTCTTCGGACGCCTTCTTTGGGGTTCCGGACATATATCCGGTCCCGGCGATGCGCCATACTTCGGCTCCGCCCACTTGATACATTGACACCTTCTTGGAACGGGGCATGAGGCAAAATAGCTCCTTCCACAATCCGAAATGAGCTTCGACACCCAAGAACAGCTCGCAGAGGGCTACAAAGCCCGCGATATGCAGTACTGAGGTAGGCGTGAGATTATGTAGCTGGAGGCCGTAGAACTCCAGCAACCCCCGGAGAAATGGATGGATTGGAAATCCGAGCCCCCTTATTAAGTAAGGGACGAGGCACACCCACTCTCCTTTGGAGGGATTAGGGACATTCTCTGCTTGCTCTCCACCGTTGAAGACGGCAAGACCGGCTCGAACCAGGACCATATAGGCCGGGGGGAGAAATCCCTTGGTCTGGAGTGTCACTAGCTCGCTATGCGGGATGGAACATCTCTCCCAATATCCAGGCTTAGGGCTGGAAGGGCGAGAGGAGGAGTTGCGACGGCTGGCCATGGTGGAATGGACCTTTGTCGGATGCGCTCTGATGAACACTCACGGAGGGGAGAAGGTGTGGATTGGATCTAAATCCTCGTCCCCTTAAATAGGGCAGCTCATTTACGCGACTAGGGGTGTGAATGTAAAAACACTCAGACTTTTCATATTCGTTTGACACGGGGGAAGCGGCCATTATTGCATTATTGGGCGTAGAAGCCGAGGAGCGCAACATCTACAAGAAACCGGACTTTATTCAAACAGGTACACAGAATTTGGAGGAGAACCATCCTTGCAATGCCGAAGACAATCTGCGCCGGACTCATTGTCATTGAAGCCTGGTTCGGGGGCTATTGAGGGAGTCCTGGATTAGGGGGTGTCCAGACAGCCGGACTATATCCTTTGGCCGGACTGTTGGACTATGAAGATACAAGATTGAAGACTCCGTCCCGTGTCCGTAAGGGACTTTCCTTGGCGTGGAAGGCAAGCTTGGCGATACGGATATGTAGATCTCCTACCATTGTAACCGACTCTATGTAACCCTAACCCCATCCGATGTCTATATAAACCGGAGGGTTTTAGTCCGTAGGACAACATACACATCAACAATCATACCATAGGCTAGCTTCTAGGGTTTAGCCTCTCCGATCTCGTGGTAGATCTACTCTTGTACTACCCATATCATCAATATTAATCAAGCAGGACATAGGGTTTTACCTCCGTCGAGAGGGCCCGAACCTGGGTAAAACTTTGTGTACCTTGCCTCCTGTTACCATCCGGCCTAGACGCACAGTTCGGGACCCCCTACCCGAGATCCGTCGGTTTTGACACCGACAGCAAGCATCTCAGAGTTGGAACATTCGTTTTGATGAGGTCGTCACCGGTCTCGGTTTCATCAAAAGCGATGAGGACGCTTGTTTATACAAGCATTTAAGTAGGAGCTCGATTGTGTTTTTGATCTTGTATGTGTATGACATACTACTGATTGGAAATGATGTTTTGATGCTGAACTCGGTCAAGGAATCATTGAATGGCAAGTTTTCAATGAAGGACCTTGGTGAGGCAGTTTACATTTTAGGCATCAATATCTATAGAGATAGATCAAGGAGGCTGCTTGGCTTGAGATAAAGCACATACATAGATAAAGTGTTGAAGCGGTTCAACCTGAGTGAGGCCAAGAAAGGGTTCTTACCTGTCTCAAATGGTATAAGGCTAAGCGAGACTCAGAGTCCTTCGACATCTGATGAGCGAAGCAGGATGAGTCGGATTCTGTATGCCTCGGCAATTGGATCCATCATGTATGCCATGATATGTACACGGCCTGATGTTGCTTTTGCAATAAGCCTAACAAGTAGATACCAGGCCAACCCAGGTGAGAGTCACCGAGCATCGGTAAAGACGATTTTGAAGTACCTGAAAAGGACTAAAGAGATGTTCCTAGTTTATGGAGGTGAGGAAAAGCTCATCGTAAGGGGTTACGCCGATGCTAGTTTCCAAACTGGCAGAGATGATTGTCAATCACAGTCCGGATTCATGTATGTCATGAACGGAGGAGCAGTGAGCTGGATGAGTTCCAAGCAAGATACAGTGGCCGATTCTACCACAAAAGTCGAATACATTGCGGCTTGTGAAGCTGCAAAGGAAGGTGTTTGGATCCGGAACTTTCTGGATGATCTTGGTATTTTCCCAGCCTCGGTGAAACTGTTGGACCTTTATTGTGATAATTCTGGTGCCATCGCACAATCCAAGGAGCCGAGGGATCACCACAAGACCAGACACATAGATCGGAAATATCACCTGATACGGAAGATCGTGAAGAATGGTGATGTTAAGTTATGCAAAATTCACATGGATGCAAATGTTGCAGATCCGTTGACTAAGCCGCTTCCACAATCCAAGCATGAGGGGCACGTTAGAGCTATGGGCATTCGATGTCTATTTGATTGACTCTAGTGCAAGTGGGAGACTGTTGGAGATATGCCCTAGAGGCAATCATGTATGATGATATTTCCTATGTGTTAATGAATAAAGATAGTCCTTGGACATTATCAATGATGTGTATCAGCAAGTACGTGACTTGTTTGTGGGACTATGCATTGTATGATGACTGTCCTAAAAGGTCCCTGGTCGAAAGGGCTGTGTGGACGTGCAGCCGACTAGACAAGCATATGACACGGTTGATGGCTTGGTCTCACTAACCATGGAGAAGTGGATGCTAACCGGATAATATGGACTTGGAAGGATCTAGTCGGATTCGACGTAGTCGGATCCAAGTTGAGATAAGGTCCGAGTCAGATAGACCCAACTATGAGACATAGCGATATGTCATCTGTGAGTCTCTAGTACAACATACGTTCTATGTCCTAAGACCTGAGCTGGCGCATGTGCTCGGGATGGTGACAGACTTGCTTTGGGTCAACCAAATGCTACTCCGTGACTGGGTAGTTACAAAGGTAGGTTTCGGGCTTGTCCAGACCCATGCTGTGAGACATGGTCGAGCAAGATGGGATTTGCCCCTCCGATCAAGAGAGATATACTCTGGGCCCCTCGTGTGATCCGACCAGGACAAGCATGGCCATGCGACAAGGATTATGAGATAATCTAGTTTGTGGTCGGCATCACTAGAACGAGAAAGAGATCGGGCTAGCACAAGGATGACAGACTCGCCTTGAGCCCGATAACATATATCGTGTGGCAAAAGGAATGGAAGTATGATGTACAGGTTCACCTAACCAGCTTCATAGTCTGCTTGGTGTTCGACATGCCTTGCTTGGGTCCACTACCAACTGTGCAGTTTAGAGGTGATCCAAACAGCGAGCAAACGGGCTTGAACCTAAGGGGTCGCGCGGTTAAGGGAAGGAACCTACGAGGTCGGATTCGAGGACACTGGTCGGATGTGATCCGAGATGTGTTCGGATTCTGGCTGAGTAGACTTATGGGCTTTAGGGTCCGTGCGAGGCCCAAGTGTTGAGCCCTAGCAGTCCGCCACACTCATGCGATTGAATGCTTCGGTGCTGTCACTAGGGTTTGCATGTGTTGCGAATAGACACCTCCACTCGTTGCCGGTTGTGTGATCGGACCTAGCAGTCCGCCACACGACGTTCCTCCTGCACACGCGGATAATGTTAGAGGTGGTGCACTTGCACCGCTCCGGCGAACCTATACGTGGGAACCGACGACCGGCTGTTCGAGGGAGATCGAACGAGGAGGAGACGATCCACGCGGACGCGCTGTCCCAACTCTTCTTCCGCTGCAAGGCACAGCACGTCTAGTGGTAACGATCTGTGATCCATCTCTCATAGCATGTTCTTGGCTATTCTGCGCGTAGGAATTTTTAATTTGCAGTCGACGCACCCTACCGTCACTACAAGAAATATGTCAACTTGTGACCACCACTATTGGTCACTGAAAGGTCATGGTTTTTCATTTGCGACCTTTTTGTGACCAAAAACAGAAGGTCAAAAGCTGGCGGTCATAAACTGACTATAGCGACCTTTCTTCTGGAATGGTCGAAGACGTTTACGACCAAAATAATCCTATTGTTCTGTTTTGGTCACTAGCAACCTCCCCAGGCCACGTAGGCATCCAGCGTGGCAAGCTGATGTGGCACAAGATTCATCCCGGTCCAATTCGGTTTTCTACATGGGCCTAGCCCAACAATTCTGCCCATTTATGAATTTTTTTCCTGAATTTTTTTGGGCCTGTTCTATCATGGGCCTTTACCTTTCCACATAGTCCGTTTCCTTTTCGTTTCTATTTTCTATTTGAGTCAAGGCCTGCTTATAGTTATTCTGAATAGCTTTTCAGCTCAGGTTATTTTGGGCCATGGCATCTTAATAGTACAAGTATATTTGGGACGTGACCACTATCAGGTCCAGTAAGAACATTTTTCTAGAGAATTTACTGTTCAAGTAAAATGTACACAACACATTAGAGGAAAATAGCACATACAACAGCAGATAAAATTTCATTACACTCCTACTACAGCTCACTACAACATAGGCAGTACATGATACTTCATCCTTCAATTTTTTTACCAAGCACTAGACAAGTACATCTCACTTAAAATAAACAGTATTGTTCTCGGAAGCAAAATACGCCACCACACGCCATGGTGCGCCATCTTACTCGATCTGGCCTCAAGGAACTAGCAGCGCTGCTTGCTCCTTTGGCTGAGAGCTCCTTGCTGTAGAGGATGGCTGAAACTCAGATGCAAAGCTCCCTGCACATGACATATTGTGTCAATGCTTGCAGCAACAAAAAGAACTCACCTACCATAGAACTTGCACAGTAATGTATCAACCACCAAACTATATGAAACAAAAACAAACGAGAGGGGGGGGAGTTTATACCTGATCTTCTTGAGCCTCTCCGCAAGCAAAAGCATCATCCAAGGTAATCGTCTAAACAAGAACACTCCTTAAGATTCTGGAAATGGACCAACACAGCAGTAGTGAAGCTATGCGGGGATCTTTGTGAAGCAGTTTATCGCTTCTTGGAGACACCAACAATCTTCCTCTCCTGCCGGTAGTCTTGGTGTGCTGACCACGGATACACACGCCCCAGTAGTGACGCAGACCATGATGGTTCCTGGGAAAGAGAACAAGGTTTCAAGCATAAGTGATGGCTCATACATCTATGCACTAAGGAAAAATGCTACTGCAACAGTGAAGTTTTAAGGAATCAGGCATCAGCATACATCTATTGGAAACAAAGCATTGATATACAAATCAGCAGGGTCACATACAAGGTACACTAGAAGGGTATACATGAATACATTGACAATCATCAATACCAGATTGCAAGACATAACAATTATGTACCTAAGCAAGTCGACAAGGGCATAGGGCAGGATATAAAATCTGGATACAAGTAACAGACAAACTACTATGTAAATACTACAGTGGCATTACTACTAGGACATCAAAAAAATACTATGTAAATATTACAGTGGCCAAACGGGTGGTGGATTAACACCAACAATGTGCATCGCACAGAAGAATTAAAATAGCTAAAAATATGATGATTACTGCAGGTTCTCAAGAATTCAGCATTATACCCATAAGTGATGTCACTATAATAATTAGAGGCAGATAGCAATTGAGTAATGTAGAGGAATTATAAAAAGGGATACACATCCTTAAGTTACTTTCTCAAACTAAATTATATAGATATAGAAATATAATGTAGAACATACAGTGTACTATCAAAGCAACCAGAACCTTGTAAAAGTTTTTGTTCATGCAGGCATTGGCATACACATCCGTACATGCAGGCTTATATAGTACCGCTAGAACAAAATACATAACACACAGTTTGCACACATGCCAAGGCAAAGGGGAGCATTGCTTCATTGCTTGATAGTTGATATATATGCCATCAAAAGAGCAGAAGAATAGCCAGTCTAAGTGAGCTAGCCAAATATAGGTGCAGTGCAGTAGTCATCGTTGCATTATAAAATAAGCCACTAGTCAATCGGCTAAAAAAGTGGAAGTAGCTCAAAAACAACCAGAACATCTGTCCAGGTGACCCGTCTGGAGTAGCGCGTAGTAGAGCACCTGCACCCTGCATCCACGCACATACGAATCAGTCAACGAGTCCATCAACAAGAAAGGGGTCGAGATTTCAATGTGGGGAGGTAGCAGCTGACCGTCCCAAGAAGACAGGCCAGTTATAGATGCAGAGTTAGGCACACTCGATTGTCAATCGCCATCGCTGCTGGCGTCGCCCAGACCGGGGTGTCATGGAGGAAGCGATCTGAGGCATTAAAACTAAGCAAAATTAAAAGCATCAGCCGCTAGAAGCATGTAGGCAATAGTATTGGATAATATTTAGAGCAAAAGATGTTTTATATTTTGAGACAGAGGGAGTATTACATAGTTCATCAAACCCATGTCAAATTAATCTAAAAATGAATTACTAAACCTACCTGACTAAATCAAACTCAAACCAATGCATCAATCGACAATAGCAGTAGTACAGTGAAGAAATCGACACTGAACGGAGGCAATTAATATGTACAACTAGAACCCATTTGCCTATATTCTGCACTTGAATTCAAACCAATCACTCTATTCCAGAAGATGCATGTACATGCATGCAGCTAGCACGCACCGTCAGCTAGCAACGAGGCGAGGCTAGTTTGAAATGGAGGGGAAGCACAACAGAAATCCAGCTACGCCTGAGAGCAGCAGTTGGTAAACCGTGCATGCGTACGCGTGGACACCATGGTCGTTGAGCAAGCACCGAGCTCCTGCAATGGACGTCGATCTAAACTAGCATCACAAATATGCCTCGCTGCAAGAACTAGCTAAACATGCATAACCATTAAGAAAAAAGCTCCTGCAATGCATGAAAACACCTGAATGCAGATCGAGCTAGCTAGGTAGGCAACTACAGAGAAGAGATCAACATCTACTGAAGATCTTGTAAAGATCAACATCAGGTTTCCATACACAATCACGAAGAAGATTAGTGGGAGATCACGGAACAGAGCAGTAGTAAAATGGAGTACCAAGCATCCAAATTCATAGGACAGATAAACATAACAGTAAGGCCACTTCTTCTTGATTCAACAGTACTGGATTAATTTGTCATACCACTTCTTCTTGGTGAATGGATCCACGCTGCAAAACCACGAGAAACAAGGCCAGAAACTGGATCAGCTCATGACGAAGGAAGAGGAGATGAAACAGATCCTAAATCATATGCCTAACGCCTATGAAACAAGCAAAAGCATCAAATCGAAGCAACCTAAACTGGTGGACATCGCGTGGTGGGAGATGAGTCAGCGGCATGCGTCGCTGGAAGCAGTGCTCTCACCGGCACCGTCCTTGGCCAGCTCAACAGAGCCCGCGTTGGCCGCCCTCTGGACGCCTGCGCCACCGCCCTCCGTGCCGGAGCCGGCGGCCTCGGCGACAGCGGCAACCTCCTCCTCCTGGACGTGGCCGTCGTTCGCGTTGAGCGACGAGTGCGGGCGCTTCAGTGCGGGCATTCCGGCCGCCTGGCTGCCCTCCCCGCTCCTTGGCATGGCGCTCGTCGCGGGGGAGAGGATGGTTGGGCACGTGCGGGCGGGCGGAGGAGTGAGAGGGAGGAGGCAGGAGGTGGGTGGAGGCGGGTCGAGTCGAGGGGGAGGCGGATCGAGACGGATTTGGGGAGCGCGAGAAGGCGGCTCCAGATGGATCTGGGGAGCGCGAGGTGGGTGGAGTCTGTTTTGGGGAGCGCGTGCGTGAAGGACCGGCGGTGGGGAAAAGGGAGCGGCGGCGGCATACGAGAGATGTGCTAGGGTTTCGTGGGTGGACGAGGTGAGAGGGATGAGAGGGGCACGGGGTCATTCGGGAGTGGGATGAGAGCGACGAGGGCTACCGAGGGCTACCATTCGATCCGGAGCATCCGATGGTGCTTAATCCATGATCCGCGTGATATGTTTTTGGACCAATCACAACGCAGTATCTCTTCGATGGTGTTATGACCATTTAAATTGGTCGTGATCGATTAAAAATAAGATGCTAAATCATGTCAGCTTTTTATGACCTAGAAAATTTATAAAAATAAATATAAAAGAAAACCCTTAGCATTGTGTCACCAAGTGTGATGTACGTTTCAGTAAAAATAACAAACTTTGAATAATACAAATATCTCTAAAAGGTATTATCCAAAATGAGTGTTTTTTAAGACAATCATTTTTCGAGAGCCCCAAATTAGTTTTTTTGTGAAGGACCTACATTATATTTGTTGCAAAATTGGACCAAATCAATTTTCTAAAATACTAGGCCATGTTTAATGCACAATTGACCAAATGGTTGGGTGTCAAAAGTTTTGATCCACCTTTGGTGAAAAAGACAAATTACGCCGATTCAGCTGGAAGCGGGTCAAATTTGAATTGCAGCTGCCTCATAGTTTGCTCTTTATTTTTTACAAAAATCATTTCTAGGTACATAAGTATCTATTTAATCATAGAAACACCAAAAAAATCCAAGATTCAACCACTAGCTAGGAACGGTCATTCCGCCATTTTGACCGCATTTTGAAATGGGCATAAAAAATTCAAAAAAAAATCAAAGAATTGGGAAACCTTCGCATTGTGTCATTATATGTGGCCAAGTTCCTAGGAAAAATAACAAACTTGTAATACAACAATTATTTTAAAAAAGTGTTCTCAGAAACGAGCTATCACATGTGGAGATCAATGGCTTTCAAGCCAAATGATCAATCTTATGGCCACATCCATGACATAGTTTGTTCAAATGATCTCATATTGTGCACAAGGGTGCATATTGGAATGGCAAACAATGTTGCCTAAGGAAGTTTTCATTTTCTTTGGACGAAAAAACCATTTTCCAATTTTGAGTGCCCAAAAGGAGGTTTTTTTTGTGAAGGACCTACCAAATAATTGTTGCAAAATTTGACCAAATCAATTTTCTAAAATACTAGGACATATTTAATGCACAACTGACAAGATGATTGGGTGTAAAATGTTTTTATCCACCTCTCGTGAAAAAGACAAATTTCCGCCGATTCAGCTGGAAGCGGGTTAAATTTGAACTGCAGCTGCCTCATAGTTTGCTCTTATTTTTTTACAAAAATCATTTATAGGTACATAAGTATCTATTTAATCATAGAAACACCAAAAAAATTCCAAGATTCAACCATTAGCTAGGAACGGTCATTCCCGCCGTTTTGAACGCATTTTGAAACGGGCATAAAAAATTCAAAAAAATCAAAAAATTGGGAAACCTTCGCATTGTGTCATTATATGTGGCCAAGTTCCTAGGAAAAATAATAAACTTGTAATACGGCAATTATTTTAAAAAAGTGTTCTCAGAAACGAGCTATCACGTGTGGAGATCAATGGCTTTCAAGCCAAATGATCAATCTTATGGCCACATCCATGGCATAGTTTGTTCAAATGATCTCATATTGTGCACAAGGGTGCATATTGGAATGGCAAACAATGTTGCCTAAGGAAGTTGTCACTTTCTTTTGGACGAAAAAACCATTTTCCATTTTTTGAGTGCCCAAAAGGAGTTTTTTTGTGAAGGACCTACCAAATAATTGTTGCAAAATTGGACCAAATCATTTTTCTAAAATACTAGGCCATATTTAATGCACAATTGACCAAATGGTTGGGTGTAAAAAGTTTTGATCCACCTCTCATGAAAAAGACAAATTTCCGCCAATTCAGTTGGAAGCGGGTCAAATTTGAATTGTAGCTACCTTGTAGTTTGCTCTTTATTTTTTTCAAAAATCATTTCTAGGTACATAAGTATCTATTTAATCATAGAAACACCAAAAAAGTTCCAAGATTCAACCACTAGCTAGGAACGGTCATTCCCGCCGTTTTGACCGCATTTTGAAACGGGCATAAAAATTTCAAAAAATTCAAAAAATTGGGAAATCTTCGCATTGTGTCATTATATGTGGCCAAGTTACTAGGAAAAATAACAAACTTGTAATACGGCAATTATTTTAAAAAAGTGTTCTTAGAAACGAGCTATCACGTGTGGAGATTAATGGCTTTCAAGCCAAATGATCAATCTTATGGCCACATCCATGGCATAGTTTGTTCAAATGATCTCATATTGTGCACAAGGGTGCATATTGGAATGGCAAACAATGTTGCCTAAGGAAGTTTTCATTTTCTTTGGACGAAAAAACCATTTTCCAATTTTGAGTGCCCAAAAGGAGGTTTTTTTGTGAAGGACCTACCAAATAATTGTTGCAAAATTTGACCAAATCAATTTTCTAAAATACTAGGACATATTTAATGTACAATTGACAAGATGATTGGGTGTAAAATGTTTTTATCCACCTCTCGTGAAAAAGACAAATTTCCGCCTATTCAGCTGGAAGCGGGTCAAATTTGAACTGCAGCTGCCTCATAGTTTGCTATTTATTTTTTCCAAAAATCATTTGTAGTTACATAAGTACCTATTTAATCATAAATACATGGTTTGGTGGCGATACGTCGAGATTTGGGTGGTGGCCAAGGGCCCCAACTCTAGAGCGCGTAAACTCGCATGCCTGCCGCGTGGTCACCGCGTGACCGTGGTGTTGCCATGTGTGGTACTTCCTTCACAACCTAGAAAAGTGGATACTATTTGGACATGCCAAAGTGGTACTTCCTTCACAAACTGTTGTTCTGAACAGAATAGAAAAATGAATATTTTTGAATTATTTTTGAACTAGGCAAGGAAGGTTTTTACATATTTGACGAAGATATGGCCCAAAGAATTTATGAGATTTTTTTGGGAATTTTGCGAATGACGGAAATATAGGTTGCTTCACAACCTAGGGCAAAAACTGATGAGATGGCGCCTAGTCATAGCAACCCACCACAATTTACAAGGCTATGACCATCTATATTGGTCGTTAACAACTAGAAATAAGGCAGCGGACTAGCGCTGTTTGCTTTATGACCATTTCCTCTAATGAAATTATAACCTTTCTGACCAAAATGGTCATTATGGTTTAGGGTTTAGAGCCCCCCAGACAGCTTTTGACCAATTGGTCTAAAATGGTCATAAATTTATGACCAATTCTTCGAGGGTCACTGACAGAAGGTCATAAGTTGACATATTTCTTGTAGTGCGTAGAACCCAACCGTAGGCTTGTCATCCAACATCGAGTGTAGGAGGTGCTCCAACTTACGAATAATGCCCTTGAGTGCGGTGATGTGTTCTTGCAACAGAATATTTTCACGAGTTAGATACTTGTTCTACACTCGAACTATTTCAATCATCTTGAAAGCTTCAATTTCAGCAGGGGTAAGAAGATTGTAATGAGGTTGAAGAATGTCTTCTTCTTCTGCTGCCGGAGCTTGATCCTCTGTGGCCTTTTTGATCCTATCATCCTTGTTGATCTCCCCGGGTTCTTCTCTCTTCAACTCTATCTTCATTAGCCAAGCATCGTCGCCCTCATTGTTGGAGGAGGGGGACGACATGATGCCTGGCCTTGACAACTCTAGCAGAAAATAGCTCGAAACAAAAGTAGAGGATATTTGCATGGTACGGCGGTCAAAACCTTCGGGAGATTATATAATGAATTTTTACTGACCAAAAGAAGTATCGTGCAAGAAAACGGAGTCCGAAGGACACACGAGGTGCCCACGAGGCAGGGGGCGCGCCCAGGGGGTAGGGCGCGCCCTCCACCCTCGTGGATGCCTCCTGTCCTTTCCGGACTACTTATAATTTTCCTATTTTCTTAAATATTCCAAAACAGAGAAAAATTGCTATTAGAACTATTTTGGGGTCAGTTTACTTACTGTACCACATACCTCTTCCTTTTTGGAGGCTGAAACGTTCTGAAAAGTGTCGCTTATATACTACTCTGGGGTTACGGTTTCAATAACACTATTTTCAACATTTCTAGGATTACCTGAGACATAATGTTTGATTCTTTGACCGTTCACCACCCTCGGTTTTGTGCCTTCGAAGTTGTTGATTTTTATGGCACTGGAATGATAGACCTCCTCGATAACGTAAGGACCTTCCCATTTAGAGAGGAGTTTTCCTGCAAAAAAATCTTAATGAGAGTTGTATAACAATACATAATCACCTACATTAAACTCATGTTTTTGTATCCTTTTGTCATGCCATCTTTTAACTTTTTCTTTAAACAGTTTGGCATTTTCATAGGCCTGGGTTCTCCACTCATCAAGTGTGCTAATGTCAAATAGTCTCTTCTCACCGGCAAGCTTGAAATTATAATTGAGCTCTTTAATGGCCCAATATGCTATATGTTCTAGTTCGAGAGGTAAGTGACATGCTTTTCCATAAACCATCTTATACGGGACATACCCATAGGATTTTTACATGCAGTTCTATAGGCCCCTAATGCATCATCAAGTTTCTTGGACCAATTCTTTCTAGATCTATTAACAGTCTTTTGCAAAATTAATTTAAGCTCTCTATTGCTCAGTTCTACTTGACCTCTAGACTGTGGGTGATATGGAGATGAAATTCTATGATTAACATCATACTTAGCAAGTATTTTACGAAAAGCACCATGAATAAAATGTGAACCACCATCAGTCATTAAGTATCTAGGGACTCCAAACCTCGGAAAAATAACTTCTTTAAGCATCTTAATAGAGGTTTTATGATCAACACTACTAGTTGGAATAGCTTCTACCCACTTAGTAACGTAATCAACAACAACTAAAATATGTGTATACCCATTAGAGGAAGGAAAAGGTCCCATATAATCAAAGCCCCAAACGTCAAATGGTTCAATAACAAGTGAATAATTCATAGGCATTTCTTGACGTCTACTAATATTACCAATTCTTTGACATTCATCACAAGACGAGACAAACTTATAGGTGTCCTTGAATAGAGTAGGCCAATAAAAACCGGATTGCAATACCTTATGTGCAGTTCTATCTCCAGCGTGGTGTCCTCCATAAGCCTCGGGGTGACGCTTGCGTAGAATCTGTTCATGTTCATGCTCGGGTACACAACGTCTAATAACACCATCTAATCCTTTATAAAGGTGTGGTCATCCCAGAAGTAATGTCTTAAATCATAGAAAAACTTTTTCTTTTGCTGGTATGTGAAACTAGGTGGTATAAATTTAGCAACAATGTAATTAGCATAATCAGCATACCATGGAGCAGTACGAGAAGCATTTATGACAGCTAATTGTTCATTAGGAAAGCTATCATCAATAGGTAGTGGGTCATCAAGAACATTCTCTAACCTAGATAAGTTGTTTGCCACGGGGTTCTCAGCTCCCTTTCTATCAATAATATGCAAATCAAATTCTTGTAGTAGGAGAACCCATCTAGTAAGTCTAGGTTTAGCATCTTTCTTTTCCATAAGATATTTAATAGCAACATGATCAGTGTGAACAGTTACTTTAGAGTCAACAATGTAAGGTCTGAACTTATCACAAGCAAATACAACTGCTAATTTTTTTCCCAGTAGTAGCATAATTTCTCTGGGCACTGTCTACAGTTTTACTAGCATATTGGATAACATTTAATTTCGTATCAACTCTTTGTCCTAGAACAACACCTACAGCATAATCACTAGCATCACACATAATTTCAAAGGGTAAATTCCAATCAGGAGGTTGAACAATAGGTGCAGAAATCAAGGCTTTCTTAAGTATTTCAAATGCTTCTACACAATCATCATCAAAGACAAAATTAACATCTTTTTGTAAAAGATTAGTCAGAGGCCTAGAAATTCTTGAGAAGTCTTTAATGAACCTCCTATAAAAACCGGCATGACCAAGGAAACTTCTTATACCTTTAATGTCCTTTGGACACAACATCTTTTCAATAGCATCAACTTTAGCTTTATCAACTTCAATAACTCTTTTAGAAATTTTATGCCCCAAGACAATACCTTCGTTAACCATAAAGTGGCACTTCTCCTAATTCAAGACAATATTAGTTTCCTCACATCTCTGCAAAAATCAATCAAGGTTGCTTAAGCAATCATCGAAAGAAGTTCCATACATGGAGAAATCATCCATGAAAACCTCAACAATCTTTTCACAGAAGTCAGAGAATATAGCAGTCATACATCTTTGAAAGGTAGCATGTGCATTACATAAACCAAAAGGCATACGTCTATAAGCAAAGGTACCAAAATGGCAAGTAAAGGTGGTCTTTTCTTGATCCTCTTTTGACACAGGTATTTGAGAGAAACCAGAATAACCGTCTAGAAAGCAAAAATGTGTATGTTTGGATAATCTTTCTAGCATTTGATCAATAAAAGGTAAAGGGTAATGATCCTTTTAGTAGCTTTAATAGTTTGCGGAAATCAATTACCATTCTATAACCCGTAACAATTCTTTGTGGGATCAATTAATCTTTATCATTAGGAGCAACAGTAATACCTCCTTTCTTAGGGACACAATGGACAGGACTTACCCATTGACTATCAGCAACAGGATAAATTATACATGCCTCTAGAAGCTTTAGTATTTCTTTTCTTACAACTTCTTTCATCTTAGGATTTAACCGTCGTTGGTGATCTACAACCGGTTTAGCGTCTTTCTCCAATTTTATTTTGTGCTGGCATAGTGTGGGACTAATGCCCTTAAGATCATCAAGAGTATATCCAATAGCAGCACGGTGCTTCTTCAGAGTTTTCAATAATTTCTCTTCTTCTTGCTCTGAAAGGTTAGCACTAATAATAACAGGATATATATTATTTTCATCAAGATAAGCATACTTAAGAGTATCAGGCAATGGTTTAAGCTCACACACGGGATCACCCTTGGGTGGAGGAGGATCCCCTAGAATTTCGATAAGCAAGTTGTGTTTCAAAATAGGTCCCTGTTTAAAGAATACTTCATCTATTTCCCTTCTTTCACTCATAAACATATCATTTTCATGGTCTAGTAAATATTGTTCTAAAGGATCATTAGGAGGCATGACAATAGAAGCAAGACCAATAATTTCATCTTTACTAGGCAATTCTTTATCATGGGGCTTTCTACGAAATTTAGCAAAATTAAAATCATGAGACATACCTAAACCAACAGAAACAATATCCTTTTTGCAGTCTATCTTAGCATTGACAGTATTCAAGAAGGGTCTACCAAATATAATGGGACAAAAGTTATCTTGTGGGGAAGCAAGAATAATAAAATTAGTAGGATATTTAATTTTCCCACACAAGACTTCAACATCTCTAACAATCCCAACCGGTGAGATAGTATTTATATTAGTAAGCTTAATAGTAACATTAATATCTTCTATCTCAGTAGGTGCAATATCATGCATAATTTCTTCATATAAGGTATAAGGTATTGCACTGACACTAGCACCCATATCACATAAGCCATGATAACAGTGATCTCCTATTTTAACAGAAACAACAGACATGCCAACAACAAGTCTAAGTTTATCTTTAGTATCGGGTTTAGCAATTCTAGCAGCTTCATCACAGAAGTAAATAACATGGCGATCAATATTATCACCCAAGAGATCTTTAACCATAGCAATACTAGGTTCAATTTTAATTTGCTCAGGGGGTTTGGGTGTTCTAATATTACTTTTGTTGAGCACAGTTGAAGCTTTAGCATGATCCTTTATTCTAATAGGGAAAGGTGGTTTCTCAATATAAGCGGTAGGAACAATAGGATCAACATTATAACTGATAGTATTTTCTTCAACTTTAATAGGTTCAACTACTTTTACTTCAATGGGAGGATGATATTTAAACCACTTCTCCTTAGGGAGATCAACATGAGTAGCAAAGGATTCACAGAAAGAAGCTAATATCTCAGAGTCAAGTCCATATTTAGTGCTAAATTCATGAAAAGCATCGGTATCCATGAAAGATTTAACACAATCAAACTTACGTGTTATACCTGACTCCTTACCTTCGTCGAGTTCCCAATCTTCAGAGTTGCGTTTAATTCTTTCCAATAAATCCCATCTGAATTCAATAGTCTTCATCATAAAAGAACCAGTACAAAAGGTATCAAGCATGGAGCGATTATTGAGAGAAAGCCGAGCATAAATATTTTGAATAATAATTTCTCTTGAGAGCTCATGATTGGGGCATGAATATAACATTAACTTGAGCCTCCCCCAATCTTGAGCGATGCTTTCTCCTTCGCGATGCCAAAAATTATATATATAATTACGATCACGATGAACCAGATGCATAGGATCAAACTTCTGATGAAATTCCAATTTCAATCAGTTGTTGTTCCATGATCCAATATCATCGCATAGCCTAAACCATGTCAATGCCTTTCCTTCAAAGATAAAGGGAAGACCTTCTTCTTGATAACATCCTCGGGCATACCTACAAGCTTAAATAATCCACAAACTTCATCCACATAGATTAGGTGCAAATCGGGATGCAATGTTCCATCTCCTGTAAAAGGATTAGCTAGCAGTTTCTCTATCATACCCGAAGGAATTTCAAAGTACACATTTTCAGTAGGTTCAGTAGGTTGAGGAGAAACTCTTTGCTCTACTGTTCGGGGTGAAGATACCCTGAACAAGCCCCTCAAAGGATTACTTTCCATGGTAACAAGTGACAGTAAATTTCAGCACACTATATAAATTTTTCCTTACCAAATTCCACCTACCAAAGGCGCTTCACTCCCCGGCAACGACGCCAGAAAAGAGTCTTGATGACCCACAAGTATAGGGGATCTATCGTAGTCCTTTCTATAAGTAAGAGTGTCGAACCCAACAAGGAGCAGAAGGAAATGACAAACGGTTTTCAGTAAGGTATTCTCTGCAAGCACTGAAATTATCGGTAACAGATAGTTTTCTGATAAGGTAATTTGTAATGGGTAACAAGTAACAAAAGTAAACAAGGTGCAGCAAGGTGGCCCAATCATTTTTGTAGCAAAGGACAAGCATGGACAAACTCTTATATAAAGGAAAGCGCTCCCGAGGACACATGGGAATTATCGTCAAGCTAGTTTTCATCACGCTCATATGATTCACATTCTTTACTTTGATGATTTGATATATGGGTGGACCGGTGCTTGGGTACTTCCCTTCCTTGGAAAAGCATCCCACTTATGATTAACCCCTCTTGCAAGCATCCGAAACTACAAAAGAAGTATTAGGGTAAACCTAACCATAGCATGAAACATATGGATCCAAATCAGCCCCTTATGAAGCAACACATAAACTACAGTTTAAGCTTCTGTCACTCTAGCAACCCATCATCTGCTTATTACTTCCCAATGTGTTACCATAGGCCCAAATAATGGTGTAGTGTCATGTAGTCGATGTTCAGATAACACCACTAGAGGAAAGACATCATACATCTCATCAAAATATCAAACGAGTACCAAATTCACATGACTACTTATAGCAAGACTTCTCCCATGTCCTCAGGAACAAACGTAACTACTCACAAATCATATTCATGTTCATAATCAGAGGGGGTATTAATATGCATAAAGGATCTGAACATATGATCTTCCACCAAATAAACCAACTAGCATCAACTACAAGGAGTAATCAACACTACTAGCAACCCACAGGTACCAATCTGAGGTTTTGAGACAATGGTTGGATACAAGAGATGAACTAGGGTTTGAGATGAGATGGTGCTGGTGAAGATGTTGATGGAGATTGACCCTCTCCCGATGAGAGGATCGATGGTGATGACGATGGTGACGATTTCCCCCTCCCAGAGGGATGTTTCCCCGGCAGAACAGCTCCGTCGGAGCCCTAGATTGGTTCCGCCAAGGTTCCGCCTCGAGAGAGCGGCACTTTGTTCCGAAAGCTTCCTTCTGACTTTTTTTGGGCGAAAGACTTCATATAGCAAAATATGGGCACCAGAGGCCTGCCAAGGGTCACATGAGACAGGGGGCGCACCCAGGGGGTAGGGCGCACCCCCACCCTCGTGGATGGTGGGTGGCCCCCCTTTGGTGCTTTCTTCGCCCAATATATTTTATATATTCGAAAACTGACTTCTGTGGAGTTTCAGGACTTTTGGAGTTGTGCAGAATAGGTCTCTAATATTTGCTCCTTTTCTAGCCCAGAATTCCAGCTGGCGGCATTCTCCCTCTTCATGGAACCTTGTAAAATAAGAGAGAATAGACATAAGTATTGTGACATAATGTGTAATAACAACCCATAAAGCGATAAATATCGATATAGAAGCATGATGCAAAATGGACGTATCACTATCACCAAGTTACTGGAACTTCGTGATGAACTATAATATGTAAGGGATGACGAAAACGATTCCCCGAGCTCTTCGCGATGCTGAAATCGGTGACGGTAGAAATCAAGAAAAGCATCTAGTGTTGATGGTTAACAACACCACTAGTTTCAAGTAAAAGGGCAAAGGAAAGAAAGGGAACTTCAAGAAGAATGACAAGCGAGTTGTCACTCCCATGAAGAAGCCCAAAGCTAGACCCAAGCCTGAAACTGAGTGCTTCTACTGCAAAGGAAATGGTCACTGGAAGCGCAACTGCCCCAAATACATGGCAGATAAGAAGGATGGCAAAGTGAACAAAAGTATATATGATATACATGTTATTCATGTGTACTTTACTAGTGTTCATAGTAACCCCTGGGTATTTGATACTAGTTCAGTTGCTATGATTAGTAACTTGAAATAGGAGTTACAAAATGAACAAACACTAGTTGAGAGCAAGGTGACGATGTGTGTTGGAAGTGATTCCAAGGTTGATAAGATCACCATCGCACGCTCCATTTACCTTTGGGATTAGTGTTGAACCTAAAATAAATGTTATTTGGTGTTTGCGTTGAGCATAATATGACTAGATCATGGTTATTGCAATACGGTTATTCATTTAAGTCAAAGAATAATTGTTATTCTGCTTACATGAATAAAACCTACTGTGGTCATACACCCAAGGTGAATGGTTTATTGAATCTCGATCGTAGTGATACACATGTTCATAATATTGAAGCCAAAAGATGCAAAGTTAATAATGATAGTGCAACATATTTGTGGCACTGCCGTTTAGGTCATATTGGTGTAAAGCGCATGAAGAAACTCCATGTGGTGGACTTTTGGAATCACTTGATTATGAATCACTTGATGCTTGCGAACCATACCTCATGGGCAAGATGACTAAGACTCCGTTCTTCGGAACAATGGAGCGAGCAAGATACTTATTAGAAATAATACATACTGATGTATACGATCCAATGAGTGTTGAGGCTCGCAGCGGGTATCGTTATTTTCTGACCTGCACAGATGATTTGAGCAGATATGAGTATATCTACTTAATGAAACACAAGTCTGAAACGTTTGAAAAGTTCAACGAATTTCAGAGAGAAGTGGAGAATCATCATACCAAGAAAATAAAGTTTCTATGATCTGATCACGGAGACGAAATATTTGAGTTACAAGTTTGGCCTTCAGTTGAAACAATGTCGAATAGTTTCGCAACTCACGCCACCTGGAACACCATAGCATAATGGTGCGTCCGAACATCGTAACCATACTTTATTAGATATGGTGCGATCTATGATGTCTCTTACCGATTTACCACTATCGTTTTGGGGTTATGCATTAGAGACAGTTGCATTCACGTTAAATAGGGCACTGTCTAAAAATCCATTGAGACGACCCCATATGAACTGTGGTTTAGCAAGAAACCTAAGCTATCATTTCTTAAAGTTTGGGGTTGCGATGCTTATGTGAAAAAGTTTCAGCCTGATAAGCTCAAACCCAAATCAAAGAAGTGCATATTCATAGTATACCCAAAAGAAACTGTTGGGTACACCTTCTATCACAGATCCAAAGGAAAGATCTTTGTTGCTAAGAGTGGATCCTTTCTATAGAAGTAGTTTCTCTTGAAAGAAGTGAGTGGGAGGAAAGTAGAACTTGATGAAATAATTGTACCTTCTCCCGAATTGGAAAGTAGTTCATCACAGAAATCAGTTCGAGTGATACCTACACCAATTAGTGAGGAAGTTAATGACGACGATCACGAAACTTCAGACCAAGTTACTACCAAACCTCGTAGGTCAACCAGAGTACATTCCGCACCAGAGTGGAACAGTAATCCTGTTCTGGAAGTCATGTTACTAGACCATGACGAACCTATGAACTATGAGGAAGTGATGATGAGCCTAGATTCCGCGAAATGGCTTAAGGCCATGAAATCTGAGATGGCATCCATGTATGAGGACAAAGTATGGACTTTGATTGACATGCCCAATGATCGGTGATCCATTCAGAATAAATGGATCTTCAAGAGGAAGATGGATGCTGATAGTAGTGTTACTATCTACAAAACTCGAATTATCGCAAAAGGTTTTCGACAAGTTCAAGGTGTTGACTATGATGAGATTTTCTCACTCGTAACGATGCTTAAAAGTCTGTCCGAATCATGTTAGCAGTTGCCGCAATTTAAGAAATCTGGCAAATGGATATCAAAACTACATTCCTTAATGATTTATTAAGGAAGAGTTGTATATGATGCAACCAGAAGGTTTTGTCAATCCTAAAGATGCTACCAAAGTGTGCAAGCTCCAGCGATCCATCTATGGACTGGTGAAAGCATCTCAGAGTTGGAATATATGCTTTGATGACTTGATCAATGCATATAGTTTTATACAGACTTGCGGTGAAGCCTGTATTTACAAGAAAGTGAGTGGGAGCACTACAACCTTTCTGATAAGTATATGTGAATGACATATTGTTTATCGGAAATGATGTAGAATTTTCTGGAAAGCATAAAGGATTGTTTGAAAGGAGTTTTTAAAGAAAGACCTCGGTAAAGCTGCTTACATATTGAGCAAGACGCTTGATAAGTTTTTTCAATGAGTACATACCTTGACAAGATTTTGAAGGAGTTCAAAAAGGATCAGTCAAAGAAGGAATTCTTGCCTGTCTTGCAATGTGTGAATTTGAGTAAAGACTCAAAACCCGACCACGGCAGAAAATATAAAGAGAATGAAAAGTCATTCCATATGCCTCAGTCATAGGTTCTATAAAGTATGCTATGCTGTACCAGACCTATTGTATACCTTAGCATGATTTTGGCAAGTGAGTACAATAGTGATCTAGGTGTAGCACTACAAAAAAAATACACTTCTGTGATGATACGTGTTTGTCACAGTAGGTCACGTTTTTTGTCATGCATGTACATCCATGACAAATTTATGACAGAATCAAGATAGTCATACGTGTGCTGTCGTAGAAGTGTTCCATGACATTACCAAAATTATCATCACGGAAGTTTCCACTTCCATGATGATAAATCGCGCGTCACAGAAGTGCTTTAGTCAAGGGTGACCGACACGTGGAATCCACCGTAACGGAATGCCGTTAATCTATCGGGTCGGGTTTTGGATCCGATAACCCATTAACAACCCCGACCAATGGGGATTTTCCACGTGTAAAATCATCATTGGCTGGAGGAAACACGTGTCGGCTCATCGTTGGGACAGATGTCAAACACTCATTGGACGGAAGGCGCCTATGATACATCGACACGTGGCACGGCCCAACAAAGGCCCATTCCTGTGAAAAGGCCGGCCCGTTTGACTTGGTCAAAAGCTGGCCGGCCGGCCCATGGAAAGCCTGTTAACGGCCTGTTCGAATATAGCCCATTTACAGTCCGCTAACCTAAGGCCCGTTACGCCCTATCCGAATTAGGCCCAGTAGCGTCATCTGGGCCATCCAATATGATTCCAGCCCGTTTTCACTTCTGGCCCATGTATGGCCCATGACGTCATTCGGCCCATATGAGGCCCTATGTAACTCTTGGCCTACTAGCGGCCCGTGGTGAAACTGGCCCGTAATGAACAGTGTATCACTTTACACCCATTAACGGCCCGTGGTGAAACTAACCCGTAATGAACAATGTATCACTTTATACCCATTAACGGCCCGTTATTCCGTTGGGCCGTTTCCAGCCCATGTTATCTTTCAGCCTTCTCAGAGCCCATTTATTCTTGGGCTCATTTCCAGCATTCATTTACTTACGGCCCGTTACTGTCATTTTCTACTTGTGGGCCAAATTCAGCCCGTGGTTACAGTCGGCCCGTTTGTGGTCTGTTAATACGTTGGGCCGATTTCATAGCATCATCAAATACGGCCTATTAACGATGGCCCGTTATGGTCGGCCCATGAACGGACGATTCCAACTCTAGCCCGTTTACGACCATAATGTGGTCTGTTTGGCCCATGTTTGGCCAATCGATTATACGGCCCATATAAGGCCCATTGATAATACGGCCCGTAGAAGGCCCATTGTTTCTACGGCCCGTAGAAGGCCCATTGTTTCTACGGCCCGTAGAAGGCCCACAATTTCTACGGCCAGTAGGAGGCCTAGTGTCACTACAATAAATATTAGCCCATGGTTATTGTGGCCTAGTTTTAAAAAATAGGTTATTGCAGCCACTAGCTAACCACGGAAAAAGAACTGCAATGACTACAAGCAAACAAATAAACAAGACAACAAGGAAATAAATAAGCAAGCAACTAACGCTAGGCTATCACGGCTATTACACATATTACATCCACTGGGCATCAAAGTTCGCCACCAGTGAAAATATAGGGAACAAAGCAGCATATCATATACACTGGTTGTCAAAGTTGGCGACCAGCGCAAATAAACATTGCAGCAAAACAAATCCAAAACTGAAACCACTTCAGAAGATCTCAAGAAACAATATCCTGGGTACCCATAATGCTGGCAAGATGCTTAGCAAGCTTATTAACTTTCTCTTGTTTGGCGCTTAAATCCTCCAGCACTTGTTGTTGCACCAGAAAATATGCATCTGAATTCTGCAGGGAGTTCCTCAGTCCTTCAGCTTCCTGTCGCAGCACATCTGATCGATGTCTTTCAACTTGAAGTTGAGACTCAAGAAGATGAACTGATTCAGGCAGCGAGTTCGAAGAGCTTGTGCCAGCAGTACTAGCCAGTAACTCGAACACTACATCAAGACATGACTTTTGGGTTCCCTCACTGTCGTCAAGATAGTTTTTATCAGCTTTCTTGGAGACCAATAGGGATGTCTCACTATCTTGAACCTTATCTGCATTACTTCCTTTACCATTGGATAACGCGGTACTGTTCTCCAATATTGTGTCCGCATTCTAAAAGAGAAACAAGTAGACACATCACATGTTTTCCATGTTGTATATGAAACTCATTTTGGTAAATGAGTTCAGTAGTAAAGTGGACAGGATAACAGCATGAAACGAACATATATCTATGTACCATGGTCACTTTATGGTCTATATCATTCTAGTTTTTGTTGCCAAATAAAGATAGAGACACAGTTCAAATAATATTTGTTCAAGACAAAGCAGAATAGATAGAATATAAGTGTGGGTAACTATAGAGCGATAACAACACTTGTAATGTGCATGACATGAGAACATAACTGTTTATTCAATTGAAACTGAAATCAACATAGAGCAGGTTACAACAGCAAACCAGTTAAAGAAACAGGTTTAAAACATACATGTTGCGCCATTGGAGTTTCAATTCCATCCTTCAAATTTGAAAATAGTTGGTATGAGTAAATACAGTCATGCAAGAGCAAAGGAGTATGAACCATAGCTACAGAACCTGACCCGAGAACAAATCTTCTTCTCCTTTAAGCGTTGAGTTGTGATTCGGAGTGGTGGTCCTCGTGCTTTGGGCACTGCAGTTCCCTTACTAACTTCTTGTGTTTGGGTGCTCTGTGGTGGAGACGGTGCTGTGACAACTGGAACTGGGTTACTATCTGCCGGGGTTGGGGTTAGAAGGGGTGTAGCTGGTTCTCTGTCCAACTGGGTAGGGGTACAATCTGCGAGAGTCTGGGTTATGTGTGGTGGATCTGGTTCTTGGGCAAGTACAACCGTGGTTCTATCTGCATCAATTGGTAGCACTATCTTTTCTGAAGACTGTGTTATTACTCCCTTAGATACTGCCATCACGCTCTCCAATTCAAATGGCTGATAAACAAGAAAAGTAATTGAAAGTATAAACATTGTATGATAGACAGGTGCAATGGATAGGGGAATAAAAGAGGGCATGAAATAATTCATATTTATGTTGTCTAACCAAACAGGATAGCATGACACGATTTCACATATATGATGGCTAACTAAACAGGATAGCATGACACAATTTCACATTATGATAGCTAACTAAAAAAGATGGAAAGACATAGTTCAAAATATGAGACTATGTAAACAGGATGACATGACATAACTATATAATGTGTTTATTAAATAGGTTGGCATGCCATAATTCACATACATTCACGGATAGAATGCCATAATTCAAAATATGATGACTGTAAACATTAAACAGGATGAGATGATATAACTATATGATGTCTTTATTAAATGGGTTGCCATGCCATAATTCAGATAGTTGATTTGTATGTAGTATGTAAACATGATGGCATGATATAATTCAAATATATGATTTATATAGTAAGCAAGTAAGCATATGGCAATCCATATATGATGTAAAAACTAAGCAATGCAAGACAACATGCATGACATGGGTAATATAACCCTGCCAAGTTTGAGCATAGACCTCAGGGGGAAAATAGGACTGGTCATCAGTCTCTGAATCCTCCTCTGAGGAGCTCTCTGTAACCAGCAAGATGTCTGCTTCAGCAGGTAGCATTGTCTTCTTCGAATACCTTGTTTTCACTCCAGATACTTCCATCACCGCTTCAAATGGCTGATGCACAGGAAGAGTAGTTGAATATACAAACGTTGTCGACAAATGGAACACGTAATACAAAAAAATGATAGCATGATATAATTCACATACATGATGATTGGCTAAACAACATGGCATTGCATAATTCACATATATAATGCCTTTGCAACAAGATAGCATTGTATAATTCACATATATAATGTCTTGCAACAAGATGGCAATGCATAATTCACATATATGGTAATTAGACACTGAACAGGTGGTATTCACACAAAACATGTCTAAACTAATCAAATGACATAGCAATGTGAGACACCATACGCACGATATGAGCAACATAACCCTGCCAAGTTAGAGCATACACCTCGGGCGGGAATAGGACTGGTCATCTGTCTCTGAATCCTCCTCTGAGGAGCTATCCGTAACCAGCGAGATATGTGCTTCGTCAGATAGCATAGTCTGCTTTGAAGACCTTGTTTTCACTCCAGAATTTTCCATCACCGTGTCAAATGGCTGTTGCACACGAAGAGCAGTTGAATGTAATAACATTGTTGACAAATGTAATATGTAATGAAAAAAAAGGATGGCCTGATATAATTTACATATGAGATGACTGGCTAAGAAGGATGGCATTGCAAAATTCACATATATGATGCCTGGCTAAACAAGATGGCGTTGCATAATTCACATAAACGATGAATAAACTAAACAGATGTCATTCGCACAAAGGATGTCTAAACTAAGCAGATGACATATTTGATGTATAAAGTAAGCAATGCAAGACACCATATGCATGATATAACCAACATCAGCATGCCAAGTTAGAGCGAAGAACTCAGGGGGTAAATAGGAGTTGTCTTCTCCTTCTGAATCCCCCTCAGAACATATATCTTCCTCTCGATTACAATCCGAAATGCGTGGAGGGGGGCTGCCTTTGCGCCTACCATGGAGCGACGTCTGCATGAAATTTTATTGCCACGCAAGGCTTGTCTCTTTTGCTCTACCTGTTCAGTTCCATTGTTTACAATAACTGTCATGCATAGGAATAAAACATAGTGAGATTATGTAAGGAGTGCATGCAGAAATCCAGAGTGATGGTAGCAACCTGTGGATAGACCCAAAACCAATAATAGCAGGCAGATAATGGCTTCAGTTAAAAAATACAGATAATGGCTTCTTTACTATTTGTTTCCCACCCAAAATGAAACTCATAGTAGACACCGGAGATTAACCAGATAGTAGATAGATACTATTGATAGCGGCCCCGATATGTACCCCACAACCATTTAAAAACTCAAGTTTGACCATTAGTTTGGAGCTGACTCAGAGTCTAATCGGTGAACAGGATGATAAAGTAGCATGTAATATTAAGCGATGCATAACGTAAGCAGACACAAAAGAGTGCGACCTCTCTTGCGGACCCGTGTAGTCCTCGAGGTCATCTGCTCGGTTGATGATGGTAATGCAGTTTTCATGGCTGCCAGCGGCGGGGAAGAAGATCTGAGGCGGCGAAAGACACTCTGGAGGCCGGATCCCTGCTGTGCCGGACCCTTCTGTCATTGGAGCAGCTGAGCTGGGGTGGACGACGTCGCAGCAGGAGCGGGACAAACCACGCAAGGTTTTCTTTGACAACTATCTGTAAGAGAAGTAATTCTGTAAGGGCTCATTTGAATTGGAGGATTCCAACAATGCAGGGATAGGAAATAGACAGGAATAGGATAGGAATGCACGTGCAAAACAGAGAATTTAAAAACCAAGGATTTCTGCCAATCTGGGTGTTTGATTCACAACAATTGGAAGATCACAGGATGCAAAGAAGCATGGTGAGATTAAGTCAAACCACAAGAAAATGTACGGTTATAATGCTATTATGCTATTATGCTACTATCTCTTAGTATTGTGCTTCATGAATAGGAATTTCAAAAGGAGGACAAGTGAAAATTAAAATTCCTACGTTTTTTATTTCAAGGAGACACTAAAGGAACAAATCTGTGTGCTCAGTGGACAATATATATAACATGTAGAGTAAAAAAGAGATGCAACAAGTGTACAACCTCTTTGGCGAAGCCATGTCGATCTCAGCATGATTGGGTTGGCCGGTGAGGATGCTCCGGCTGACTTGGCTGTTGGAGGAGGGGAAAAAGATCTTAGGCGTCTGGAGATGGAGCCCGAGGTACTGCTCCGCTGTGATGGAGGGTTTCATCGTTGGAGCAGTTCCGGTGAGTTGTACGACGCTGAGGCTGAAGCAGGACAAGAGAGACAACGAACAATGTTAACCTGAGTGGAATTCTAATAGCATCTCCAATACATGACGTAAAATACATAAACACAAAGTGCTAGATGTAAAATACATCAGTCGCTCATCTCTGAACTTAACTGTCGAAACTGAACTTAACTGTCGAAACTGAACTTAACTGTCGAAACTGAATTTTGCTGTCGAAACTGAACGCACTAGCAAGGTGAGGCTACACGTCGGTCGACTAACTTTTTCATCTCTGGTCAGTCGATTTTGCAGCGGTTGGATACGAAATCAAGGGCCTACGGTTCATCTTCAACCTCCACCCCCCTGAGCCGGCCAAATAGCAGCCCCCCGCCGCCCCGCCCGCCCCGAAAACACTCCCCACCGCCGGTCTGCCGCCGCCCCGGCCATCCCTCTAGGCCCCCCTGTGCCAAGCTTTTTCTCCGGCAATCGCCACGCCACCGCCCCGCCACCGTCGGCGACCATCGCCCCCATCCTGAACCCTAAGATAGATAGTGGGGTACCTCTCCGGCGAGCCCCCCTCCCCGCTGCGGCTGGTTCTTCCTTCACCTCGGCGGCATCGGAGTGAAGTGTAGCTAAATCGGAGCAGCTTCGCCAGCAAGAGAAAGAGCGAGAGTAGCAGCGCGAACAAGAGCAATAGCAAGAGCAGACCAGGCATGGGACCGAGAGCAAGAGCAGACCAGCAACGTGAGTGAGAGCTAAAGCAGCAGCAGGTCCTACTGATGTGGACGTTGCCGCTGAGGGAGCGACGCCATGGAGGAAGTGGCCGGTGATGCCGCCATGGATGGAACCGCGCCGTGTCGGCTCGGGACCGAGCGCCGGCAGCACCGTGAGATCGAATCAAGAAGAAAATGCGGTGATTAGTGTACAACCTCTTTGTTGGCGCCGATTAGGCCGCAGCTTCATCCGAGGAAACGGTGATGATGATGCCCTTCCGGTGGTGCAGGTGAAGACGGCGGTGTGGGAATGGAGGTGGCGCGAAAGACGAGGGGAACATCGGGGCAGCTCCTTGGAGGTGGAGGATGGGGTGGCTGAACCGGCGGGACGATGAGATCGACGACGGATCCTCATCCGGTACGGTGGATGAGGGACGTCGAGGTGTTGCTGTGGACGACGTCGTCGGGGAAGAAGCTCCGGCTGGGTGGCGGACGGAGCAGGGTGTGGGGTTTCGTCGTGGGTTTTCGCGGCCTCAGTGTACGAATGGGTGGGCGGATGGGATGGCAGTGGGGAACCATGGCTTAGAGACGCGCTTGTCTGAAATGTGGGGTAAGTTATGAAAGTACCCCCACCGATTTGAGGCGGTTCTTTCGGTTCAGGGGTACCACGGACATTTCGTGTGTCGGGATTTCACAGGAGGTGGGAGTTTTCGCGCGCGTTGTAATTTCGGAATAGCAAGGCGCGAGTTGAGATGGAGGGAGTTGTCGGAGCACAACAAGACAAAGATATATCTTAAATATTTCGGGCTAACAAGGCGCGGGTTGAAATTTCCGGACTAGCCTAACGTGTACTGTACCAAATCAATGCGCCCTACAAATGTCATTAAAACTTTGAATTCATGTTATGTTCAATTAAAATATTTCGCTACGTGTATAATGCATGCAACCTACTACTCAAATGAACGTTTAGTGCATTCCAAACGTATATACTACCGCTTCAATATGAACTAAATTTGAATTCGTTTCTCTATTTGAATAAGATCTACAATAATGATTGTTGTGAAGTCAAAGCATTTGAATTCGTTTCTCTGTTTTAATAAGATCTACAATCATCATTATTGTCAAGTTAAACCATCGTTTGTGTATTATCTTCACAACACACCACATGATTAGTCTCGAGTTACATATGAACTATGTGTACTATATGAAATCGAACTAGATTTTTTGAATCCACTTTATTTTGATTTCAAATCACATTACATTTCTAGCTCTAGCTAGATCTTCATAATCTAAACCATGTCTCATATGTATAATGTGTTTATCACATTATGTATGGTGCCCCGCCCCCTACGCCTACAAGTATTTACATGTGAGTTGCAAACACCACACATTACCACAAAATTCAAATAAAATGTGAGAATGTTCGATATATAACATTGTTTAGATTGTTCAATATTTAGTTGTAAGTTGCAAACGCCACACATTATCACAACTTCAAATAAAATGTGAGATTGTTTGATGTATAGTATGGTTTAGATTGTTCGGCATTTAGCTGTGAGTTGCAAACGCCATGTATTATCACATTATGGTATAACATGTGCACATCACGTGTATCACCGCTATATTCATGCATGCAATGTTTAAAACACTATGATCTCATATTCAAATATATGAATCCGCTTTCATATCAAATTATGATCTTTGTTAGTCTCTTACACCCACACAATCCTCTAACCTTTGTAGCTACCACTAACTTTCTCTCATGCATGCACACGCCCTCCTCGCCCTCCCCCTCCCTCGGCATTCTATCCACCAGGCACATTCATTTTTTTCTTTAGGTCGTTCTCCCAGAGTCTCCACAACTCCTTTCTGAAACACATCGATCGATAAACCTCTCCAGTGATGCCTGCCTACAACATACAAACACACCTTCAATCTCCTCCTTTATGTGTCCTTGCCTCGTGTCTCTCATAGGGTCAGACACACGTGTAAACTCTCGCCCCTCTTTTCATCGCTCTCACAACCGCACACTCCTCCCCCTATCTAGCTAGTAGTTGGGCCTCTTGCACCACCTCCTAGCTCCATTCTCTCTGTCTATCTGTCTCGCTGGGCCTTATTTGCCTCTAACAAATGGATGTACACCGACCGATCTCTCGCTATACATATAGCTAGCTAGGTCCTTATAACTCGTTTTTACCCACACGTCAATCGATCTACCTCATTAGTTGTGTCTCTCCCTTCCTCCGACAAACAACAATTGATCTACCGATCTAGTTAGGTTTGCTTACCAAACACATGGTTCCCCTTCATCATCCATGGATGCGTCCTGACAGATCTATCACGCACAGGCACACACAGAAACACATCCCCACTCTTATTGATAACATTGCAGTTCCACCCTCAGTTTGTCTAGTAGGCCTCTCCCACCATCTTCGAGAAGCAACTCCATCACCCATCCAGCACTCTACCCCTCTCCCTCCCTCTCCCTCCCTCTCTCTCTCCTCTCTCTCTCTCCCATCATATTTCCCGTCCTTCAGTTATGTATGGATGTCGACCGATCTCCCTCAAGACATAGCTGGGTCTCTCCTTCTCAACACATATACGAGTGGTTCTACCTCTATAGTTAGGCCTCTGCCTACCCCTCCCACCACCCCCTCCCCCCCACACACACCGATACATCGAGCGCTCTAGTCATGTCTCCCTGCCACAAACAAACTTGACGTGTGCCCTCTAATGTTCCGGTAGGCCAGTCGCCCTATATCTTTGACTTGTACACACACACAATTTCGATGGCTCTCTTCATCGATCTCGCACCCACCCACTTGATCCTCTCTTCGACTCTATCAATAGCTATGACCCCTCTCTTCTTGTGGATTGCCCGACCCTCTATGTATGATATGGATAGGCCTCCATTTCACACACATTGCATGCAAAATTTTGTTTGAGATGTCATCGACACATATTCCCACAAATAATTCACGAAATCAACCCCCACCCCACCCCCACCCCAAAACAAAAAACACTCACGAACGAGGTTTGTATCTCTCACACACACCCACGTAGGTGGGGGACATGCACGAAGAGAAGAGGTGCATGCACGACGCACGTACTCCCGTCTCTTTCCCAACCACACCCGCACGGGTACACGGTGGAGCTCATTTCTGTACGAAAAAGGCAGCCCATGTGGTAATTTGGCACGTGTACTGGTTGTCCACTTGGTGGAGGGAGGATTGTCTACCATGGGTGAACAAACAAATTGCGACTTGACGTGTTATGTTAAAAAAGAGGCAAACCATGTGGGGCCTACCTTAGAGGCAAGGCTCTATACATTGGAGTACTTTGATGTGTCCCGTCAACTCGCAGAATGAGGAGAAGCTTGCTTAGTACGCCATCTCCCCCGCCCACGGGCGCGGTGGCTCGCAGGATGAGGTGAAGCTTGCTTACTACGCCTTACGCCCGCTCCCTCGCCCATGCGCACGGTGGCTCGCAGGACGAGGAGAAAAATTTACTACTCCCTCCGTTTACTCCTCGTCCCTACTACCTTGGTTATAGAGATTATATCTTATTGTTTGGAATATATATGTCCTTTAGTAGATTTCACTATGAACTGCTAGTACATACTCCAAACACTGATGTATATTGACGTATTTTAGAGTGTAGATTCACTCATTTTGCTCCGTATGTAGCACTCTCCCTCGCCCCTCGACCCTCGCCCACGTGGTGGACGTGCAGCAATTCATTCGGTCTCATATAGCCAGAACGATATATACTGCACTATCATTATTGCTCGACTTCCCGAAGAGGCGAAGAGCCAATCGCAAGGTTAATATTTTGGAGATGCCAAGCGCAAGGTTATAGGAGAACGAGTAGTAGATGCCGCATCATTTATAAATAAAGTTTTTTTCTTCAGTGGCACGTACACAATATGATAGGTTCATATGGAGAGAAAAGGAAACCGCTCCACTATACATAGTCAGGACGAGCTAGCCTACACGGTTGCTTGCTGGGATTGCTCTCTTCATGCTCTCTCTCGCACAAAACGACTGTGGCCACATCTCTAACATCCTGGCAGATCACGTCCTCTTGGGGAAGGGGTGGATGCTTAGTGTAGATGCGGTGGCCGTCGCCGACGGCGAAAACCCACTATCGGCACGTCCCGATCAAGGGTCCCCGCCGTTCTCTCTCACAAAGACAGTGAGGTTGCCTTCGTCCCTTGCTCACTGCCGCGACGTGGGCAGTTGCCGCCTCCCGCCGCCCTCCTCAAGGTTGAGCTACGTCCCTCAGGTACAACTCCCTTTACAGCCGGCTTGCACCACTGCTCCAGCTGCCCACATCACTCCCTGTGGATATTTCTCTACTTCTTTGCATAGACCAATGAGCCGACAAATCACATAGACCCAGCAGTAAGTTGGACGGACGAAGCAACCATCACTCTTGCGCCAGTGAGAGGTCGCGTCTGCTCTGCCCGGGCATGAATGCGACACCGATTCTTTGGAGCGGCGCTGACCGTTTCGGGCGGGAAGCGCATGCGGGCGATGGAGGGGCTTTGGGTGGGCCAGGCTGGTCAGGAGCGGGCGTGGCAGCTGTCCGCATGTCCCTACCGGACACGGCCGGAAACGAGAGGATGCACCGACTCTCGCGGCTAAAATCGTACACTACACAACATCTCTCTGTAGGAGTAGGTCGATCTGTCGCTCTCTCTAACACACACATGGTGTTAAACACACACACACACACACACACGCACCTTGGTCCCGTTGCACCTTCTAACGTGACTTATTACACCTAGACGGAGGGAGTGGTCAGTATACGAGATACGGTGCCACACTGACTTAAGTCGAATACAAGTGCCCAAAATTTGTGTGCATGTTATAATAAGGATTCACTTAAAATAGTACGTGAGCGAACAGAGGGATCAATTGGACAGTGTTCCCGAGCAGTAGCGAGATGTGTGAGGTAAGATACACCGCTGGCGCTTTTAATTTTTCTTATTAATTTGTTTTTTTCACCCTCTGACTGGTGGGACCCAACGTACTACGTGGAGAGAGGTAAGGTGACTAAGGCTGCATTATTTCTGCACCACTGTGGATAGTCTTACTACCAAAGCCACATGACACGATTATGATTGAAATCCCAATGACTCCCACACACACAAAAAAACACGGCATGCTTGTCACACGAATGCAGGAATGTATAAAAGGTTATTTCCCTCTCGTTGAACATAACGGGAGGATTGTGTAGCTGGTTAGCTTGTTCGCTCATCAAACTTGAGGTCTCGGGTTCGATAACTACACTTGAGCATAATTTGTGCCAGGAGGATTCTTTGACTGGTCAAAATGTTTTCTAGGGTTTGCACGCTTCACACTCTCTCTCCAGTATATATACACGCTGGAGCCTCGGCGCTTGTAGTTGCTCTCTTCACACACTCTCGCCCTCTCCCACTGGAGCCTCAGTGCTTGTAGTTGCTCTCTTCACACTCTCTCGCCCTCTCTAGATCTAAACAAGACTTCGTTGGCCTCTCTCTCTCCCCTCACTGCTGCTCAAAGAGCCGGCAGGATCCGTCCGCCGGGAAGGGAAGGAGACTTAACGCTGTCGCCGTCGGCAAGGGACTACCCGCGCAGCTGTTCACTTTCCACCCAGCGGCGGCGCGGGAGGGCCTCCGACCCCTTCTTCTTTGTCGCCGTCCCATCGCCCACCAAACCACGCCCCAAGAACCTTAAGGTATAATTTACTTACTCCACATTCATTGCTCTAGCTGCATGTATACCATGAATCTAGGACGTGGTTCAAAGGGGAAAGGAGTGGGGGAAAGTAGTGGGAAAAGTTGTATATAACATGAATATAGGACGTGGTTCAAAGAGGAAATGAAGGGGGAAAGTTGTATAGCATTAATCTAGGACGTGGTTCAAAGAGGAAAGGAATGGGGGAAAGTAGTGGGGAAAGTTGTATCGCATAAATCTAGGACGTGGTTCAAAGAGGAAAGGAAGGGGCGAAAGTACTAGTTCAAAAAGGAAAGGAAGGGACAAGGCTGTAGAGTTTGAGCAGGACTAGATTTGCTGCGCTCACATAGGGAAAGGCGTCTAAAGATAACAAAACTGGGACCAACACAAATATGCTCCTTGGTTGTTTGTTCTTTGTTGCAACAGACTGTGCATGACCACAGTAATCGGTAGATGCACATGGTGCTGGTGCGTCCACTATCCCGTGCAACTCATTAGCTGTTGTTAATATAAGGCCCTATTTGGTTAAAAACTCCCTAGTCCCTACCTGCTGGGTTCCAGGGACTAAACATGGACTAGACGTTATTAAATGACATACTAAAAGACCCAAAAAGTCCCAAAAAGTGGACTAGACGTTAATATAAGGCCCTAGTAATGAACTAATAGAGACAAGGTGCGATGCGTGGCAGGGGCAACTATTGGAAAAAGTCCCAAAAAGACTCCCTCGGGGTCTTCTTTCTTTGTCCCAAATGCCCACTTTTAGTCCCTAAAAGTCCCTCCTCTTTGGTTTAGATGGGATTGACACGGAGTTTTTTAGTCCCTACACCAAAATGTCCTTGTAAACAAACACCCTCTAATAATGCCGCTAGAAAATTGATGCAATGCCATAGTTAAAAGCAAATTACATGTTTAACGAATTTTATTGTTAATGTAATCTCTATGTTAATATTAATCAATGCCACCGTTTGAGAAATGCTACTGTCTTGCTTTCTTTCCCATTTAGATAAGCTAGATTCTTCTTTTTGTTGGCTTCTGTGTCATCCACCGTTATTGACCACTAATTGTTTCCTTTGCACCTCTGTGTAAACAGGGTTATCTGTTTCACCTTGTTGCCATTGTGACCTTTTGTTGCACTACACAAAACACTTTTGTTTTAAGAGTGTTTTGTGCAGTTCAACCAAAATGTCACACCGACAACGTTGCCTGATTGCTTGATCTTAGTGGAACTGCACAAGAGGAGATATTACTTCCTATCCGTTAAGGTGAATTTGGTTCAGATCTTCTTCTTGTGAGTTATTTGAATTCCGCATCATGAGAGGTCAGTACTAGCCTTCGTTCACATGATTCTGCAGTGTGCATTCATATGTTGCGCTACTTGTATGATAATGTTGCTTGATTTTAGTGAACTGCACAAATGGAGACAAGACTTCCAATTTGTATGTGCACCATAATATCCCATTGAGGTAAGATAAGGATATTTCACAACTGTTGGCCTGTATTTTGCCACTTTCATCAGAAAATTAAGTTTAGTACTATACTTGTGCTCCCTAATTGACATGCCAAATCTTATATTGAAGGCGAAGCTTGTTTGTTATTGAACCAAGTGATGAAGGGGAAGAACAAGGGGAAGAAAAACAAAAATCAACTCCTGGTGTTGTAATGAAGCACTGGAACTGTGATGACACAAGTAATGATATAGTTTTGCATCTTAATTTATTGCTATGGCTGGAATGAGCAATTGTTTTGCCACTGATTTGATGCCACTCTTAATGTAATATGTAATTATCTCTACTTGTGCAAACATGGATCTTCTTTGAAGATACCATATATTTTAGTGGAACTGCACAAGAAGATGTTGGAACCATTAAACTAATCGAGGTGTATATAGTAAGCACGGCCACTACCGTAGACAGCAACAGATGGTTCTGGAGAATTGCTTCATCTGTATGCTCTACACAATAAGCCTCCTAACAAAGGTTGGTACTCGCCCACTGATTTCATCCATATGATTGAGCTTTGTCATCTCTATTGGTGTTGTGCTACTGTTTAGATACTGTCATGAAAAAGTGGTATTGTCCTTGAGAAGTGCTTCATCTGTGCTATTTTAAATATTTCCTTTCCTTTTTTTCGAGAAAACAGTGATGCTAGCATTTAGTAGTCCTCTTGTCTTTGCACAACAGGATCATCTTCCTCTGAAGAAGAATATGGAGTATGTGAAGTGACTAGTTCCGATTATGCCAGGATGAAGAAGCCCTGTCTATCTTATCATCAAAAGGAGCAGTTGAAGGATGGTTAGATTACTCCCCACAAGACCAAACTAACTTCAACTCAGAAGGACCGACAAAATCTCCATTTTTTTGTTGTGATGCGCGAGTACAATGTTGTTCTAGGATTCTTTCTGGTGAGTTCCATTTTTCTAAAAGTGTGCTCTACATGGACCATGTACGTGCCTGTTGAAACTGTCAATTCATAGTACAGTTTGCTCTATACTAATCACTTTATTCTATTTTTGCAAACAGGGGTGCTCAGCTTGATTTCAATGGGAACTGCACAAAATGTTCATGAATACATCGAATCATTCATTTCCACCACAAGAAAGGAGGTGCCAATAAGTTCAAGGCGTTGCAACATATAAGGGCGAAATCATGCAAGCTACGTGCGAATTTGGTTGATTTTGGTGGAACTGCACAAAAAGAACGGCTGGTTTATTTAGCACGAGGTGCCATGTCAATGTCCGAACTGATGGCAAACCCTGCCCATTCCACAATCGTAGGCATTTGATATTTTGGAATGGGACAACCTTGTCAAATTTTGCTCATTGATTTTAGCAAGACATGCGTTTGATATTTTTGAATGGGACGCCCTTTGCTGTCAGCAGCGTCAATTAATTTTTTCTTTGTTCTTTAGTTGTGAAGTAAATATTGCCTCTAACATGTGAGTCGCTGAGATGCATAATCATCGATTGTTTTGAATGTTCTCTATGAATTGCCAGGCCTGTGTGTTTGATTCCAATGTACAGAAATGCTAAAAAGCTGCTCAAACTCTTTGTACTCCTTTTGTTCCTTTTTACTTCGCACGTTGTGAAAGTGCATACTTTTTTGTAGAGATACTTTGACTGCAGACAAAACTTGTATGCAGACTAGAAAGGACCGGAGGGAGTACATGTGAAACTGCTGCAAACGAGGTGATCACCCTGGGAATAATGCTAGTACGTATTGTTTTGCATGTTCATCCAATGCCAGTGATACAGGAATTCGAACTAATCAAAATAAATTCATTCATACACGGTCGGATTTCATATAAACATGCCAGATTTCATTACATTTCATACATTCTTCAACTAAAAAGGGGTGCATTGGAGGTATAATTAATTAACCGAAGCTACCCACCTGTGTCCCGCTGAGCCGAACAGAAGCTTCAGTGACTTAACTGTAGGTGCAGTTGCGTAACTGACATGTGGCATGTTGGGCCCACGTGTCAGTCAGCCAACTGCACCAGCAGTTAAGTAGAAGCAGCGTTATTCTCTAGCAGAACTCCCCGACTCCACGTTGCCGCCAAGAAGCTAACCGGCCGTCAATGGTCAACCCGCCTAGCTTGGCTTCAATAGGAGGGTAGCAGCGGTGGCCTTACTTGGACCCGAGCGGTGGTGACCTACCGTGTTCTACTCTTTCTCGTTTTCTGTGTGGCGCGACCTCGTTGGCAGCGGGGCGGGGCCTCGGCGGAGCCGGCGATGTCCTCTATCTCGTTGTCGGCGGGCGGCACCTCAGCGGAGCGGTGGAAATCCTCCCCCGCGTTGCCGGCAGGGTGGGGCCTCGGCTGAGCCGGTGATGTCCTCTGCCTCGTTGTTGGCGGGGCAGGGCCTCGGCGGAGCCGGCGGTGTCCTCTGCCTCGTTGTTGGCGCCGCGGGGCCTCGACAGAGTAGGGCCTCGTCGACGCCAGTGGAGCGGGGACTCGTCGAAGCCGGCATTGTCCTCTGCCTCGTCCTCGGTCTCGCCAAACAGCGCCTCGCCCGCTTCATCGCCCTCTTTGCCAGCCTCTTTGTAGGCGGCCGCAGGCTCCGCCACTTGCATGCGGTACCGCCAGCGCTCGAGGCGACCCTTGCGGGCGGAGCAGTACGAATCGAGCAGCGCCTCCTGCTCCGCCCGCTCCGCGGCGATCTGCTCCTCCGCCTGTAGGTGCTCCTGGAGGAGATGGTGGTTGTAGGCGGCGTTGGCCTGCGCCTCCCGGAACTGCTCCTGACGCATCTGCCTCACACTGTCCATATATTGGGCACAGGCCTCGCCGATGGTCATGGTGCAATGCACCGGCGATGATGGCGCGGAGGAGGGGGTTGGCGCCGGATCGTCGACTACCATGTTCTCCATTGGGACATCGTCGTCCTCCGGCTGCCTGCCGGCCAGCCGGTCGGCAGCAATGGCTGCCATCTCCTTGTGGTCCGTCGTCCGCCCGTCCCGAGGAGCGCTGGAGCGTAAGGAAGCCATGGTCGGCAGTAGTGGTGTGGACACGAGAAAGGGAACGGATGCGGATGACTGCAGCTATGGCCGGCGCAGCAGTTTATATAGCAATGGTGGGCGGGCGGAGGGACGGACATGTGGCGCCGGAGTAGCCGCCTCGGCAACCGCTTATCATTAATGTGGGTGGCAGATGGACGGACGGACGACACTTGTGTCGTTTGAAGGCGGAGCAATTGCCTGCACCGGGAAGCGGGAGGGGCAGCGCTGACTATTTCGGGCGGAAAGCGCGCGCGGGCGAGGAGATGACTTTACTTGGAGAGGATGACAATGGGGACCCACCAGGTCCATAGCCTCACGTACGCAAGTGCCTCCTTATTATATATATATGTATAAAACTATACTCCCTCCGTCTAGGTGAATAAGTTGTATTAGAAGGTGCATCACGACTTAGGTGCAAGCAGATTGGTGGAAAAGAAGAATATTTATCTCTTCTAATCACAACATTTAATCACACCAGTTAAGAGGATGCCTTATTAGCTACCCATGCAGGCCATCGTAATTCATAGTATGCAAAGCACTTTTATTTCTTGCCTAATAACCGCATGGATGTGCTGCATGCATTGGTCCTTGCCGGAGCAAAAAAAGGGAGGAAAGGGGTTTCCACGGGAGACAACGAGGCAGAGGTGGAAGCGCTCGCTGGAGTAATTTATTTTGCTTCCCCCTGGTTTCCTGACATCACGGTCCCACACCATTGTCAACTTATGTAGTAGTCAATAAACGAGAGAATTGCACAAGAAGCGGCCGACAGCTGGGACCAAGCAGCTCGAGCAGTATTTGTGTTTTTGAGGTGTGAGCACTGCAGAGTTTTTCGATGTTTAGCCCAGATATTATTTTTTCTCCTCTGAACAACAATGAAAACATCATTGCAGGTATTAACTGGGCGGGCTGTGGCCCGTCTAGCCCAGGCCAGATATCCAGCCCAGATATTAATTTTTTTTCAAGCTGAAAATGGCTAGCCCAGCTATACTTTTTTTAGGAATACCCAGGCAAGGTCAAGTTGTTATTCTCCGCCCCGCTGGGCTGCAAATCTTTCCTAGGAGGGATGCATTAGGATTAACAAGAAAATGGGCTTTAAGAAATAATAGATGGGATGTAATTATAAAAACTGGGCAGTAACTATAAAAAAATGCACCAAACACGTGATTACTTTATAAAATATTATTTTTGGATATTGAAAATTTTAATTTCATTAATTGTTGCGAGCGCAATGTTTCGTTGGATTTTTACGTAATATAAATTTATATTGAAATTGTATTTAATCTGACTAGAAATTTCAGGATAAAAATATTTCAGATCCCATCAAAATGTGGGAAATTTTATTGAATTCTGTTTTGAACGGTTGGTTGAAATGGGCTGTACTTTTAACAAACTGTAATGGGCTGTAGTAAATTCCATTAGAATTCAAAAATGGGCTACACATTCATACAAATCTCAAACGGGCTATAAGTTCTCTGCCACACACTTCTGGCCTTACTAAGTTGACGTGTCCCCTAAAAAGAGAGTTGACGCGTATGCAAGGCTTTGTCAACTTATAGTCAACACACGGTTCTAGCAGCAGTGGCCGTTGGATGTCCATCCAATGGATGCCGTGCTTTTTCTTCAATCTCGGATATTCTAGCTTCACCCGCCCAAAAAATGATTCCTCCCCCTGACATCTGGGGCGCACCGTTTCGGAAGCTGACCTGTGGCCCTACTAAGTTGACGTACCAAGGGCTTTGTCAACTTAGTCAATATAAACGATTCTAGCTGTAGTGACCGTACGATGTCCATCCAACGGCCGTAGTGCTTCTTCAACCTCTGGTCTTCTTGCTCCATCCACCCAAAGCAGCATCGGTCGTGCCGCCTGCTCCTGCCTTCCGTGGCCGGCTGTGCTGCCGCGGAGGCCTCACCGCCCCCTACTATTACCACCGCTGGCTAGGCCCTACGGCGACGGCAGCCTCACACCGCAGCCGAACGAGTGAACCCTCATACTCCTCTCCGCGTGGGCATCCACTGCCGCATCTTCACCGGCTCCGCGTCGTCCCCTTCCTAGGCTTCGCCGTCGTCCACCGCCCTGGGGCTCTCAGCGCGGCGTGGTCAACGTGGTCAAGGAACGACCTCCATCGGACGTGGACTGTACGTGGAGAGGAAGTGCCTCCTTATTACGTGGGAAATAATGATTCCTCCACCTGACAGCAGGGACCCACCGGACGGGCCACCAGTATTTTGCGAAAAAATCGTTTCCCCCTGACTGCTGAGACCCATCGGATGGGCCGCCGTATTTCGCGAAAAAAACGTTCCTCCCGCCGTCAGCTCGGACCCATCGGAAGTGCCTCCTTATTACGCACAAATAAATGAATACTCCCTCGGCTAGCTAGGACCCACCTTGCTGGGAGGCTGACTTATGGGCCTACTAAGTTGACGGGGACGAAGGGCTTTGTCAACTTAGTCAATATGAACGATTGTAGCTCCAGTGACCGTACGATGTCCATCCAACAGCCATAGTGCTTCTTCAACCTCTGGTCTTCTTGCTCCAGCCGCCCAAAGCAGCGCCGGTCGTGCTGCATGCTCCTGCCTCCCATGGCCGGCTGTGCTGCCGCAGAGGCCTCACCGCCCCCTACTATTCCCACCGCTAGCCAGGCCTTGCGGCGACGGCAGCCTCACACCGCAGCCGAAGCAGTGAACCCTCGTGGTCCTCTCCGCGCGGGCTTCCACTGCCGCGTTGTCCCCTTCCTAGGCCTCGCCGTCGTCCACCGCCGTGGTGCTCTCCGCGCGGCGTGGTCAACGTGGTCAAGGAACGACTTCCATCGGAAGAGTACTGTACGTGGAGAGGCTGACAGCTGGGTCCACGGCCACATCCCAGTTTTTTTGTGATTTGCCAAGTAAGTCACTTTGTAAGGCCTGTTGGGCTGCAAATCTTTCAAGACGAGGAGAGCTTTCATTCGGCTGGCCGAGAAAATGGCCCATCAGTAATGAGAAATGGGTTGTACATTTTTAAAACACATCAAAATGGCAATTAGTTTCAAATATCTTTTTTTCATTTCAAGATTTTAAATTACATTAATTTTTATGCATGGAGAATTTGTTGGATTCTATATTGATATACATTTATTTTTAAAATCAGTTTGAGTGTGAGTCGAAATTTCGGGATTAAAAACAGTTCGGACCGCACAGAAATATGCAAAATTTTGTATAATTTTTTAACCGTTGCCACAATATGGGCTGTAATGCTAACAAAAAGAATATGGGCTCCAAAAAAACCTTAAGAATTAGCAAATGGGCTGTAAATTATTAGAAATAATGGAAGATGGGTTGTATGCTGTTTTCCATAGATTTGAGGCTTTCCTAAAAAAAGGTTGATGCACAAGCACTGACTATTGGATGTCCATCCAACGGTCGTCGTGCTTCTTCAATCTCTGCTCTTCCTGCTCCAGCCGCTCAAACAAGCGCCGGCGGGACTGCCTGCTCCCTCCTCCTCGCGGCCGGCTGTGCTGCTGCGCAGGCCTCACCGCCCGATCGTACTCCCATCGCTGGCCTAGCCATCCCTCTACTCACCCAGACCTATTGTTATTCTCTGGCGACGGCAGACGAACTAGTAAACCCTTGTACAGTCGTACTCCCCTCCGCGTGGGAAACAACTGCCGAGTCTTCCCTGCATCCGTGTCGTCCCCTTCCTACGCCTCGCCATCGTCCACCGCCCTGATGCTCTCGGCGCGGCGTGGTCAACGTGGTCAAGGAACAGCTTCCATCGGACGTGGACTATATGTGGAGAGGCTGAAAGCTGGGTCCATGGCCGCAGCAAGGAAGTGCCTCCTTATTACGCAGAAAATAATGATTCCTCCACCTGACAGCTGGGACCCACCGGACGGGCCACTGTATTTCGCGAAAAAACGTTTCCCCCTGACTGCTGGGACCCACCAGCTACATCTTCGCACGCAAGGAAGTGCGTCCGGGCAAAAAAAACGATTCGCCCCCTGACTGCTAGGACCCACCAGCTACATCTTCGCAGGCAAGGAAGTGCTTGACAGTCGGGACCCACCTGGTCGAAGCGTACGTAGCGTTGTCATCCTGGTCGCGAACGTGTACGTACATACTGGTCGATGTAGAGGCGTGCACGTGTCGTAGTAGAGGCGCGCATGTGTCGTAGTAGAGGCACGCACATAGCATGTACACGTACGTACAATGGCCAGGGTGCAAGAAAGAAAATACGGCCACGTATGTGTACATACGGAAGGGGTCTCAAATGCCTACTCGCGCATACGTACGGCCAGGGCTCGTGTACATGGCTGGGTCGGAACGGAGAAACAGCATCGTCGTCGTGTTCATGGGGAGGCAACGAAATGCGTCGTGTTCATGGGGAGGCAACGGAATGCGTAGTGTTCATGGGGAGGCAACGGAACGCGTGGGAGCCAACCGGTTGGGTCGGAACGGAATGCGTGGTCGTGTTCATCGGGAGGGCTTGGACGGAACAAGCGATGGAAACGAGGCATGGCGTACCGCAAAACGGAGGAAACGGCCTTGTGTTCGACTGGCCACGTTAGAAACAGGATCCTGTTCATTGGGAGGGGTCTGGCGTACCGCAAAACGGAGGAAACGGACCTCCTACGGTCGAAACGGGGGTCCTGTTGATCGGGAGGGGTGTGGCGTACCGCAAAACGTACGAAACGGACTTGTGTTGGAGCGCTACGGTCGAAATGGGGGTCGTGTTCATCGGGAGGGGTGTGGCGTACCACAAAACGGGACTCCACGGGATACTGTTCATCTCCACCGTCGACCCCCTCCAGCCTCCACGAGCTACTGTTCATCCACCTCGACCTCCTCCAGCCTCCACCTGCGACTGTTCATCCACGGGCTCCTGTTCATCCAGCCTCCACCGCGCGCCACTCCACCGGCTACTGTTCAACCAGCCCTCTCCACGGGCTCATGTTCAACCACCCCTCCACGGGCTACTGTTCATCCTGCCCTCCACCGTCTACTGTTCATCCTACCCTCCACGGGGTGGTCCTGTTCATCCAGCCCTCCACGGGGTCCTGTTCATCCAGCCCCAACTGGCTCGATCGATCGGGGTCCTATTCATCCAGAGGCAACACCACGGGGTCCTGTTCATCCACCCCCACCGGGAACTGTTCATCGACACCCCCCCCCCCCCCCGCAACGCTCACTGTTCATCCAGAGGCAGCATCGATCGGCTTCAGTTAGCAGCAGTAGCGAAGGAATCGCTCGATCGGGTTCAGTTAATAGCCATCGATCGATCGCTCGGGTTCAGTAACGCGCAGCCTGCAGTGCAATCGCTCGGGTTCAGTTAGAGCCCAATGCCTCGCTCGGGTTTAGTTAGAGCCAACGCCTCGCACACATGCGCGTACGTGTACGAGAGAAACGCGCATCGCTCGGCCCCCGACCTCCCACAGTAACCGGGAACTCCCCGAAATTTTCCTCGCCCTCGCTTCTACCATGGTTTTTTCCGTCATGGATGGCCCAAAGAATGTCATGCAGCTGCGTCTCCGGCCCGCCCAGGATGAAAAGCCCACTTTCTGTCATGATTTTTTGTCATAGAAGTAGGAGCCCACCACATCTATGATGATACCGGGTTTTGTCATAGTTATCGTCATAGAAGTGTCATATGTATGATAGAAAAAAATTGCGTTCGGCCCAAAATGTCACGGATGTGTCTTTTTTTGTAGTGTAGATCACTGGACAACGTCAAAATTATCCTTAGAGGATTAAGGAAATATTTCTCGGTTATGGAGGTGATAAAAGAGTTCATCATAAAGAGTTATGTCGATGCAAGCTTTTGACACCGATCTAGATACATATTGAAAGTGGGAGCAATTAGCTAGAGTAGCTCCATGCAGAGTATTGTAGACATAGAAATTTGCAAAACACATACGGATCTGAATGTTGCAGACCGTAGGCTAAACTTCTCTCACAAGCAAAACATGATCACTCTTTGGGTGTTAATCACATAGGGATTAGAACTAGATTATTGACTCTAGTAAACCCTTTGGGTATTAGTCACATGAAGATGTGAACTAATCACATAAAGATGTGAACTATTGGTGTGAAATCACATGATGATGTGAACTAGATTATTGACTCTAGTGCAAGTCGGAGAGTGAAGGAAATATGCCCTAGAGGCAATAATAATGTTGTTATTTATATTTCCTTATATCATGATAAATGTTTATTATTCATGCTAGAATTGTATTAACCAGAAACTTAGTACATGTGTGAATACATAGACAAACAAAGTGTCCCTAGTATGCCTCTACTTGACTAGCTCATTAATCAAAGATGGCTAAGTTTCCTGGCCATAGACATGTGTTGTCATTTGATGAACGGGATCACATCATTAGAGAATGATGTGATGGACAAGACCCATCTATTAGCTTAGCACTATGATCGTTTAGTTTTATTGCTATTGCTTTCTTCATGACTTATACATGTTCCTCAGACTATGAGATTATGCAACTACCGAATACCGAGGAACACCTTGTGTGCTATCAAACGTCACAATGTAACTGGATGATTATAAAGATGCTCTACAGATGTCTCTGATGGTGTTTGTTGAGTTGGCATAGATCGAGATTAGGATTTGTCACTCCATGTATCGGAGAGGTATCTCTGGGCCCTCTCGGTAAAGCACATCACTATGAGCCTTGCAAGCATTGTGACTAATGAGTTAGTCACGGGATGATGCATTACGGAACGAGTAAAGAGACTTGCTGGTAATGAGATTGAACTAGGTATGATGATACCGACGATCGAATCTAGGGCAAGTAACATACCGATGACAAAGGGAACAACGTATGTTGTTATGCGGTTTGACCGATAAAGATCTTCGTAGAATATGTAGGAACCAATATGAGCATCCAGATTTCGCTATTGGTTATTGACCGGAGATGTGTCTCGGTCATGTCTACATAGTTCTCGAACCCGTAGAGTCCGCATGCTTAACGTTCGATGACGATTTGTATTCTGAGTTATGTGATTTGATGTACCGAGGTTTGTTCGGAGTCCCGGATGAGATCGCGGACATGACGAGGAGTCTCGTAATCATTGAGAGCTAAAGATTCATATATTGGAAGGTTGCATTTGGACATCGGAATGGTTCCGAGTGGTTCGGGCATTTTTCCGGAGTACAGGGAGGTTACCGGAACCCCCCGGGAGAAGTTATGGGCCTTATGGGCCATAAGAGGGAAGCACACCTGCCCACAAGGGGCTGGTGCGCCCCCCCCCCTTGGGCAGGAGGCCGATTAGGACTAGGAGAAGGCCCCCCCCCTTTCCTTCTCCTTTCCCCCTTTCCTACTCCACACCTTGGCGCACCCCCCTAGGGACGGCTACCTCCCCCTCTCCCTCCTTTATATATTGAGGCAGGGGCACCCCAATGGCACACCAAAGTTTCTCTTAGCCGTGTGCGGTGCCCCCCTTCATAGTTACACACCTCGGTCATATCGTCGTAGTGCTTACGCGAAGCCCCGTGCCAGTAAACTTCATCATCACTGTTACCACGCCGTCATGCTGATGAAACTCTCCCTCGGCCTCAACCGGATCAAGAGTTCGAGGGATGTCACCGAGCTGAATGTGTGCAGATCGCGAAGGTGTCGTACGTTCGGTACTTGGATCGGTTGGATCGCGAAGATGTTCGACTACATCAACCGCGTTACTAAACGCTTCCGCTTTTGGTCTACGAGGGTACGTAGACACACTTTCCCCCTCTCATTGCTATACATCTCCTAGATAGATCTTGCACGATCGTAAGAATTTTTTTTGAAATACTGCGTTCCCCAACAGATTATTTGTCAGCGTTCTGGGAACGGGGGTCCCCAGACTTGCCTGCCTGCGGCCCGCAACGTGGCTCCCCCAGCGGCCCCGTACGGCCCATCTTCACCAGCAAACAACCAAGACCATCGCGAGGGGCCAAGCCTCGTGAGGCGAGTGATGCAAGACCTCTTTAGGGGCGGCCTCACCAGGCTGGCTCGCGAGGGGTGGAGAGATCAAGGCAAGGCGAACCTCGCGAGGTTCAAATGACGCAAGCCATGATGATCAAGACCAAGAGGGCGCCACCATGCACAGTGTCCTCGTTTCCTCTTTGGTGTTAAGGAGGCAAGCGCGGGCGAGGAGTTCCAAGGCATCAGGCAAAGGTTTCCATATCAGGGCAACAAGACCAAGACCAGCAGGATGGCAGGACAGAGGTCACCGTGGAGCCCAAGACGGTGTCACCACCAGAGACTTTGGCAGGCGAAGATTACTTTTGTCAGGATAGCTTGTACTAGTTGTCCCCCTTCAAATATTTGGGAAGAGGACCAGGGCCTCTATAAATAGGACTAGCCACCACCATAGCTAAGAGATGGGATCAGGGATCGGAGCCATTCCATCCATAGCCTCACACAAGTTCACCAAGCACAAGAACACCTCTCCTCAGGAGGTTGTTCTTCCCCTATAACTATTCATCCTCAGCCCAAGTGGCAATCCACCACACCACACTGGAGTAGGGTATTACACCACAACGGTGGCCCGAACCAGTATAAATCTTGTGTCTCATGTTCTTTGGGTCCGTCAAGCTAGGCCGTGAGATCGTTGAGTGTGCGAGCTAGAGAGGGGGGAGATCTTCGTGAGCACCCCAGTGTTCGAACCTCAAGGGTTTTGCCGGAACCCGAAATCCGAAATTATTGACTCTAGTGCAAGTGGGAGACTATTGGAAATATGCCCTAGAGGCATTAATAAAGTAGTTATTATTATATTCCTTTGGTCATGATAATTGTCTATTGTTCATGCTATAGTTGTATTAACCGGAAACCATAATACATGTGTGAATACATAGATCGTAATATGTCCCTTGTAAGCCTCTGGTTGACTAGCTCGTTGATCAATAGATTGTCATGGTTTCCTGACCATGGACATTGGATGTCGTTGATAACGGGATCACATCCTTAGTTGAATGATGTGATGGACAAGATCCAATCCTAAGAATAGCACAAGATCGTGTAGTTCGTTTGCTAAAAGCTTTTCTAATGTCAAGTATCATTTCCTTAGGCCATGAGATTGTGCAACTCCCGGATACCGTAGGAATGTATTGGGTGTACCAAACGTCACAACGTAACTGGGTGGATATAAAGGTGCACTACGGGTATCTCCGGAAGTTTTTGTTGGGTTGGCATGAATCGGGACTGGGATTTGTCACTCCATATGATGGAGAGGTATCTCTAGGCCCACTCGGTAATGCATCATCATAACAAGCTCAATGTGACTAAGGAGTTGGTCACGAGATCATGCGTTACGGAACGAGTAAAGAGACTTGCCTGTAACGAGATTGAACACGGTATAGAGATACCGACGATCGAATCTCGGGCAAATAACATACCGATAGACAAAGGGAATTGTATACGGGATTGATTGAATCCTCGGCATCGTGGTTCATCCGATGAGATCATCGTGGAACATGTGGGAGCCAACATGGGTATCCAGATCTGGCTGTTGGTTATTTGCCGGAGAGATGTCTTGGTCATGTCTACATGGTTCCCGAACCCGTAGGGTCTACACACTTAAGGTTTGGTGGCACTAGAGTTGTTATGGGAAATAGTATGTGGTTACCGAAGGTTGTTCGGAGTCCCGGATGAGATCCTGGACGTCACGAGGAGTTCCAGAATGGTCTGGAGGTGAAGAATTATATATGGGAAGTCTAGTTTCAGTCGCCAGAAAATTTTTGGGGGTTATCAGTATTGTATCAGGACCACTGAAAGGTGTCCGGGGGTCCATCGGGTGGGGCCACCTGCCCCGGTGGGCCAAGTGGGTTGAACAAGGGTGGGAAACAGCCCCTGGTGGGCTGGTGCCCCCCCCTCCCCCAAGGGCTCAAGGCGCCTAGGGTTTAAAACCCTGGGGGGTGGGGGCGCCTCCCACCAAACTTGGGGGGCAAGTCCCCCCCTTGGCCGCCGCCCCCTCTAGATGGGATCTAAAGGGGCCGGACCCCTCTCCCCTTCACCCTATAAATAGAGGGGGTGGGAGGGCAGCAGCACCCCTTCCCTGGCGCAGCCCTCCCCCTCTCCAACACTTCCTCCTCCTCCGTAGTGCTTGGTGAAGCCCTGCCGGAGAACTCCAAGCTCCACCACCACGCCGTCGTGCTGCCAGAGCTCTCCCTCAACTTATCATATCCCCATGCTGGATCAAGAAGGAGGAGACGTCCCCGGGCTGTACGTGTGTTGAACATGGAGGCGCCATCCGTTCGGCGCTTGATTGGATCTTCCGTGATTTGAATCGCCGTGAGTACGACTCCATCAACCACGTTCTTGTAACGCTTCCGCTTAGCGATCTTCCAGGGTATGAAGATGAACTCCCTCTCTCTTTCGTTTCTAGCATCTCCGAGATTGATCTTGGTGACGCGTAGGAATTTTTTTTGAATTATTGCTATGTTCCCCAACATACCCCCCCCCCAGCCAGTTGGCGCTCGATGAATAGAACCCCGTTGTGGTTGTTGCCAATTGGCTCGTGAAGTCGCGATGCATATGACCTCGTTGTGGCCATTGCATGGTAGCCCAACTCCAAAGCCATTGCCTATCGCTGAACAAGACTCTGTTGCGGCTGTAAACGGTTGCCTCTCGATGCATAGTACCTTGTTTCGGTCATAGCATGCTAACCCCGATGGAGAAAACCAGTGGCAATGGCCGTGAAAGCTATTGCAGCCGCTTCACCACTTGTCTCTTCATCATCATTGAATAAGTACTCTTCTTGTGCTACCAATATCTTGTAAGGCTTCTTATTCGTGAAGTTCTTGTTCTTGCTTGGGTAAGACTTGGTCTTATCCTTGCGAATAGGCTCGCCTCCATTGTGTTCCCTCTTCTCATAAGGACACACAAGGCGGCTAAGTGACACATTCCCACAATTGTGCCAAGTTCTCACTCGCTAACTCTGTGGCTTGAAGCCACTTGAGTTGTTGGAATTGAAGTTCCTCTTGTTTCCCCAAAATTGCCTCGACGCAAGAGCCATGTGCCCGTGATAAGCATATTTGGTGTCCTCGAGCAACTCTCTTTCTCTTCTTCTGTAATTCTTCCTCTTCTCGGGCAACCTTGGCCTTCAAAGCAATGTTGGGCTTCTTCAATCCACGGATGCGAGCAAGAGCATTGTCGGCAGTCTCGTTCAAGATGTTGATAGTAAAAAATTAATCCAATGCATCATTGGAGGACAAAGAGTGAGAGTCTGGTCTTTGGCGGATCACGGAAGACATGCTCTTGTCGTAAGGCATGACCGCCTTAAGAAACTTGCGCTTGACCCAATTGTCATGACGAACTCCTCAACTTCATCAAGAATGACATCGAAGTTGGACCATTGAATGCTCGAGCTTCCCTTGTAGAAAGAGTTGATATGCTCCCATGCATCTTTGGCAAGCACGAAAGGAAAGATGTATTGAAGCTCTTCGGGGGGCAAAGCCTCTTGGAGAATGAATAAAGAGGACGCATTGAGTTGCTTGTCCACTTCTTCTTTTGGTGACAAATTTCTTGGATCATAATGATGATAACCTTCTTCAATTATCCTCCAAAGTGCGTCCAGAAACTGTTGATATGAGACTTAATTAGAAAAAAACCAGTTAGAGTAGTTAGTCAAATCAAGCGAAGGCCATGATGCGACACGTGAGGCGAGGGAACCGGACCACCATAGGTTGGAGGAGGGGTAACCTTGGCATGGGTGCCCGACCCATTTTCCCTTGGGAAGGATTAGGCTCCACGCCACTAATTATAACATCCCAATTTTCAATTTGGATGTTAATTACTAGGTCATCATATGCATCCATGTTCTTTGCATTTTTAATTGAATTTTATTTGGACAATTTGATCCTAGAGACCTTAAGAAACTCAAGGACCCAAGGAGAGAGTTGGAGGTTTCACTAAATTTTCATATTTGAATTTATTTCAAATTTGAAAAGAGGATCAATTTGATTTTAGTAGTTTCTCTCCAATTATTTCCAGCAATAAAAATAATGAGAGAAGATAATATGACTTCTTCAACAGAAGAGAAATATTGGAGAAGAATTTTTTTTTAAAAAATCAAATTATTATTTTATTTGTATTTTATTTGCTATTTCATTTGAATTAGAGAAAACTTGTATTTTTGAAAAAATTGCATTTTAGTCCAGAAAAAATGTTCATCTTGTCCTAAATATTAGGTTTGGACGGTGAAATTTTTTTTCTGGAATTTTTCGATTTTTTTAATTTATTGGGGTTTTCTTCTATGGCAAAATTATTTTTTTTAAAAAACTCCACACTGAATTGGTCCGAAGCCCAGCCGGCCCAACCGAGCCGCCGCCGCCTTCCTCCCGTGCGGACGCCGGACTCCGGCGAGGAGGAGTCTGGGTTGGCCTCCCCGCGCCCCCTCGCGCAAGCCGAGGACCCCCTCGGGGCCTCCTTATAAGTCGCGCCGCCCCGCGCTCTTCTCCTCATCGCCCGCACCACCGCCACCCCGCAGCCGAGCTGCGCCGCCACAGCCGTTCGCCACCGCCACTACTGCCGCCGCACCGCAGTGCCACCCCGCACCGCCGCCCGCCTCACCGTCGCCTCACCGCCGATACCCGTCGCTGGAGCCGCCGGATCCCGCCGCCGACGCCGGTGACCAGTAAGAACCGGTCGGTTCTTTCGATTTTTTCGGTTTTGTCGACTTAGTTTTTAGATTGGTTTTTCATTTTTGTGTTAGTCTAATTAGTAAACGTTCTCTAGTTAGATCGTTTTAATGAATAGTTTTCATTCGTTTGCCTCTGTTAGCGAACGTTCGTTCCGTAGATTTTTCTTTTTCTGTTTATTTTTCCTCCAGGGACCTATGTGTGACTTTTATCACAAATTAGTCCCTGATCTTCAAACCTTTGCTACTTTTGCTCGTATATCCAAATCCAGTGAAACCAGCGCCAAAATCTTCTTCTTGTTCCCCTCTGTCTAGATAATCAACTAGAACATTGTTTTGAAATTTTAAAATTTGGTTTCAAGCAGATTTGATTTCTAACTTCTTTTGATCATAGTTTGAGTTTTGTAGCTCTGATTCGATTGATTGTTTTTGCAAATTGAAGCTCTTCACTTGAACTTTCTATTAAGATCTTTTCTCTTGGTTTTACCATTGTATCTTATGCTTGAGTGCTTATGTATGCTATTGTTTGTTCACGATAGAGTTTCCGGAGTGCGAGGCTTGCTACTATGAATCACTAGGGTTTTTCGATCGTCAGCAAGGCAATTAACACTTTGATCATATCCCTTTATTACCTGGTTTTTATGCATTAGTTTCAACCCTCAAACATTGCATGAGTAGGATTTGTTAACATGTGGGTATTGGGAAGTAGTTGATGAGGTAGAACCTATTGTCTTATATCAAACCATGGGTATTTACTACGTTATGCTTATATTGCTATGCTATGCTCGTAGACGTGGTTTGGTTTGAGAGAATTAATGAAAGATGTGAGAGATCATTGTTAACTAAGGTTTAACTTAAGGAGGCTACTTTAATACACATTTGGGTGGATTGTTTGTGGGCACCTGGGGAATCCAATGTTGTCCAAAGGAGATCCCGGGGTATCCGTGTGATCATCCTATGATTTGCCACCCAGGCTCAAAGAGATCATAATGTTATTCATTCTGGAAACTTCCGTGTGCAACCGCAAGCCATTATGGGCTCTGGCATAGTTGAGTATGTTGTGTGACCTCTTTCAGTGGTAGACTAGCAGATGTAGGGGATGTAGGTGGTACGGTCTACCCATCATAAAGAGTTAATGCTTATGAAAGATTGTGTCTCTGTCATCCATTTCTCAAACCTCATGTAGTGCGAGAAATTCAATGGAGGAGATCAAGTCTTGTGGGGAAAAGTGCGCAAACCTTTGCAGAGTGTACAAACTAATCATGGTTAGTCGTGTCCCCGGTTATGGACATCTTGAGTATCTGGTGCTTGCATTATTATGTTGATCTCATCACTCTACTTAATTAATTTGTCGGGTTATTAAACTTTTAATTTTGGGATTGAGTTGGGGTTACCTTCTCAATGTTTTCAACAGACTTTGTAGTTAAATAAAATATATTCCTTTGTTGTAGGAAAAAGATTAGCTTTATGCAAAATGATAACCATAGAGCCTGCACCAGCCATATATGCATGTAGTGATAGTTGTTATTTGTTCATTTCTCTATAGTGTTATCTTGCGAGTATATTCCATGTGCTGACCTACACAGGCTGCAAGGTTTTATGTTGCAGAGTTTTCAGACGAAGAGTAAGGTGCGCTAGGTCGTTGTCGTGCACTCAGTATTGCCGTGGAGTTGGATGGACTCTTCTACCTTCGAAGCTTCCGTAGTTATCTTATTTAGTTGGCCTTCAGCCATATTATTGTAATAAGTCCTCTTTTGAGACATTCAATGTAATAAATGTGTGATTGAACTCTATTATAAATCCTCGAGTACTGTGTGTGTCAGCAATACCGATCCAGGGATGACACTTAAGCACAAAGGCTTGACCGTCTAAGGTCGGGTCGCTACAAGATGGTATCAGAGCACACGCTGACTGTAGGACGTGACAACTAGGATAAGCCATAGGATACTCTTCTCTACTCATTTCTGACTCTTCTCCATTTTCCACTCTATAGATGGCGGACCCAAGGAACAAGTTCACTCAACCAGATTGCGACACCCCTTTCGGACGACACTTGAAGGAAGTCACTAGGTACCTGAGCATCGGCATACCAAGTTTCACCGGAACCTACACCGCCACTCTACCTGAATAAGAGCGTTGGACGATTCGAGTACATGTTCCAGGAAGGACGTTCGCACCAGTTACTGAGCCCATAGAGTTTTCCTTTGAAGCACCAACCTGGAGCCTAGGAAAGAGCATGGCCGCCCACATCGCCATGGGACGCATCAGTGAGGTATACAACAAGGATCTTAAGGACACCATCTACCAGATATGTGGGCGCTGAGATGAGCAATGGGATATGATTTGCACCAGGAGGGATAAATCCATTGCAGCCTACATCTGGGAGTTAAATCAGCACATTCGTCGTCAGGAGAACCAGATCTGCGCCACCATGATAGACATGAAGAAGGTGATGACCAGGAACCTGGAGCTAGAAGAGGAACTCAAGTCTACACGTGATGGATATGAAGAAGAAATTTCCCTACTACTGGAGAAGAATGAATACCTGAAGAAGAAGCTAGGAATATTCATGGGAGATCCTGAACCTGAGGAGGACAACCATCCTGAAGACTACATCATAATCGACGACACCGACTCCGACCCCGATAGTGATGATGATTATGAAGATGAAGCTGGAGCAGATATCATGGAGTCATCCACCGATCAAAATTTCTAGTCGACCACCATATTATCAGTAGTATTCCCCCTTGTATATAGTAATAGTCCGAGCATTTTGTAACGATAGTTTAGATTGATTGTATGATCTTGTTTGAATTGAGTGGTGTGAAATGAATGTGTTTGTCTCATGTGCATATGGGTAGTGAATTTCTCTTTAAACCTCACTCTATTCTGTTCTCACCCCTCTATAACCTATTAGATGCCTCCGGGACATGACCCCGGATTTGTCTTTCCACCGGAGCTCACTTAGTTGATCCAACAACAGAATGCCTTGATGCAGTTGCTAGTCCAGAACCAAGCCAACAACAACAACCCACCACCACCACCTCCAATTGACAACTTAGCCCATTTTCTGAGGTTGAATCCGCCGGTGTTCTCTAGTAGCACCGAGTTGATTGTTGCTGATGACTGGCTCCGCAAGATTGGAAGGGAGCTGACCACCGTAGGCTGCATAGATGCTGAAAAGGTGCGCTTTGCCGCACATCAACTGGATGGACCCGCAGCCTCATGGTGGGAGAACTACACTGCCACTTTCCATGTGGCCAATGTCACTTGGGATCAGTTTCAGCAAGCTTTCTGCACTGCATATGTCTCAGCTGGAGCTATGAGTATGAAGAAGCATGAGTTTCACAACTTACGCTAGGTAAATCATACTACAACACAGTACGTGGATGAGTTTAGCAAGTTAGCTCGCTACGCCCCAGATGATGTGGCCACATATGCCGCAAAGCAGGAGAAATTTATGGAAGGGCTGAATGACGAGCTAAGTATGCAGTTGGTGGTGGCAACATTCACCAACTACTAGGAGTTGGTAGACATGGCTCTTATGATTGAAGGCAAGTAGCAGCAGATAGAGAGCTGCAAAAGGAAGTAAGGACAGGGGAAGTACAACTCTGGAGCTCAGCAGAGGCCTCATTTTACCCCAAACTCGGGATGTCATACCCATTATAACCATGGAGGTTGTACTCACAATGGAGGAAGTTCAAATAACCACAGTGGACCTAAGAATGGAAATGGGAATGGAGGAAACAACAACCAGAACCGTTCCAACCCAGCAACACCCGCTAAGAAGGATCTAAGTCATGTCACTTGTTACAAGTGCGGGAATACTAGACACTACGCTAATGATTGTTCTGAGTTGAAGAATGGTAACGGAAATGGAAGTTCTGGGAAGAATCCCAACCCTTTCACCAGAGTACAGGTGAACCACATTAACGTGGAGGAAGTTGAAGAGCAGCATGACGCAGTGATTGGTAAGTTTTTTATTAAGTCATTTACCACTCTCGTTCTTTTTTACATCGGTGCATCGCATTTATACATATCAAGAGGATTTGTGGACAAGTTTAAATTGCCAACCTTAGCCCTTAGGTCACCCATGTTAGTAAGCTCGCCAGGAGCGGAGTATATGGCCAGCTGATGGTGTGATCGGTTACCATTAACCATTGGTAGCCATGTTTTTCCCTTGGACCTAATAATTCTGGAGTCACAAGGATTGAATATAATACTAGGTATGGATTGGTTATCGAAGTATGGAGGAAACATCGACTGTGCTACTAAGTCGATACTACTCACCACCTCTGAGGGAAAGAGGATCAAGTATGTATCTAGGCATGCACCAAGGAAGACTCAAGTAAACTCCCTCTTGGGAGTTGTTCGGGAAGAAGTTCCAGTCGTGAAGGATTACCCTGATGTTTTTCTAGAGGAATTACCAGGGATGCCACTAGATCGAGATACAGAATTTTTCATAGAGCTATTTCCATGCACCGGACCAATATCGAAGAGACCATATCGGATGCCCGCAAATGATCTCGAGGAAATTAAGAAACAGATTAAGGAGTTATTGGAGAAAGGTTACATTCGACCAAGTTCATCACCTTAGGGATCCCAGTGCTCGTAGTTGAGAAGAAGGATGGATCTTTGAGAATGGTTGTTGATTATCGTGCACTGAATGAGGTGACGATCAAGAATAAGTACCCACTACCGATGATCAACGATTTGTTTGACCAGCTACAGGGAGCCAAAGTATTCTCCAAGGTCGATCTTTGATCAGGATGCCACCAGCTGAAGATCCGAGAACAGGATATACCCAAGACAGCTTTTACCACAAGGTATGGGCTATATGAGTATACGGTCATGTCATTTGGATTGACTAATGCCCCTGCCTATTTTATGAGTGTGATGAATAAGGTGTTCATGGAGTTCTTGGATAAGTTTGTTGTGGTGTTCATTGATGGTATATTGGTGTACTCGAAGAATGAAGAGGAACACAAGGAACATTTGCGATTAGTTCTCGAGAAGCTCAGAGAACATCAGCTATATGCCAAATTCAGCAAATGCGATTTTTGGTTGAAGGAACTTGAATTTCTTAGACATGTTATACCAGGAGAAGGTATAGCAGTAGCATTGGGGAACATAGTAATTTCAAAAATTTCCTACGCACACACAGGATCATGGTGATGCATAGCAACGAGAGGGGAGAGTATGTCTACGTACCCTCGTAGACCGTTCACGGAAGCGTTATATCAACGCGGTTGATGTAGTCATACGTCTTCACGATCCGACCGATCCAAGTACCGAAAGCACAGCACCTCCAAGTTCTGCACACGTTCGGCTCGGTGACGTCCTCGCCTTCTCGATCCAGCAAGAGGGGCGAAGTAGTAGATGAGTTCCGGCAGCACGACGGCATGGTGACAGTGTTGGTGAAGAACAATCTCCGCAGGGCTTCGCCTAAGCACTACGAAAACTATGACGGAGGATAAACTAGAGGGGACGGGGTTGCCGGCACACGGCTTGGTGTTTCTAGATGTCTCTTTGGTGCTAGCCCTGCCCCTCTATTTATATGTTGAGCCCTGGGGTCGAAACTTGGAGCAAAAGCCTCCTCAAAGTCGGTTTTGCCCGAAAGGCAAGAGTCCCACTCGGACTCCAGGACCAAACGCCAGAATCCTTGGCGTCTGGCCCAGACGCCATGGGCCTCAGCGTCTGGCCCAGGGCCAGACGCCAGGGCCTCCGGCGTTTGGCCCCCTGGCCTCCGCAAAACTCCTTTTGGACTGACTTATAGCCCCGTGGGCCTGACCCCTTGGCCTAACCATATCATCCAATATATGAATATTTACCTCCGGACCATTCCGAAGCTCCTTGTCATCTCCGTGATCTCATCCGGGACTCCTAACAACATTCGGTTACCAACATACATAACTCATAAATACTATATCGTCAACGAACATTAAACGTGCGGACCCTACGGGTTCGAGAACTATGTAGACATGACCGAGACACTTCTCTAGTCAATAACCAATAGCGCAACATGGATGCCCATATTGTCTCCTACATATTCTACGAAGATCTTTATCGGTCAGACCGCATAACAAGATACGTTGTTCCCTTTGTCATCGATATGTTACTTACCCGAGATCCGATCGTCGGTATCTCAATACCTAGTTCAATCTCATTACTGGCAAGTCTCTTTACTCGTTCCGTAATACATCATCCCGCAACTAACTTATTAGTTGCAATTCTTGCAAGGCTTATAGTGATGTGCATTACCGAGTGGGCCAAGAGATACCTCTCCGACAATCGGAGTGACAAATCCTAATCTTGAAATACGCCAACCCAACAAGTACCGTCGGAGACACCTGTAGAGCACCTTTATAATCACCCAGTTACGTTGTGACGTTTGGTAGCACACAAAGTGTTCCTCTGGTAAACGGGAGTTGCATAATCTCATAGTCATAGGAACATGTATAAGTCATGAAGAAAGCAATAGCAACAAACTAAACGATCAAGTGCTAAGCTAACGAAATGGGTCAAGTCAATCACATCATTCTCCTAATGATGTGACCTCGTTAATCAAATGACAACTCTTTGCCTATGGTCAGGAAACATAACCATCTTTGATCAACGAGCTAGTCAAGTAGAGGCATACTAGTGACACTCTGTTTGTCTATGTATTCACACATGTATTATGTTTCCGGTTAATACAATTCTAGCATGAATAATAAACATTTATCATGAAATAAGGAAATAAATAATAACTTTATTATTGCCTCTAGGGCATATTTCCTTCAGTCCCCCACTTGCACTAGAGTCAATAATCTAGTTTGCATCGCCATGTGATTTAACATCAATAGTTCACATCTTTATGTGGTTAACACCCATAGTTCACATCGATATGTGATCAACACCCAAAGGGTTTACTAGAGTCAATAATCTAGTTCACATCACTATGTGATTAACACCCAAAGAGTACTAAGGTGTGATCATGTCTTGCTTGTGAGATAATTTTAGTCAACGGGTCTGTCACATTCAGATCCGTAAGTATTTTGCAAATTTCTATGTCTGCAATGCTCTGCACGGAGCTACTCTAGGTAATAGCTCCCACGTTCAATATGTATCTAGATCGAGACTTAGAGTCATCCAGATCGGTGTCAAAGCTTGCATTGACGTAACTCTTTACGACAAACTCTTTATCACTTCCATAACCGAGAAATATTTCCTTATTCCACTAAGGATAATTTTTTACCGCTGTCCAGTGATCTACTCCTAGATCACTATTGTACCCTCTTGCCAAACTCTTGGTGAAGTATACAATAGGTCTGGTACACAGCATAACATTCTTTATAGAACCTATGACTGAGGCATAGGGAATGACTTTTCATTCTCTTTCTATTTTCTGCCATGGTCGGGCTTTGAGTCTTTACTCAATTTCACACCTTGTAGCACAGGCAAGAACTCTTTCTTTTCCTGTTCCATTTTGAACTACTTCAAAATCTTGTCAAGGTATGTACTCATTGAAAAAACTTATCAAGCATCTTGATCTATCTCTATAGATCTTGATGCTCAATATGTAAGCAGCTTCACCGAGGTCTTTCTTTGAAAAACTCCTTTCAAACACTCTTTTATGCTTTGCAGAATAATTCTACATTATTTCCGATCAACAATATGTCATTCACATATATTATCAGAAATGTTGTAGTGCTCCCACTCACTTTCTTGTAAATACAGGCTTCACCGCAAGTCTGTATAAAACTATACATGCTTTGATCAACTTATCAAAGTGTATATTCCAACTCTGAGATGCTTGCACCAGTCCATAGATGGATCGCTGGAGCTTGCACATTTTGTTAGCACCTTTGGGACTGACAAAACCTTCTAGTTGCATCATATACAACTCTTCTTTAAGAAATCCATTAAGGAATGTAGTTTTGTCATCCTTTTGCCAGATTTCATAAAATATGGCAATTTGTCAATATGATTCGGACAGACTTAAACATCGCTACGAGTGAGAACATCTCATCGTAGTCAAGACCTTGAACTTTGTCAAAACCTTTTTCGACAAGTCTAGCTTTGTAGATAGTAACACTATTATCAGCGTCCGTCTTCCTCTTGAAGATCCATTTATTTTCCATGGCTTGCCGATCATCGGACAAGTCAACCAAAGTCCACACTTTGTTCTCATACATGGATCCCATCTCAGATTTCATGGTCTTAAGCCATTTCGCGGAATCTGGGCTCATTATCGCTTCCTCATAGTTCGTAGGTTCGTCATGGTCAAGTAACATGACCTCCAGAACAGGATTACCGTAACACTCTAGTGCGGATCTCACTCTAGTTTACCTACGAGGTTCGGTAGTAACTTGATCTGAAGTTACATGATCATCATCATTAGCTTCCTCACTAATTGGTGAGTCACAGGAACAGATTTCTATGATGAACTACTTTCCAATAAGGGAGCAGGTACAGTTACCTCATCAAGTTCTACTTTCCTCCCACTCACTTCTTTCGAGAAAAACACCTTCTTTAGAAAGGATCCATTCTCAGCAATGAATATCTTGCCTTCGGATCTGTGATAGAAGGTGTACCCAACATTTTCTTTTGGGTATCCTATGAAGACGCATTTCTCCGATTTGGGTTCGAGCTTATCAGTTGAAACCTTTTCACATAAGCATTGCAACACCAAACTTTAAGAAACGACAACTTTGGTTTCTTGCCAAACCATAGTTCATACGGTGTCGTCTCAACGGATTTAGATGGTGCCCGATTTAACATGAATGCAGCTGTCTCTAATGCATAACCCCAAAACGATAGTGGTAAATCGGTAAGAGACATCATAGTTTGCACCATATCTAATAAAGTACGGTTACGATGTTCGGACACACCATTATGTTGTGGTGTTCCAGGTGGCGTGAGTTGCGAAACTATTCTGCATTGTTTCAAATGAAGACCAAACTCGTAACTCGAATATTCGCCTCTGCGATCAGATCGTAGAAACTTTATTTTCTTGTTACGATGATTTTCCACTTCACTCTGAAATTATATGAACTTTTCAAATGTTTCAGACTTATGTTTCATCAAGTAGATATACCCATATCTGCTCAAATCATCTGTGAAGGTCAAAAATAATGATACTTGCCTTGAGCCTCAACACTCATCGGATCGCATACATCAGTATGTATTATTTCCAAAAAGTCAGTTGCTTGCTCCATTGTTCCGGAGAACTGAGTTTTAGTCATCTTGCCTATAAGGCATGGTTCGCAAGCATCAAGTGTTTCATAATCAAGTGATTCCAAAATCCCATCAGCATGGAGTTTCCTCATGCGCTTTACACCAATATGACCTAAACAGCAGTGCCACAAATAAGTTGCACTATCATTATTAACTTCGCATCTTTTGGCTTCAATATTATGAATATGTGTATCACTACGATCGAGATCCATTGAACCATTTTCATCGGGTGTATGACCATAGAAGGTTTTATTCATGTAAATAGAACAACAATTATTCTCTAACTTAAATGAATAACCGTTTTGCAATAAACATGATCAAATCATATTCGTGCTCAACGCAAACACCAAATAACATTTATTTTGGTTTAACACTGATCCCGAAAGTATAGGGAGTGTGCGATGATGATCATATCAATCTTGGAACCACTTCCAACACACATCGTCACTTCACCCTTAAATAGTCTCTATTCATTCTGCAACTCCCGTTTCGAGTTACTACTCTTAGCAACTGAACTAGTATCAAATACTGAGGGGTTGCTATAAACACTAGTAACGTACACATCAATAACATGTATATCAAATATACCTATGTTCACTTTGCCATCCTTCTTATTCGCCAATTACTTGGGTAGTTCCGCTTCCAGTGACCAATTCCTTTGTAGTAGAAGCACTCAGTTTCAGGCTTAGGTCCAGACTTGGTTTTTTTTCACTTGAGCAGCAACTTGCTTGCCGTTCTTCTTGAAGTTCCCCTTCTTCCCTTTGTTGTTTCTCTTGAAACTAGTGGTCTTGTCAACCATCAACACTTGATGTTTTTCTTGATTTCTACCTTCGCCGATTTAGCATCGCGAAGAGCTTGGGAATTTTTTACGTCATCCCTTGCATATTATAGTTTATCATGAAGTTCTACTAACTTGGTGATGGTGACTAGAGAATTCTGTCAATCACTATTTTATCTGGAAGATTAACTCCCACTTGATTCAAGCGATTGTAGTACCCAGATAATCTGAGCACATGCTCACTGCTTGAGCTATTCTCCTCCATCTCTTAGCTATAGAACTTGTTGGAGACATCATATCTCTCAACTCGGGTATTTGCTTGAAATATTAACTTCAACTCCTGGAACATCTCATATGGTCCATGATGTTCAAAACGTCTTTGAAGTCCCGATTCTAAGCCGTTAAGCATGGTGCACTAAACTATCAAGTAGTTATCATACCGAGCTTTGCCAAACATTCATAACGTCTGCATATGCTCCTGCAATAGGTCCATCACCTAGCGGTGCATCAAGGACATAATTCTTCTGTGCAACAATGAGGATAATCCTCAGATCACGGATCCAATCCGCATCATTGCTACTAACATTTTTCAACTTAGTTTTCTCTAGGAACATGTCAAAAATAAAACAAAGGAGCTAAACGCGAGCTATTGATCTACAACATAGATATGCTAATACTACTAGGACTAAGTTCATGATAAATTAAAGTTCAGTTAATCATATTACTTAAGAACTCCCACTTAGATAGACATCCCTCTAATCTTCTAAGTGATCACGTGATCCATATCAACTAAACCATGTCCGATCATCACGTGAGATGGAGTAGTTTCAATGGTGAACATCACTATGTTGATCATATCTACTATATGATTCACGCTCGACCTTTCGGTCTCCGTGTTCCGAGGCCATATCTGTTATATGCTAGGCTCATCAAGTTTAACCTGAGTATTCTGCGTGTGCAACTGTTTTGCACCCGTGGTATTTGAACATAGAGCCTATCACACCGGATCATCACGTGGTGTCTCAGCACGAAGAACTTTCGCAACGGTGCATACTCAGGGAGAACACTTATATCTTGATAATTTAGTGAGAGATCAACTTATAATGCTACCGTCAATCAAAGCAAGATAAGATGCATAAAAGATAAACATCACATGCAATCAATATAAGTGATATGATATGGCCATCATCTTCTTGTGCTTGTGATCTCCATCTCCGAAGCACCGTCATGATCACCATCGTCACCGGCGCGACACCTTGATCTCCATTGTAGCATCGTTGTTGTCTCGCCAATCTTATGCTTCTACGACTATCGCCACCGCTTAGTGATAAAGTAAAGCATTACAGGGCGTTTGCATTGCATACAATAAAGAGACAACCATATGGCTCCTGCCAGTTGCCAATAACTCGGTTACAAAACATGATCATCTCATACAATAAAATATAGCATCATGCCTTGACCATATCACATCACATCATGCCCTGCAAAAACAAGTTAGACGCCCTCTACTTTGTTGTTGCAAGTTTTACGTGGCTGCTACGGGCTGAGCAAGAACCGTTCTTACCTACACATCAAAACCACAACGATAGTTCGTCAAGTTGGTGTTGTTTTAACCTTCGCAAGGACCGGGCGTAGCCACACTTAGTTCAACTAAAGTTGGAGAAACTGACACCCGCCAGCCACCTGTGTGCAAAGCACGTCGGTAGAACCAGTCTCGCGTAAGCGTACGCGTAATGTCAGTCCGGGCTGCTTCATCCAACAATACTGCCGAACCAAAGTATGACATGCTGGTAAGCAGTATGACTTATATCGCCCACAACTCACTTGTGTTCTACTCGTGCATATGACATCTATGCATAAAACCTGGCTCGGATGCCACTGTTGGGGAACGTAGTAATTTCAAAACTTTCCTACGCACACACAGGATCATGGTGATGCATAGCAACGAGAGGGGAGAGTATGTCTACGTACCCTCGTAGACCGTTCGCAGAAGCGTTATATCAACGTGGTTGATGTAGTCGTATGTCTTCAAGATCCGACCAATCCAAGTACTGACAGCACGACACCTCCGAGTGCACACGTTCGGCTCGGTGACGTCCTCGCCTTCTCGATCCAGCAAGAGGGGCGAAGTAGTAGATGAGTTCCGGCAGCACGACGGCGTGGTGACGGTGTTGGTGAAGAACAATCTCCGCAGGGCTTCGCCTAAGCACTACGAAAACTATGACGGAGGATAAACTAGAGGGGACGGGGTTGCCGGCACATGGCTTGGTGTTCATGGATGTCTCTTTGGTGCTAGCCCTGCCCCTCTATTTATATGTTGAGCCCTGGGGTCGAAACTTGGAGCAAAAGCCTCCTCAAAGTCGGTTTTGCCCGAAAGGCAAGAGTCCCACTCGGACTCCAGGACCAAATGCCAGAATCCTTGGCGTATGGCCCAGACGCCATGGGCCTCGGCGTCTGGCCCAGGGCCAGACGCCAGGGCCTCCGGCGTTTGGCCCCCTGGCCTCCGCAAAACTCCTTTTGGACCGACTTATAGCCCCGTGGGCCTGGCCCCTTGGCCTAACCATATCATCCAATATATGAATCTTTAACTCCGAACCATTCCGGAGCTCCTCGTCATGTCCGTGATCTCATCCGGGACTCCGAACAACATTCGGTTACCAACATACATAACTCATAAATACTATATCGTCAACGAACGTTAAGCGTGCGGACCCTACGGGTTCGAGAACTATGTAGACATGACCGAGACACTTCTCTGGTCAATAACCAATAGCGGAACCTGGATGCCCATATTGGCTCCTACATATTCTATGAAGATCTTTATCGGTCAGATCGCATAACAACATACGTTGTTCCCTTTGTCATCGGTATGTTACTTACCCAAGATTCGATCATCAGTATCTCAATACCTAGTTCAATCTCGTTACCGGCAAGTCTCTTTACTCATTCTGTAATACATCATCCCGCAACTAACTTATTAGTTGCAATGCTTGCAAGGCTTATAGTGATGTGCATTATCGAGTGGGCCCAGAGATACCTCTCCGACAATCGGAGTGACAAATCCTAATCTCGAAATACGCCAACCCAACAAGTACCATCGGAGATACCTGTAGAGCACCTTTATAATCACCCAGTTACGTTGTGATGTTTGGTATCACACAAAGTGTTCCTCTGGTAAATGGGAGTTGCATAATCTCATGGTCATTGGAACATGTATAAGTCATGAAGAAAGCAATAGCAACAAACTAAACGATCAAGTGCTAAGCTAACGAAATGGGTCAAGTCAATCACATCATTCTCCTAATGATGTGACCCCGTTAAACAAATGACAACTCTTTGTATATGGTCAGGAAACATAACCATCTTTGATCAACGAGCTAGTCAAGTAGAGGCATACTAGTGACACTCTGTTTGTCTATGTATTCACACATGTATTATGTTTTCCGGTTAATAGAATTCTAGCATGAATAATAAACATTTATCATGAAATAAGGAAATAAATAATAACTTTATTATTGCCTCTAGGGCATATTTCCTTCAAGTAGACCCTACCAAGGTTCAGTCTGTCACTGAGTGGTTGGCACCCACCTTAGTTGGAGAGATCCACAGTTTTCTTGGACTCGCAGGATACTATAGGAGATTCATTGAGAATTTTTCCAGGATTGCGAAGCCCATGACAGAGTTGTTGAAGAAGGACGCCAAGTTCAAATGGATGGAGGAATGTGAGGCTAGTTTTCTGGACTTGAAGAAACGTTTAGTTACAGCCCCAGTGCTAATTCTTCTGGATATACGTAACGATTTCCAAGTGTATTGTGATGCTTCTCGCCAAGGACTTGGAGGTGTACTTATGCAAGACGAAAGAGTTGTTTCATATGCCTCACGTCAGCTTCGACCTCATGAGTTTAATTATGCCACACATGATTTGGAGTTAGCAGCCGTAGTGCATGCGCTCAAGACCTAGAGACATTTCCTTATTGGAAACCGTTGTGATGTATACACGGATCACAAGAGTTTGAAGTATATCTTCACGCAGAAGGAGTTGAATCTCAGGCAGAGGATATGGTTGGAGCTCATAAAGGATTATGATATGAAAGTGCATTATCATCCCGGGAAGGCCAATGTTGTAGCAGACGCTTTGAGCCGCAAGAGTTATGTCAATAATCTCCTAACCGGAGGACTACCATAGGAGTTAGCCGAAGACCTCAGGGAACTTGGATTGGAGATAGTTCCGAGAGGTTTTGTTGCAGCATTGGAGGTTCAGTCCACACTGTTGAGAAAGATACGAGAAGCCCAGAGGACTGGTAAGGAAATTGCAGAGATAAAGGAGAAGATGAGTAAAGGAAAAGCCAAAGGTTTTTGTGAGGATGAGCACGAAACTTTATGGTTTGAGGATTGTATTTATGTGCCCAATGTTGCGGAGATCAGGAACTTAATACTTCAGGAGGCTCACGACTCGCCATAGTCGATTAACCCCGGAAACACTAAGATGTATTTTGATTTGAAGGAACATTTCTGGTGGACAGGTATGAAGAAGGATATTGCCGAGTATGTAGCAGTATGTGATGTATGTCAGAGAGTTAAGGCAGAACACCAGAAGCTAGCAGGGTTACTACACCCTATGCCGATACCCTAATGGAAGTGGGATAAACTTGGCATGGATTTTATCACCAGATTACCCAGGACCCTATCAGGATATGATTCCATCTGGGTAGTAGTAGATCGCTTGACCAAAGTGGCTCACTTTATCCCCGTGAAAAGCACTTATATGAGCGCGAAGTTGGCCAAGATATATATGACCAAGACTGTATGTCTGCATGGAGTTCCGAGGACCATCGTATCAGATAGAGGAACATAGTTTACCTTGAAGTTTTGGAATCAGTTGCACCAGACTTTGGGTACCAAGCTAGAGTTCACTACAACCTTTCATCCGCAGACAGATGGACAGATCGAGAGAGTCAATCAGATTCTGGAGGACATGTTGAGAGCTTGTGCGCTATACTATATATCTAGTTGGGACGATAATTTGCCTTACGCAGAGTTCTCATACAACAACAATTACCAGGCTAGTTTGAAGATGGCCCCATTTGAGGCCTTGTATGGAAGGAGGTGCAGGACACCATTGATGTGGGATGAAGTTGGAGACCGTCAGTTGTTCGGACCAGATTTAATCAAAGACTCTGAAGAGAAGGTTAAGTTGATTCGTGATAGACTGAAGGTAGCTCAGTCCAGGCAGAAGAGTTATGCCAATACTAAACGCAAGGTGGTAGTCTATGAAGTCGGAGACATAGCATATCTCCGTGTGTCACCACTGCGAGGAGTTAAACGATTTGGAGTCAAAGGAAAGTTAGCCCCTAGATTTTTAGGACCATACCGAGTTTTGGAACGTATGGGAGAAGTGGCCTATAAATTGGAATTACCCAAAAGATTGTCAAGAGTTCATGATGTGTTTCACGTTTCCCAGTTGAAGAAGTGCCATGCAGAGGTGGCCGATATTACTCTGAGAGATACAGTGCCCCTGGAAGCAATTCAATTGGAGAGTGACCTAACCTACGAGGAGAAACCTGTTAAGATTCTCGAGTTTGCCAGCTGAGTTACTCGCAGCAAGGTTATCAATTTTTGCAAAGTTCAGTGGAGCCACCATACCGAGGAAGAAGCCACCTCGGAGCGAGAAGAAGACCTACGGAAAGACCACCCACACCTATTTTCTAGCCAACCCGAATCTCGAGGGTGAGATTCATTTTAAGGGGGTAGGTTTGTAACATCCCAATTTTCAATTTGGATGTTAATCACTAGGTCATCATATGCATCCATGCTCTTTGCATTTTTAATTGAATTTTATTTGGACAATTTGATCCTAGAGACCTTAAGGAACTCAAGGACCCAAGGAGAGAGTTGTAGGTTTCACTAAATGTTCATATTTGAATTTATTTCAAATTTGAAAAGATGATCAATTTGACTTTAATAGGTTCTCTCCAATTATTTCCAACCATAAAAATAAATGAGAGAAGATAATATGACTTCTTCAACAGAAGAGAAATATTGGAGAAGAAATTTTTAAAAATCAAATTATTATTTTATTTGTATTTTATTTGCTATTTTATTTGAATTAGAGAAAACTTGCATCTTTGAAAAAATTGCATTTTAGTCCAGAAAAAAATGTTCATCTTGTCCTAAATATTAGGTTTGGACGGTGAATTTTTTCTGGAATTTTTACATTTTTTTAATTTATTAGGATTTTTTTCTACGGTGAAATTATTTATTTTTTAAAAAAACTCCGGACCGAACTGGGCCGAAGCCCAGCCGGCCCAACTGAGCCGCCACCGCCTTCCTCCCGTGCGGACGCCGGACTCTGGCGAGGAGGAGCCCGGGTTGGCCTCCCCGCACCCCCTTGCGCAAGCCGAGGACCCCCTCGGGGCCTCCTTATAAGCCGCGCCGCCCCGCCCTCTTCTCATCATCGCCCGCACCACCGCCGCCCAGCAGCCGAGCCGCGCCACCGCCGCCGTTCGCCGCCGCTGCCACCAACCCGCGCCGCCAGCCCGCACCGCCGCCTCGCGCCGCCACCCTGCACCGCCGCCCGCCTTGCCGTCGCCTCGCCACCGACGCCCGTCGCCAGAGCCACCGGATCCCGCCGCCGACGCCATTGACCGATAAGAACCGGTCCGTTCTCTTTGTTTTTTCGGTGTAGTTTTTAGATCGGTTTTCCGTCTTTGTTTTAGTCTAATTAGTAAATGTTCTCTGGTTAGATCGTTTTAACAAACGATTTTCGTTTGTTTGCCTCTGTTAGCGCACATTCGTTTCGTAGATATTTCTTTTTCTGTTTATTTTTCATCCAGGGACCTATGCGTAACTTTTATAGCAGATTAGACCCTGATCTTCAAACCTTCGCCACTTTTTGCTCGTTTATCCAAATCGAGTGAAACGAACGCCAAAATCTTCTTCTTATTCCCCTCTGTCCATACAATCAACTTGAACATGGTTTTCATAATTTAAAATTTGGTTTCAAGCAGATTTAATTTCTAACTTCTTTTAATCTAGTTTGAGTTTCGTAGCTCTGATTCGATTGATTCTTTTTGCAAATTGAAGCTCTTCACTTGAACTTTCTGTTCAAATATTTTCTCTTGGTTTCACCTTTGTATCTTATGCTTGAGTGCTTATGCATGTTATTGTTTGTTCACGATAGAGTTTCAGGAGTGCGAGGCTTGCTACTACGAATCACTAGGGATTTCCGATCGTCAGCAAGGCAAGTAACACTTTGATCATATCCCTTTATTACCCAGTTTTTATGCATTAGTTTCAACCCTCAAACATTGCATGAGTAGGATTTGTTAACATGTGGGTATTGGGAAGTAGTTGATGAGGTAGAACCTATTGTCTTATATCAAACGCTGGGTATTTACTACGTTATGCTTATACTGCTATGCTATGCTCGTAGACGTGGTTTGGTTTGAGAGAATTCATGAAAGATGTGAGAGATCATTGTTAACTAAGGTTTAACTTAAGGTGGATACTTTAATACACATCCGGGTGGATTGTTTGTGGGCACCTGGGAATCCAGTGTTGTCCAAAGGAGATCCCAGGGTATCCGTGTGATCATCCTATGGTTTGCCACCCAGGCTCAAAGGGATCATAATGTTATTCATGCTGGAAACTTCCGTGTGCAGCCACAAGCCATTATGGGCTCTCACATAGTTGAGTATGTTGCGTGACCTCTTTCAGTGGTAGACTAGCAGATGTAGAGGATGTAGGTGGTACGGTCTACCCATCGTAAGGAGTTAATGCTTTTGAAAGACTGGGTCTCGGTCATCCATTTCTCAAACCTCATGTAGTGCGAGAAATTCAATGGAGGAGATCGATTCTTGTGGGGAGAAGTGCGCAAACCTCTACAGTGTACAAACTAATCATGGTTAGCCGTGTCCCCGGTTATGGACATCTTGAGTATCTGGTGCTTGAATTATTATGTTGATCTCATCACTCTACTTAATTAATTTGTCGGGTTATTAAACTTTAATTTTGGGATTGACTTGGGGTTACCTTCTCAATGTTTTCAACAGACTTTGTAGTTAAATAAAATATATTCCTTTGTTGTAGGGAAAAACTAGCTTTATGCAAACTAATAACCATAGAGCCTCCACCAGCCATATATGCATGTAGTGATAGTTGATATTTGTTCATTGCTCTATAGTGTTATCTTTGCCAGCATATTCCATGTGCTGACCTACACAGGCTGCAAGGTGTTATGTTGCAGAGTTTTCAGACGAAGATAAGGTGCGCTAGGTCGTTGTCGTGCACTCAGTATTGCCGTGGAGTTGGATGGACTCTTCTACCTTCGAAGCTTCCGTTGTTATCTTATTTAGTTCGCCTTTAGCCATATTATTGTAATAAGTCCTCTTTTGAGACATTCAATGTAATAAGTGTGTGATTGAACTATGTTATAAATCCTCGAGTACTGTGTGTGTCGGCAATACCGATCCAGGTATGACACTTAAGCACAGAGACTTGACCGTCTGAGGTTGGGTCGCTACACTAGTCGTATCCTTGGAGGAATCGACATACAATCCCAAGGAGGAAGCATCAACTGCATCCTCGGGAATGGCGGTGATGGTGGGCAAGCCTGCTAGGAATTCTTTCAACAAGTTTTTCACGTTGTCCAACATAGATGTTTTGAGTGCACGACAATCATGTTTTCCATGATAGGTGCAACCTCTTGAATTACATTTTCATTTTTTCCGACCATACTCTTTAGGCGGTAAAACCCTCATAAAGAGACGAGGCTCTGATACCAATTGAAAAGATCAGTATGGTCGACTAGAAGTAGGGGGTTTGAATATGAGACTAACATTTTTTTTTACTTTCTTCGCAAATATTAGGCTCAACAATAAAATAGGTTGTCCAAGTATGCAACTAGGTGGACAACCTATATGAAAGACACACTACAAGTGCAAGCAATGGAAAACACAAGTTAATAGCTTGCACAAATTAAAGGTCTAAAGGATAGAAATAACCACAAGTGGACACGAGGATGTTTTTTCGAAGTTCCGTCCTTTGGGGAAGGTACATCTTCGTTGCAGAGGTGTGGAGGATCAATGCTCCCCAATTATCCCCTGGATTCGCCTTATTCTCCTCACGCCCTCGCATGATGCAAGGTGTCGTGCACTTGAATCCACTAGCAGATCCCTTGAAGGTGGCAACCGGGACCTTTACATATAAGGTTGGGGCAATATCCATAATTAAATTTGGAGGCTCCCAACACCATCACGAAGCTTCACCAAAATGGAATATGGATCTGCGGTGACCTCTTCCGTCTAGGGCGCTCAAACACCCAAGAGTAACAAGTTGATGAAGATGAAAGAGCCGGGAGAAGGCAAATCGGTTTGGTAGGAATGTAGGTTGGGTGAATCTCCTCCAATCCCCAAAGTATTGAAGAGTTTGGGTGGCTGGGGATGGAAATATCGAGCTTTTTCTGGTTTGGAAATGGTACAAAAAAGCTTGAGGAAGATTAGGGTTGGGAGGTAGAATAAGGGGGGTATTTATACCCCACGCGGGAGAGATGACTGTTGCACAACTGCACCTCCAAGCACCCAGACTACAGGGATCTAGGTACCTAGACAGGTCAGTCACCAGTCAGCAGGGGCACTCGGAGGTCCAAGACCCCGGGCACCCGGATCGTCCAGAGAGAATTCGCGGGATCGCGGGTAACCGGGCCCCGGGGGCTCCGGGCAACCGGACGAGGCCGAGGCCAAGGCAGATTCTCTGGTGCCTCCGGGCACCCGGACCTTTGGAGGGGGTCATTTCTTCGATGATAAATCCCTTCCGAAAATCATGAAATATGTGGAGAAACATTTCATATGGAATTTTATTGAGTTCCCTAACTCCCTAATCTCTGCAACCCCTCTTAATGGTACGGATGTTCCTACGACTCAAAAAGTAACCGAAAAAACTTTCCGAGCCACGAAGAACACCGTCTTTTGCCCTTTTTGAATAGATGGGATTGTGAAGTCTATAGACCAAAAGGAGAAGCCAATGTCTCGAGATAAACTTGAAAACCGACATTAGTTCACACAAATTGTATTGTGATCAACACCAAAATCATAATTGGGTGACATTTGCACTTTCACCTAGTTACTTGTGTCCTTTATTGTTCTTTGATCTAGATGCACCTCTTGTATCGTCTTGTAATTTTGTTCATTATTTGGTGGTGAGACTTATCCCTTGTATTCCCTCTTGTGTTTTCCCTGAATTCCCCATGTGTTCTCCGTGTTCTTCCTCAATTCCACCTCCAATCATGAAAATCAGTCCACCCCTATGGCTTGCTCCATATCACTAGGTAAAATGTGCCTCTACTTCGCTAGGACAATGCTCACAAACTTGGTGAGGGACTCCCTGGCATCGTGCGTCGCCCTAAAACGAGTATAGTGACCTTGTTTGTTCCCTGTAAGCTTGTTGTCTTAAGATATTGCTAGCTTTCATAATAAATTTCTCAACTAACTCCTCGTAACAAAGAACATCGGGCGCTTATGGAATGTACCTCAACCTCTCCAACCTTTGTGAAACCAACATATGGCTCAAGTAACATAGCCCAGAACCTAAAGATCCATGGTGCCTGATTTTATAATCTATCCCAACCGCATAAGCAGAAAACTTGTGCCACAAATAGATTCGTTCCAATTGTTCAGAGTCGTACATCTTGCGCTAGATTCTCGGCCATCCGCATCTCCTTGAAGAAAGTTGATTGACTGAAATATTTATTTGTGTTGACCTTTGCTAGCGCGAGCCAACACACATTTTCCTTGATCATCGAATCTTCATCATCTATCTCCACAACGTCGAAGTTTTCCCGTTGGAGGTCCAACAGTTCGAAGGCTACATCAAGTTCCCTAGGAACTCCACTCCGCGACCCGTCACTCGTTGTAGACTACACATCCGACGTCGCCACCATTACCACGTTTTCTCAATCAGCCGCCATGCAAACCCTAGCCTTCGTGTTAGTGCAACCTCAGGAAAGCGAGACGGAGACCTCTGCCCTAGGCCCCCATGATATCACCATTCAAAAGCTGATCCATATCGGATCTGAGGGAAACTCACCACTGATGGAATCGTCGAGAGGATTAAAATAGTAGCTGTTGTATAGGGACTCGGCGTCATGTGGCATGGACTTTTGTTGGGTAGCCACATAAAAGTAGGTGAGACCCCGGGTAAAATTTATTTATTTTTCCTCTACAGAAGAGTGATCGTTTAGACTTCATGTATTGTCTAATGGAGACATCGGTTATAAAAATGTTCTGCATGTGCTGGCTTACCACACTTGATCTAATACGAGTTGTAATGTGAAAAAAAAAACCTTTAAAAAATCGAAGACATGCTCTACTATGAAAATGAAGGATACTTGTAAAAATGAGAACACACTGTACACGTCGACGAGTAGATGTCATGGATCTAAAGGTGCAATAATGACTAGGATTTAGTTGTGCACATCAGGTTGTGAAACATGTTCTGGTTTCAAATTTGGAAAGTTTAAAAATCAAAATTTTTAGTTTCAAAAAATTCTATAAAAATCACTAATACCTAGAGACATAATGTACATGTGTGTAAATTTTCATTTTCAGGTTGAAATACGTTAAAATGAAAGAAAATTGTGGCTTTTTAGCATATGTATTGTTCATCCTCAAAGTCCATGATTTTTATTTATTTTTGTTCAGCTCGCAATTCAAGGTATTTCATCCTGAAATTTTACACACTTACACATTTCATCTTTGTATACATGTGTATTTGTTTTCAGAATTTTTTGAAACTGAGAAGGTTGAATTTTGAAATTTTCAAAATTAAAGACTTCATGGATCTCGATCTCCAAAATGCCGTATTCTTCATAGAGCGGTATTAGAAAAGGAAACTAAATCCTAGAAAAAACATGCAGAAGGCCATTTCTGAGAAGCAATGTTATGCAGGATGTAAACAATGCTACAAATGCCCATGTAATAAATCCATCGTCTCTATCTTAGAGATAAATCCTTCGTGATCCATGTAGTAGTAAGCAACAAAACTACCTTTGTGATAAATAGACTCGCCAAACCATTTACCAGCTTGTGTCAAGCCAGCAGCACCTCGTCGATGAGCCTATCAACGTTGCGCATGGACCTTCCGCCACGCCGTGCGGAGGCCACCGCGCTCCCGCGAAGCTCCAGCACGCGCCGCCGCATCTCTCGGCCTTTCTCCCCCTCCATGGTCTCCCGTATCATGGCCTCCACCTCGGCCCTCCTCACGTCGTCCCCAATCTCCATCCCGATGCCCCACTCCGTGCACTTGTACCGGCAGTTGGTCTGCTGCTCGGCGAAGAACGGCCAGCACACCATCGGCACGCCGCCGCAGATGCTCTCCAACGTCGAGTTCCACCCGGAGTGCGTCAGGAACACCCCAACGGCCTCGTGCTCCAGCACCTTCTCCTGCGGGCACCACGTCGACAGCATGCTCCGCCCCTCCGTCTCCGCGGAGAACTCCGGCGGAAGTGCGGCCCCGTCGCCCTTGACGAGGTCAGGCCGCACGTTCCACAGGAAGGCGTAGCCAGTGTTGGCCAGCCCCCACGCGAATTCCAGCATATGCTCGTTCGACATCACCGTGATGCTCCCGAAGTTGACGTACACCACGGAGCGCGGCGGCCGGTCGTCGAGCCACCGAAGGGGCGCGTCCTCCTCCTTCCACAGGTTGGACCCGATGCCGGCGACGGGGCTTTTCTCCGGCACATTGTTGCGAACCGTGAGATGGAGCGGCCCCACTGTGTAGACGGACGGCAGGAGCTTGGACATGGCATCGAGCAGTGGCGCGTCCAGCTCGTCGAAGGTGTTGATGACCACCCCCGACGCCTGCGACATGCCGGCCGTCTCGTGGATGAAGAAGTTGAACATGATGTCATCGGGGTCGGTGGTGCGGAAGAAGCTCGGGAGGTCACGCAGCCGCAGGTCCTTGGGCGCCGCCGGTATCCAGTCGATGGTCGTGTCCAAGGATCCATCGCTCAACTGAGCCTCTTCTGCACCAGTAACAAACTAATTACTGTGCAAAATATATAAGAGAGTAGACACATAGTATCAAATAAAAATCCAACTTACAAAATATGTATATATGAATATAGACATACTACCTTTGAGAGGGAAGAGCCCGCGGTGGACTAGATCCTTGAAGTGGTAGTAGCCCATGAAACCACAGGCGCTGGCGGTCCAGAGCGTGGCGCAGCCGAGGCCGAGCTCCCGCGCGGCGCGGAGGGCGAAGGTCATGGTGCTATCGGCCACCACGTAGGTGACCGGCGGCAGCGCGCCACCGGAGGTCTCGGCCTCCTCGTTGAGCTTGGCGACGAGCTCCTTGAACCTGGGGAGGCAGGTGGTCATGGTGGAGTAGCACAGCGCAGGGACGTCCTGCGTGCCCTCGCGGTCGGACGGCGGGAGGCCGTCGGCGATGGCAACGAACCGGAACGCGGGCAGGCCATGCAGGGCGTCCGCGCCCTGCGAGCGCAGCAGGCGGCGGTGGTTGAACTCGTTGTTGACGAAGGTGACGTGGAAGCCCCTGGTGTGGAGCAGCTTGGCCAGCTTCAGCATCGGCGTGATGTGACCCTGCGCCGGGTAGGGGATCATCACGGCGTGCGGCCTCTCTCCCGGCGGCAAGGACCCCATGGCTTTGCTAGCTAGCTGCGTCGCCGTGTTGGTTCCGGTAGCGCTCTCGGTCACCACGTTGCGCGCGTGGCCGTGTAGTGGGGCTGTGGCAAATGAGCTCCTGACGCGGTGGTATATAATACGGCGGGCGTGGGCGGAGCCGTAGACGTCTCCGCGTGCTCACATATTGTTGGATCTCCAGTTGAGTGAGTAGTCACTGGCTGGGCGCTGCAACCGTTGGCGCTATGTCGATGAATTATTGTTGCGGATGGGCCACGAGATCCGCGCATCCTTTTGTTTACGTCCGGCGCAGTTTCTCGGGGATTCATTGGCCACTTTATTTGGACTGGTACCAAGAAGATGGGCACGCTGTGTGCACGAGGGTTGTTGCTCTATTATAGTACTCACAAAAATCAGGGCGGCTGCGAATCAACCTGTGGTTGAGTTGGTTAGGTGGACAGTGGTATCCTCAATCCACCAGGGTTCAAATTCTGGTGCTTGCATTATTTCTGGATTTATTTCAGGATTCCGGCGATGCGCTTTCAGTGAGAGGAGACGTTTATAGGGATGAGTGTATGCGCGTATATATGAGCGCTTGTGTCTGTACTGATGCTCAAAAAAAAAATCAAGACGGCTAAGGGGAAATGTGAAGATAACCCCGTCCGTACGTATAAATATGCATCAGATTCAAACGGTACTCCACGAATTTTACAAAACTCTAGGGAGATATCGAAGTATTTGGGGTCTCTTTCGATCGCCCAATCAATATAATCCTAAAAATCCATCTAAAAAACATAATCCTAAAAATAGGTGAAAAACATGGATACTTGAACAGGGAAAAGCATTTGCTTTCGGCATCATTTGATTAGTCACCACGTACGTATGGCACCTGGTTAGGAAAAAAACCATATCGCCTTGTTTTGTCCCGGACAAAACGAGCGGCCAATCCCAGTGTCACAGCTCGACTCCTCCCCATCCCCAATACACTCCCTCGCAACTGGGGCTGGATTTGGAGCAGAGCCAAACATGTTCGGCTTGACTCGTTAGAGTTTGTTAAGATAAAACGTCGGATTTTGCGGGATTCAGTCGATGTTGGTTTCGGTAGTTCTGACCATGGGAAGCCCGGCCTGGCCTGACGCTGCTCCCGGGCCGAGCTCGGGCCTAGATTTTGAGCCCGATGGTCGGGCCAGGCCGGACCCATAGTTTTTGCAATTTTTTAAAGGGGCCCGGCCAGAGGCCCGGCGGGCTTTTATGTGTTCGGGCCGGGCTTGGGCCCGGGCCTAGGTTTTTTGCCTCGGGCTTGGTTAGGCCCGACCCGACCTGAGGTTTGGCCACGTATAGTCTTCGGTGAATCTATTTGGATCCGTTCTTCGTTCGTCTTCGTTTAGTTGTTTACAGGTTTGGTTCTTCTGATCTACGACTTCCTTCATCGGTGATGGTTGCTACTCTGGTGCGCTGGTTCTATGAGGCCTTAACACGACAACTTCCCGACTGTCTACTATAACAAGGTTTGCTTGACTCCGATGAGGGAGGGGCGGTGACGGCGGCGCGCCTTCGGCTCGCTCCAGCGCTTATAGTCGTCGCTAGGTGGTCCACGGACATGGTTGTAATTGTTATTACCTCTGTTGTTCTTTGTACTACCATGATTGAAAATGAATAGATTGGAAGTTTCTCGCAAAAAAAAGATAAAATGTCGGTTTGGTTGGACTCGTTAACATAACTAGAAATGATACCCCGCGTGTTGCTGCGAGAATTGGATGCAGTTATTTCTACAAGATTGACAATATGAAACTTTAGTTTTTGTATTAGCACTACGAGAATAGAAACTAAAGTACGTACAAATACAATATATTATTATACATTTGTAGAATATTTATGAGTAAAATGTATCATAAGTCCTAAAACTATTGGAGGTGTGTCAGTTTAGTCATATAATTGCGAAACCGCAGTTTTGGGTCCCAAAACTATTGAAGATGTGTCAGTTTAGTTCTATAACTTTGAAACTGCGGTTTTGGATTCTAAAACTGGAGATGTGTCACTTTAGTCATATAACCGTGAAACCGCAGTTTTGGGTCCCCAAACTATGTAAGCTTGTTCATCTTAGCTCCTAGGCTTGCATGGCCAGCATTGAACCATCGACATGTCGCTTGGACATGCTTGGATTGTTGCCACATTGACCCAGTGGACCCACTAGATTAACTTATGAAAGGTAAATATGCAAGAAAACCCCTAGAGCGTTGTCTCGCCTCATTCTCACGCCCTTGTCTTCTCCCATGCACAGAATGTTTAGAGGCGATAGTACGGAGGCCATCGGTGGCATGATGGCTTGAGCTCCAGTGAGAAGAGTAGACCGGTCATCTCAGCCTCACCCAACCGTAGCAGAATGACACGTCGCACAACGTCCAATTGCTACCCACATGTGGTTGTTGTTGGGCGTCACCCTCGCCGACCTTTGAGCCAGCTCTACGGTTTCCGCGCACTCCTCCGTGTCGTCCGGCAACAACGACAATTCCCTACTTGTGCCCATGCTCGTGCCCAAACAACAACCTGCACAACTAGCTCTACGGCAAGGGTGTCGGGTCAATGACGATGTCATGAGAGAGAGAGAGAGAGAGGTGAGTGGGATGGCGTCCTCCATCCAGATTGGCTCAGGATATCCCTAGCGGCCGTGCCGAGGGAGAGGGATGTCATCCTCCATGCCGACTTGCTCGTGGTCTCCTGGCGACTACCCAAACCTCTCAGTGAGGCTGCCCTGCAGCTCATGCCCAGGCAGGTTGCAGCACACACTGCCAGATGGAAGCGTATGGGCCATGTTTGGGGAAGTAAAATACATATAAAGAGCTCATTTGAAAAAATGAACCATAGATGCTGGTCATGCAAGCTCGGGATCTGAGATGAACAAACTTATATAGTTTTGGGACCCAAAACTGTAATTTTGAAGTTATAGGACTAAAGAGACACACCTCAAGTAGTTTTAGGACCCAAAACTACGGTTTCAAAGTAACGGGACTAAACTGACACACCTTTGATAGTTTTAGCACCCAAAACTGCAGTTTCGAAGTCATAGGAGTAAACTGACACACCTTCGATAGTTTTAGGACTTGTGATGCATTTTACTCAATATTTATTGGATAGGAGTAGCATGCATGAGGCATGTTAGTGTGAGTTTTCCGTGCATAATGACATGTTGAGTTGGCATAATTGCATGTTGAGATAACTAAATTAGTGGGGCATGCACGGTGGCATGGTGAGTTGGCATAGTTGCGTGTTAAGATAAGTGAGTTAGTGGGGATCACTTATTTGGTGGGCCTACTTGATGATGTGGATAGGTTGCATGCCAAGATAAATAAGATAGTGGAGATGAATCTTTTAGGTATATAGGATAAGCTCAGATTTAAACTTCTCTCAACTCATGTGTCTCATAATTTACCTTATTAAAGTTGTTATAAATGTGTCCCAGTGGTTTATCAGGTTAGGGCCTCCTACAATCCGCCATCTACAAACTACTTCATGGCTCTGAGATTTTGTTTCCCCTGTCAGTATTCGTGTTGTCTATGTTTGTGCTCTCTGTGGGTTTAGTTGTGCTACTAGTGTCTATTGTCTATGTTGGTTCAGTGTGTTGTTAGTGCATGTGGTTTCATTTTGCATTCTTGTGGTTGTTGGATCGGTATGTTCTATTGTATTACTGATGTGAACTTGATGGCAAGATTTGTCTATTGCTGCCACTACCTGTTGTTCAGAGTTGCATCAGATGGTTATGAGTTGAATATTGTTTCCATATGGATTTAGGCCTCCTCAATTTGAAATGTCTGGGATATGAACAACCCAACTTGCCGGCGTGCCATCCAAAATCGGATGAGAAACATAAAGTACAACTTAATTTATCTTCAAAAAAACAAGATAGTTGACTTCTTGATATCCCTTGTGTGTGAAAAGGTCAGCCCAAAATTTTGTGATAACTTCATTTTCAAAGTTGTCGATGGCAAGAGGGGAGCCATTATCATTGCATGCTCTCAGGATTTTTCTGTTGCGACCATGACCACGGTGTCGGGCCGGCATCCCCTTTCGGCAGATATAATAGATAAGTCTGATGGCTCATCCCAGTCAATTATCGTGGTCTATGGGACCCAAGATGATCATGATAAGACCCTGGTGCGCGTCAGTCCTAAACAAACGGTTTTTACCCCTTCCCTCGACAACATTTGGAACCGTCGGCAAGTGAGTGTGGGCGATAGGGGGGTCCTTCCCACACGACCCAGAAACCGTCGGGGATAGGGAGCCTTGATGCATACAGTTGTCGTTTCCGATATCTTGATTGCCATCGCAGTTGGAGTTTTGTGGTGCTGCCTAAAACCAGGCAGATTCTAGGCACGGGAGCTTTCCAGGCAGATTCTAGGCAGATTCCAGGCACGAGAGATTTATGATGCCTGGCACATCACAAACAGTTCATGATTATAAACCGTGTATGATAGGTAGATGCTACCTCTTGAGCACTGCGTTGGTTTTCCCTTGAAGAGGAAAGGGTGATGCAGTAAAGTAGCGTAAGTATTTCCCTCGGTTTTTGATAACCAAGGTATCAATCTGGTAGGAGATCACGCTCGAGTCCCACGCACCTACACAAACAAATAAGAACCTCGCAACCAACGCGATAAAGGGGTTGTCAATCCCTTCACGGTCACTTACGAGAGTGAGATCTGATAGATATGATAAGATAATATTTTCTGTATCTTTATGATAAAGAGAAATAAAGATGCAAAGTAAAATAAACGGCAATAGAAATAACTAAGTGTTGGAAGATTAATATGATGGAAGATAGACCCGGGGGCCATAGGTTTCACTAGTGGCTTCTCTCAAGAGCATAAGTATTACGGTGGGTAAACGAATTACTATCGAGTAATTGATAGAATTGAGCATAGTTATGAGAATATCTAGGTATGATCATGTATATAGGCATCACGTCCGCGACAAGTAGACCGAAACGATTATGCATCTACTACTATTACTCCACACATCGACCGCTATCCAGCATGCATCTAGAGTATTAAGTTCATAAGAACAGAGTAATGCTTTAAGTAAGATGACATGATGTAGAGGGATAAACCATGCAATATGATATAAACCCCATCTTTTTATCCTCGATGGCAACAACACAATACGTGTCGGTTCCCTTTCTGTCACTGGGATCGAGCACCGCAAGATTGAACCCAAAGCTAAGCACTTCTTCCATTGCAAGAAATATCAATCTAGTAGGCCAAACCAAACTTATAATTCGAAGAGACTTGCAAAGATAAACCAATCATACATAAAAGAATTCAGAGGAGATTCAAATATTGTTCATAGATAAACTTGATCATAAACCCACAATTCATTGGATCTCGACAAACACACCGCAAAAGAAGATTACATCGAATAGATCTTCCAAGAAGATCGAGGAGAACTTTGTATTGAGATCCAAAGAGAGAGAAGAAGCCATCTAGCTAATAACTATGGACCCGAAGTTCTGAAGTAAACTACTCACACATGACCGGAGAGGCCCTCCGTGATCAATGCCCCCTTTGGCGGAGCTCCGGAAAAAGCCCCAAGATGGGATCTCTCGGGTACAGAAGGTTGCGGCGGTGGAATTAGGTTTTTGTGGTGCTCCTGGATGTTTGGGGGGTACGTGGATATATATAGAAGGAAGAAGTACGTCGGTGGAGCAACGAGGGCCCACGAGGGTGGAGGGCGCGCCCAGGGGGTAGGCGTGCCCCCTGCCTCCTGCCCTCCTCGATCATTTCTTGACGCCCACTCCAAGTCTCCTGGATCACGTTTGTTGGGAAAATCACGTTCCCGAAGGTTTCATTCCGTTTGGACTCCGTTTGATATTTCTTTTCTGCGAAACCCTAAAATAGGCACAAAAAAACAGCAATTTGGGCTGGGCCTCCGGTTAATAGGTTAGTCCCAAAAATGATATAAAAGTGTAAAATAAATCCCATTAACATCCAAAACAGATAATATAATAGCATGGAGCAATCAAAAATTATAGATACGTTGGAGACGTATCAAGCATCCCCAAGCTTAATTCCTGCTCGTCCTCAAGTAGGTAAATGATAAAAGAAGAATTTTTGATGTGGAATGATTTCTAACATATTTCTCAATGTAATTTTTCTTTATTGTGGCATGAATGTTCAGATCCAAAAGATTCAAGATAAAATTTTAATATTGACATAACAATAATAATACTTCAAGCATACTAACTAAGCAGTCATGTCTTCTCAAAATAACATGGCCAAAGAAAGTTCATCCCTACAAAATCATATAGTTTGGTCATGCTCCATTTTCGTCACACAAGAATGCTCTCACTACAAAAAAATACACTTCCGTGATGATACGTGTTTGTCACAGTAGGTCGCGTTTTTTGTCATGCATGTACATCCATGACAATTTTATGACAGAATCAAGATAGTCATACCTGTGCTGTCGTAGAAGTGTTCCATGACATTACCAAAATTATCATCATGGAAGTGTCCACTTCCATGACGATAAATCACGCGTCACAGAAGTGCTTTCGTCAAGGGTGACCAACACGTGGCATCCACCGTAACAGAACGGCGTTAAGCTACCGGGTCGGATTTTGGATCTGATAACCCGTTAACAGCCCTGACCAATGGGAAATTTCCACGTGTAAAATTCTGATTGGCCGAAGGAAACACGTGTTGCCTCACCGTTGGGACAGATGTCATCCACTCATTGGACAGGAGGCGCCTATGATAGGTCGACACGTGGCACAGCCCAACAGTGGCCCATTCCCGTGAAAAAGGCCGGCCCAGTAAAAATTAGCAGGCCGGCCCATATAAGGCCTACTTGTGTCAGGTCCATTTAAGCCCACGACCCATACGAGATGTGCCAATTCGGCCCGTCAATGGCCCGTTAAAGATTTCACACCATTGCAGCCCATCGTCAGTTCGAGCCCGTTAACAGCCCGCTATATATTTGGGCTCAATATCGGGCCGATGAGATTTCGGCCTGTTAACGGCCCATTTAATGGATGGGCCAATTTTCAGGATGTACATCTTTCAGCCTTTTAGCAACCCATTTAAATGTTGGGCTAATTTCCGGCCCGGTGTGTCTTTCAGCCTGTTGACGGCCCATAAATCTGATGGGCCATTTGTAGTCGGACCTGAGTTTTGGCCTTTTAGCGGCCCATTTAAGTGTTGGGCCAATTTCTGGCCCGGTGTCACTTTCAGCCTGTTGACAGCCCATAAATCAGTTGGGCCATTTGTAGTCGGACATGAGTTTTGGCCTTTTAGCGACCCATTTAAGTGTTGGGCCAATTCCCGGCCCTGTGTGCCTTTCGGCCTGTTAACGGACCATAAATGAGTTGGGCCATTTGTAGTCGGACATTAGTTTTGGCCTTTTAATGGCCCATGCCCTTCATGGTCCAATACCAGCCCGGTTTCTCTTTCGGCCTGCTAAAGGCCCACAACACAGTTGGGCCGTTTATAATACGACCTGACTTTCGGCCTCTTAGCGGCCCATGCTCTTCATGGTCCAGTACAAGCCTGCTGTCTCTTTCGGCCTGCTAAAGGCCTACAGTATAGTTGGGCCATATGTAGCCCAAACTTAGTAATGGTCTGTTAACGACCCGGGAGGTAAGAGGGCCGACCATTAACTTTCGTCCTAGTAACGGCCCATTAACTTAATGGGCCCACTAAAGTTCGTTCATGTCTTTAGGCCAAATTTGATAATTTGAGCCCATTACGACGAGCAATTATGCACAGGACCAAAACCGATCAAGCAAAGGTACTGCATACAGGGAATAACGTTGCACATCCAGCATATATTACAGGAAATTACATCCACTGGGCAATCAAAGGTTGATGCCAGTGCAAATAAATGAGCAGAACCTAACCATCTACAACGTCACAATCTGCAACCTCAGCACAGATGACGCCCATAAGCATGTGGGCAAGTTCTTGCTGCTTTGCTACACTGTCTCTGAAAACATTGATCAGTTGTTGTGTCGCACGACTCTGCACCTCCGATTCATCCACCATTTCCATCATTGCTTCATCCATTAATTGTGTCATGGATTTGTCACGGTAGATGTCCTTGTGAAAGGACTTAGTCGTGGAGCCATCGCAACGGGTTAACTTAAAGGGGTTAAACCGGACAAGGGGACACGGAGAGTTTATACTAGTTCGGCCCCTTCGATGAAGGTAAAAGCGTACGTCTAGTTGTGATTGGTATTGCTTGGGTTTCGAAGGCCAGGGAGCGAATCCTCTTTGTCTGGCTCTCGAGTTGTGATCTCTCCCTTGAACCGCTGCCGGGTCATCCCCTTATATACATGGGTGGCGCCTGTCGGTTTACAGAGTTCCGAAGCCGGATCATAAACGTTTCTGGTTCGGTCTCTACACTTCTTATCTTACGAAGCAACTTACATGATTAAGTCGGTTTATATCTACAGGCCTTAACTCACTTTTGGGCCTTGGGCCTTCGTAAAGCGCCATCATCTTCACATCTTCACAGGCTTCTAATCTTCATAAAGTTAATCCGGCTACTCCTGGCCGGTTTACGCCCAGTAGTAATATCCCCAACATTAGGCCCCAGATTGATTTGAACTGGTTCGTGTCAATCTCCATCACTTAGAAAAATTCCTCTTTTACATTTTCACCTTGATCTTGTAAACCGCCGTGATGTCATGCTCTGGGTCTTTAATAAACCGCCCTGACGTCATCTGTTCATTAAAGCTGAAGATTACCTTCATTAACGCATATCCAGTCATCGAAGCAGCACCATTATTACTTATCCATTTTTTGAGCTCCTCGATTCCCGCACTTGTCGTTGTATCGTTTCTCCTTATAAATAGGGGCAGGGGACCCTTTTTCTTTTCTTTCCTGCTACCCCTTCATCCCTTCTTCTTATTCCTCGCGAGGTATCTGCTCCTGAGCGCCGCCACCGTCGACAAGCCTCGCCTCTGCCTCACCGTCAGCCGCTGCATCACCCTGATCGAACCAGAAAACCGCAGCACATCTCCGCTGTTATTATGACACTGGTAACCCTTTTTTACTTCCACCCCAGATCTTATCTTTTAGGGTTTCACTGTTTGTTGGAGTTCATCGAAAGCTTCAGTGCTATTAATCTTTTTTTCTTATTTGTAGCATTCGAGGCTAGGCTGGACCTGTTACTCTTGCGCGACTGTAGCCATAATCGTATTTTCCTCATTAATCTCCCTCTTTTTATCAAGAACAACTTATCGGGATCTACTGAACTGTTTAAGTACCTGAAGCTTGAACCTGAATATATTCCAATTTCTGTCATACCGTAGATCTGAAATTTTTATAGAAACCTGTGAGATCTGTTTCCCCTCACACCAATATAGGCGGTTTAACTTTGTATAAGTAATCTATACCATTAGCCCTCTGATAAACCGGAGGAACCTTTTACCTTCATAGTTGTACTCTGGTTTAACAGTGTCTGGGTACCCCTGTTCCGGTATTGCCTTTTTATCCATTATTGCATTGGCCTCCGGTTTATGCAATTTCACATATCAGTATATCTTTTACTCCATTGCATCTTGTATATCATCATGAGTGATTTATAAACCGGCCATTCGTTTCCAGCTTGTTTGTTTCGCAATGGCCAAACAATTTACCGCTTGCAACTGGGCTCGTTCCCGGGTCACCGAGGAACAATTGAATGATATGGTCAGCATCGGCTCCTTGCCTAAGAAAACTAAAATTAAATGGCGAGTTCCAGGAGCAGAAAATCCTCCGACCCCACGGCAGGGTGAGGTGGTGGTCTTTGTTGACCACATAAGCCATGGCTTCAAACCGCCAGGGTCAAATTTTTACCGAGATGTGCTTGCCAATTTCCAACTCCATCCTCAAGACATCGGGCCCAACTCAGTAGCCAATCTATGCAACTTCCAGGTCTTGTGTGAAGTGTACTTACAGGAAGAACCAACTGCGAAGCTGTTTCGGGATTTTTTCCACTTAAACCGGCGCACAGAATTTGTAAACGGCCCCAACACTGAACTTGGTGGTGTCTCAATTCAGAAGCGGAAAGAAGTTGAATTCCCTCATGCCAAACTGCACAGCCACCCAAAGGAATGGAATCGGACTTGGTTTTACTGCAGAGACACTTCTCCTGAAGATGAGAATCCCCTCCCAGGTTTTCGTGATCACTGGCTTTCCAATACCCATCCGATGCCGCAACGTTTAAGTTCCTGAGAAAGGGCGAAATATGCCCCTCAACTCGCCAAACTCCGTGCGTTGTTGGATATCTTGGAGCATCTTGCCGCTAAGCCGGCGTCCCGGTTTAATGTGTGAGTACACCGGTGAGGTTGAAGACCCTCAATGCCATTGCAACATTCAAGTGACTGATGAAGAAGTCACTGAAGGTGTAAAGAAGATTTTGAATGAATCGGAACTAGTCTATAGTCAAACCGGCTTGAATCCCTTCTATACCAAGAACAAACCGCCTGCTGTAAGCACTATACCTCCTTTTCATCTTTGACATCTTTAATTTTTGCAACTTGTAATCCTTCTTCTGTGTATGTATGTATAGGGTGATGATCCCTTCTGGAAACGGAAAATCGTAGAAAAAGCAGTAAAGCCAACCAGGGATAAAGCGGTCAAACCATCTCGCCCCAAAACCAAAGCCGTCAAACGGACGTCAAAACGGAAAACAGCTGACCGGATCACCATGGAACTTGATGATGATACTGATGATCCGGAAGTTGAGGTAGAACTTGACTCACTTGGCTCCCTTTTCATGCATCTCATTAACAATGATTTTCCTCAGGAGGACGCAGAAGGCAGTCAAGCTGATGATGTAGAGGTAATTACCTTTTTCTCCGGTTCAGACTCTAAGCCAACACAAAAATCCCGTCAAGCAATCCGGAAAGTAAGCTTTTCTCATCCTCTTGCTCATTTGGATCCAACATTTATTTTGAAGACTCGGCAACATGAAGCTCGCCGAACAACCCGACACAATGGCCAACAGGTTACTTCAACCGGTTTACCTGACACCCCGGTTCGGAAGCGCCGGTCTGAGGTCTCTCCTACTCCTGACAATTCTTACCCCAAAGCATGTTATTTCATACAACCTCTTAATCCGTCCGATTCAAATTATCAGGTGACACCTCCTTCATCCTCTGGTGAATCAACAGCAACTCAACTCCCCCCTCTGAAAACTATGGCTGGGTATGCTTTGTAATCTTTCATCTCAATGTGTTGTAAATCTAGAATAAAATGTTAACCCTCCTTTTAATTTTGTCTGCAGAGCCAAAGCCATACCCAGCAAGAAATCTCGGGTCAACAATCCGCCCGAAGACCCAGCCACTGTTGAAGAAGAACCAAGAGGTGATCCGGACCAGACTCGTGAACCGGAGGGCCTTCATCCTGAAGCCGCCTCTGATGACCCGCCCCTTCATGGCCAAAACACCGATGAACCAACAGACGCTGAGCCTGCCGCGCCTGACACTGAACCGGCCGAGCCAAACCGGGCTAGTCCGGTGAGAGATACTGGGACTCCATTATCACCAGCCAAAAACACTGAAGGCCAAGGAGACGATGTTATTATTACTGGAATGGGCCACAGCTCTCCTGGCCATCCTGTAATCTTGGCTCAACATAGTGCCAAGGAAGAGCAGTTTGCTAGGAAAAAAGGCAAATGGAGTAGTGATTTTTCGAATTATGCTCATCTCAATGTTGAAGAACTTCATTCTGGCTTCTTGAACCGTCTTCATTCAAACCGGGACTATGAAGCCGGTTTGGTGAACTTGATGAAGGAGCGATATGAGGTATTTTCATCTCCCTTTGTTCGTTGATTCAAAGTTGAAATACTAGCCCAAGTAGCCCCCAAGGGCCATTTTTATGATGTTAATCATAAACTGGGTCTTTGTAGCACTTTAAGTTTCTCGTCATTGACCTTCAAAATGTCAGGTCTCTAATAAGAACCAAGACTCCTCTTTTAACAATTAGATAGCTTTCTGCCGTGTAGCCCCCAAAAGGCCGGTTTAACTTGGCAAGTTAATCCGGATTTTAATCCATGCATCCATTTTAGAACAGACGTACATTAGCCCCCAAGTGTCAAGGATAATGCTTGCATTGTTCTGGAGACTTGTATAAAATGTAGTAATTGAGAGCAAGTAGGCATTAGCCCCCAAGTATGAAGTGCATAACTTGTTATACGCTTTGTACTTAGAACATATATATATATCCCGTTGTTTGATATACCTTCAATGTTGCAGGCTGAACTGAGGAATAGAGATGCCTGAAACTTTGACTTGCAAGAGAATGTGAAATCACAACAAGCAGAAGCTGCAAAAATGAAAGAGGAGATGACCCAAGCCCTGGCCGCAATGGAAAAGCTGAAATAATCTTTCAACAAAGATCGTGCTGACTGGGAAACCAAAAAATCTGGGTTTAACCAAAAGAGCTGAAGACACCGAGGCAGCCCTGAAACCAATTGTAGATGAACTAACTAGCTTGAAACGGCAAATCAACGCTATGACTTCTACTATCTTTGGTAGGTATCTCCTTATGTGTTTTGCTCAATTCAATGGACCTTATCATTGACCAGAATGTTGATATAAACCCTTGGCAGGCACGCGGATTGCTCATCTTGGTACAGACATGCAGATGAAGCTCAAAGCGGCGTATACTTTGATTGAATAGTTATACTCTGGGTCTCAGCGGGCTATTTGCACAGTGGCCTACAACAAACCGGCACCAACCCTGATCAAAGAAACACTTGAGAAACTGGCCATGTTACCAGCCCGGATTGTCGAATTGAAGAAGGCAGCTGCAAGAGCAGGAGCTTTAACCACACTTATTCGAGCCAAAGCCTGGATTGCAGACCTTGAAGCGGAGGATATCATAAAAGGATACCCAGGCGTGAAGGAGGACGGTGCAAACTTCGACAATGATGACCTTCGCCGGCTGACCAAAGAGATGCGGCCAATAGCCAGCAAGCTGGCCGAAGACACAGACTTGTCCCATTTTCAACCGGCTTATGACGCTGAAGGGAAAAGACAGCCTGCCGAAATCCATGAAGTTGAAGAACTTGTGCCTCCGATTCGTAAGAACACTTATGCTCCTGATATTAACCCATCCAATCTTATCCATGAAGAGGCAGTATTTCAAGGTTTAACTGGAATCGATTGGTCGACGGTTGATTTCCAGCGTCTGGGGAGGGATGAAGAAGTGCCAACACCAGCTGACCCTCAACCATCAAACCGTCCAGGTGAAGCATCTTAAACCGGTCGCCGGTTTACTGGCTATTGTGTACCGATACTTTGAAAAACAATTATGCAATTGGAGCCGCTTTGAAAGCCTCTTGTAATAGGATAGCCAAAACTCCGTTATCTGCCATGCCATCGAGCATGTTTTGTAATACCTTGTGACAACTTATTCCACCTTTTGGGATATATTTATGCATAGCCCATGGTGAATTGTGTTCCTGGGTACAGCAACTTAAAAGTATCTAGCAGTTTACCGCTAGACGGGTCATGATGCCCAACAAGTATACAATACGTAGATGAATAATCAAAGTGTTTGCATAGAAACACAATATGTACAACATACCTCATTGGTTGACCAACGACGTATACGGCAAAGGTGTCAATACCAATCCGGAACGTTGATAACCCCATCCTTATAATGCCGGATTATTATACTAAACCGTACCGGGATATAATAATTATCGGGTTTTCTTTATAGCACTGGCGATTTAGTCAAACTAGACCGGGTCAACGAACACCGGTTTATAATTGATCATGTGCCGACAACTTGTAGTTGAAAGGAAAGCCGGGTCAAGGATGCCGGTTTAGCAGAAAACACTTATGAACTTTTACAAAGTAAAAAATCTTCAATAAATACGACTCAAAAAAGGAACTATGCAAGGCTTTTTATGAGCTGCCAGGCTCCAAATCGAGGCTTTTCATGGGCTGCCAGGCCTCTGAGTTAAACCATTTAACAAAGCCTTTTAAGATGGGCCTCCAATTAACCAATCGTCATTTTAACTTTAACAAATTCAGGTTCTGTAAAAGATTGACTTATCAAACGTTCAGCGGGTCATGCCAGGATTACCTGGACAGGAGTGGCTTACTTGATGAAGGTAGTTTAACCCGGGGTTTTAGGTGAATACACCAAGCTTCCAAGCCGTGGCTTGATTGCCAATTACAAGGGTCCTTTCAAACTCTTTGTTGCTTTGCAAAAAGAGCCCCTGAGTAACTTTATGAGCTGTGCTCAGTGTGTGCCCATGTTTGAGTTCGTGCTTTGTGCAACACTCTCTTTGGCTCCACATATTTTTCTTTTGTGGCTTAAACACCTATCAAGAGGTGTAGCTATGGTGTGACAACAACCAAGCCCCCTAGTGATATCCCTTCGTGGTTTCAAACCGATCAAGAGGTGTAGCTATGGTTCAGATATGACCAAGCCCCCTAGTGATTTTCTTTATATCCATGCGGCTGCTGAGACCGGATTAACAAAAACTCCACTTTGTCAGTAAACTCTCGTAAGCACACACAGGATGTAAAAAGAACAGATACCCCGCTGTAACGGAGGCTCCGTTTATTATATAATATATACATCGTCATAAATATGTCCATATGAAGAGCCTATGGCTTCAAGTATAGTAAGGCCGAAGAAGAGCTATGTTCCATGGCCGCTTGGTCTCCTCCTCCGATTTACATGAGTCTTTGTGATCTCGAACATCAATGAGGTAGTAAGACCCGTTGTGTAGATTCTTGCTGACCACAAAGGGTCCTTCCCAAGGTGGGGATAACTTGTGCATATTAGTCTGATCCTGGATGAGCCGGAGCACCAAATCGCCTTCTTGAAAGGTTCTGGTCTTAACCCGGCGGCCGTGATAATGGCGGAGATCTTGTTGATAAATCGTCGAGCGTGCTGCTGCAAGATCATGCTCTTCATCCAACAGGTCCAGGGAATCCTGACGTGCATTCTCATTATCAGCTTCAACGTAGGCTGCCACACGGGGCGAGTCGTGACGGATGTCACTAGGAAGAACTGCCTCCGCTCCATAAACCATGAAGAAAGGTGTGTAACCCGTAGACCTATTGGGTGTGGTGTTGATGCTCCATAACACAGAAGGTAGCTCCTCAACCCAACAACCCGGTGTCCGTTTTAAAGGAACCATAAGCCTGGGTTTGATACCTCGTAGAATTTCTTGATTTGCCCTCTCCGCTTGACCATTAGACTGGGGGTGAGCCACTGATGCTAGATCGAGCCAGATGTGCTCACGTTGGCAAAATTCCTCCATCTCCCCTTTTGACAGGTTAGTACCATTATCAGTTATAATACTGTGTGGAAAGCCAAACCGGAATATCACCTTGTTGATGAACTTAACCGCTGTGGCCGCATCACACTTACTGACTGGTTCTGCCTCCACCCATTTGGTAAATTTATCAACTGCTACTAACAGGTGGGTATTTTTGTCCTTGGATCGCTTGAAGGGTCCAACCATATCAAGCCCCCAAGTCGCAAACGGCCAAGTTATTGGAATCATCCTCAACTCTTGAGCCGGAATGTGCGCACGGTGGGCAAATTTTTGACAACCGTCACATCTCTTGACTAAATCCTCCGCATCAGCATGCGCTTTCAACCAGTAAAAACCGTGGCGAAAAGCTTTAGCAACCAAATATTTTGAACCGGCATGGTGACCGCAATCTCCTTCATGGATTTCTCGCAAAATCTCACAACCCTCTTGAGGAGAAACACAATGCTGAATTGCTCCTGAAACGCTATAATGATGTAACTCCCCGTTGAGTATGGTCATGGACTTGGAACGCCGGATTATCTGTCGAGCCAACGTTTCATCGTTTCGTAACTCGCCCTGGTTCATGTAAGCTAGATATGGGATTGTCCAATCCGGTATGGCGTGCAAAGCTGCCACCAATTGAGCCTCAGGATTAGCCAACTCTTCTTCTGTTGGTATCTTTACTGATGGATTATGCAATACGTCAAGAAAGACATTTGGTGGAACCGGTTTACACTGAGAGCCAAGACGACTTAAAGCATCTGCCGCTTCATTCTTTCGCCGGTCTATATGGTCCACCTGATAACCTTTGAAGTGACCAGCCACTCTATCCACCTCTTGCCTGTATGCAGCCATGAGTGGGTCTTTAGAATTCCAAGTGCTAGACACCTATTGAGCCACCAGATCTGAATCTCCGAAGCACTTAACCTGGCTTAAATTCATTTCTTTAGCCATCCTAAGACCGTGGAGCAAAGCCTCATATTCAGCTGCATTGTTAGTACAAGGGAACATTAAGCGAAGGACAAAACAAAACTTGTCACCTTGTGGGGAAGTTAGTATGACTCCAGCCCCCGAGCCCTCCAACTGTGTGGATCCATCAAAATGAATAGTCCAATATGTATTATCTGGTTTCTCTTCAGGTGCCTGTAACTCCGTCCAATCATTGATGAAGTCCACGAGTGCCTGGGATTTGATTGCTGTGCGGGGTATATATTTAAGCCCATGAGGTCCAAGCTCAATAGCCCACTTGGCAATCCGTCCAGTTGCTTCTCTGTTTTGAATGATATCTCCCAGAGGGGCTGAACTGACCACTATGATGGGATGGCCCTGAAAATAGTGTTTAAGCTTCCGGCTTGCCATAAACACTCCATACACCAGCTTTCTGCCAATGTGGATACCTCTGCTTTGACTCAATGAGCACCTCACTGATATAATAAACAGGCCGTTGAACCGGATATTCCTTGCCAGTTTCCTTGCGCTCTACCACAATAGCCACGCTAACATCTCGGGCATTAGCAGCCACATATAGCAATAACGACTCTTTATCGATCGGTGCTGCAAGCACAGTCGGTTTAGCTAACTGCCTCTTCAGATCCTCAAACGCTTTATCAGCTGCCTCGCTCCAGAAAAAATTATCTGTTTTCTTAAGCATCTGATATAAAGGGATGACCTTCTCTCCAAGGCGACTGATAAACCGGCTTAAAGCTGTAATCCGGCCGGCCAGGCGTTGAACGTCATTGATACACGCCAGTTTAGCTAAAGATATAATTGCTGAAATTTTTTCCGGATTAGCTTCAATGCCTCGGTTTGACACCAGAAAACCCAAGAGCTTGCCTGCCGGAACACCAAAGACACACTTCTCCGAATTAAGCATCATCTTGTAAACCTGGAGGTTCGCAAAGGTTTCTCTCAAATCATCTATCAATGTTTCCTCCTTTCTGGACTTGATCACAATATCATCCACATATGCATGAACATTACGCCCAATCTGTGTATGAAGGCAATTCTGAACACAGCGTTGATAAGTTGCCTGGGCGCTTTTCAGTCCAAAGGGCATGGAGACATAACAGAAGGCTCCAAAAGGAGTGATGAAGGATGTCTTCTCCTGGTCCTTAACTGCCATTTTGATATGATGATAACCAGAGTAAGCATCCAGAAAACATAAACGGTCACAACCCGCCGTAGCATCAATGATCTGATCAATACGAGGGAGGGCAAAGGGGTCTGTAGGGCAAGCTTTATTCAAATCTATGTAATCCACACACATCCGCCAAGTGCCGTTTTTCTTAAGAACCAGCACTCGATTAGCCAACCACTCTGGATGAAAGACCTCCATGATAAACCCTGCGGCCAACAACCGAGCTACCTCTTCACTGATAGCCTTACGCCTTTCTTCATTGAAGTGGTGGAGAAACTGCCGGACCGGTTTAAACTTAGGATCAATGTTGAGTGTGTGCTCAGCGAGTTCCCTCGGTACACCTGGCATGTCAGAAGGTTTCCATGCAAAGATGTCCCGGTTCTCACGGATGAACTCGATGAGCGCGCTTTCCTATTTGGGATCCAGGTTAGCGCTGATGCTGAACTGTTTGGATGAATCGTCAGGAAAAAAGTCAACCATCTTAGTATCTGTGGCCGATTTAAACTTCAACACTGGATCGTGTTCCGTAGTTGGCTTTTTCAAAGAAGTCATGTCTGTCGGATCAACTTGCTCCTTATAGAATTTCAACTCCTCCGTCGCACAAACCGATTCAACATAAGCCGCATCACCTTCCTCACATTCCAAAGCAATCTTTCTGCTTCCATGTACTGTGATAGTCCCCTTATGACCTGACATTTTAAGCTGTAGATAAACATAACACGGCCTCGCCATGAACTTAGCATAAGCCGGCCGCCCAAAGAGGGCGTGCTACGGACTTTTGATTTTCACCACCTCAAAAGTCAATGTTTCTGACCTTGAATCATAATCATCCCCAAAGGCCACCTCTAAAGCTATCTTGCCCACTGGGTATGAAGACTTACCAGGCACCACACCATGAAAAACTGTATTTGACGGTTTAAGATTCTTATCTGTCAACCCCATTCGGCGGAATGTATCATAATACAGAATGTTGATACTACTTCCTCCATCCATGAGCACTTTAGTGAACTTATATCCCCCAACCCGAGGGGCCACTACTAGGGCCAAGTGACCCGGATTGTCAAACCGGGGTGGGTGATCCTCTCTACTCCACAAAATGGGTTGCTCAGACCAGCGCAAATACTGAGGCACTGCTGGTTCCACAGAGTTTACTGCCCTCTTGTGAAGCTTCTGATCAAGTTTACACAAACTAGTAGTAAAGACATGATATTGCCCACTATTTAGCTGCTTGGGATTGCTCTGGTAACCCGACTGCTGCTGCTAGTTCCCCTGATGGTTGTAACCTCCCTAGTTGCCTTGGTGCCCTTGATTGATGTGCCCGGTTTGATTGCCTTTAAATCCTGAACCGGAACTGCCACCTCCGTAACCCGGTCCGTGGAAACAACCTCCTGAACCGCCGGGCGGGCCATTATCATACTGGAACATATTGGAGATCTTAAAATCCCGCATGATGTAATAGTCTTTCCAAAGATGCGACGCTGGATTCTCCTTTGATCCATGCTTTGGACAGGGCTGATTTAACAGGCGCTCCAAACTGGAGCCTGAACCTCCACCCCTCTGGGGCTGCTTGCCCTTGCGGCGCTGGCCATTCTCCTGAGCATTGGTGTTAGCTACAAAGTCCAAGCTGTTGTCGGCCTTGCGCTTACCACTATTCCCATGGCTTGCCGGATTATGCTGCTGACCCTTGGCGTTGTCGTTCTTCTTCCCTTTCCCCGGTTTGTCCTCCTCCGAATTCGGGTCCTTGGTATTATCTGAATAAGCGTACTTAACCAAAGCGGCCATGAGCGTTGACATATCATTGCAGTGATGCTTAAGCCTTCCTAACTTCTGTTTGAGCGGCAGAAAACGACAATTGCCCTCCAACGTTAGTACTGCGGTATCTGCATTGATACGATCCGATGAGTGCAAAATTGTTGAGACCCGCTTGACCCAATGGGTCGTGGACTCCCATTCCTCTTGGACACAAGCGGCCAGATCCACGATTGACATCAGCTGCTTACAAGTATCCTTGAAGTTCTGGATAAACCGGTGCTTCAAATCGGCCCATGATCCGACAGAATTAACTGGTAAGTTCTTTAACCAAGTACGAGTTGTTCCCTCTAACATCATGGTGAAGTATTTCGCACATACCGCTTCGTCCACATCCAGCATCTCCATTGCCATCTCGTAACTTTCAACCCACACCTCTGGTTGTAAATCAGCGGTGTAATTGGGCACCTTACGAGGTCCTTTGAAATCCTTGGGCAGTCTCACATTACGCAAAGCGGGGGTGAGACACGGCACCCCTAAGGAAGTGAATACCACCCTTGGTTCTACTGAAGCGGTAGGGTGAACCGGGGTATGTTGACACGCTCCATGTCGGGCTGCTAACTCGGCCTCCCGACGCGCGCGGCCATGATCCACAACATCTTGCGCATTAGCACCTCCCCTGTCGGGTTGTGCCCTCGCGGCGAGTTACGGCGACGTGCACTGCTTGACATAGCCCGTTCATCCTCCACATGTCTGCTATAGCTCCGGCTTGGACGGGGAGTGGTATGAATCCTCTCACGACTGTGTGAGTATGCCTGCTGCTGGTTCAGCGCCGTTTGAAGGAGGTCTCTAGCCCGACGTGCCTCAATCTCAACTGGTGATTCGCCGTCGGTTGGGAGGGCTGCCAGGCGTGAAGCGGCGGCCACGATATTGTCCAACGGGTTGGAATAATGCCCGGGAGGTGTTGGTACATACTGCGGTACAACATTGTTCCGACGAGGCGGGTCCATCATGCGCGTTTGAATCGGCGCTCCCGTTCCTGGTGCCTCCGTCCGGTTCAGTACTGGCTGGTTACTAGCTCCTGCTCCCGGTGTGTTGAAGAGGTTTCGTGGTTCATAACCCGATGGGAGGTGCGATCGGTACCTTCTTCTCATGACTTCTTTGGAAGCGTTCTGATCCAGCCTAATTCGGTAGGCCTATGCTTCCAACTCGGCCCGTTCTGTAGCCATCCTAGCGTTCTCTGCCGCTAAGTCCGCTTTAGCCTGAGCTATTTGATCCT